>NC_140379.1:622500-722500 GCF_054491055.1 Hypomesus nipponensis
AGGAGGGAGGAGGGGTGGGGGGGTGGAGGGAGGAGAGGAGGAGAGGAGGGGTGGGGGGGTGGAGGGAGGGAGGGGAGGAGAAGAGGGGAAGGGGCGTGGAGGGAGGGAGGGAGGGAGGGAGGGAGGAGAGGAGAAAGAGAGGAGAGGAGAGGTGGGGGGGTGGAGGAAGGGAGCAGAAAGAGAGGAGGGGTGGCGGGGTGGAGGGAGAAAGAGAGGAGGGGTAGGGGGAGGAAGGAGGGAGGAGAGGAGGGGTGGGGGGTGGGGTGGAGGGAGGGAGGGGTGGAGGGAGGGAGGGGGGAGGATAAAGAGAGGAGGGGTGGGGGGGTGGGGGGGTGGAGGGAGAAAGAGGAGGGGTGGGGGGGTGAAGGGAGGGAGGATAAAGAGAGGAGGGGTAGATACCATAAACAGAGAAGATATTCATGCAGCTCGATACGATATGTAGATGTACTCCTCAACACATCCCTGGAGACTAGACTTATCCTCCACATGTTAGAATGGTTCTGTTGCCTCAGAAAACATGTCAAGTGCTCCCACTTACTTGCACACAAGCCTTCCACACCCTTCCTTTGTTTGGTCTCATCAGCCAGATCCTCCACCCTTAACTGCATGTTCTCATGCTCAGAAAGAGGACGTTCCCGCTACACAAGAGCAGGCAGAATAGGTGGAAGTCTGGCTGCAATCTATCATGATATTACCTGAATATTATCTGGGTGTCAGAGTCTCTCTGGGGCATAGTATGTGGATTTATCTCCCCTCAACTCTCTCTCATCACCTCTCTCTCTCTCTCTCCTCTCCTCTCCACCCCTCTCCTCTCCACCCCTCTCCTCTCCACCCCACCCCACCCCACCCCACCCCTCTCCTCTCCACCCCACCCCTCTCCTCTCCTCAGTGTTCTGGTCTAAGTGCAGAGCTGCAGGTCCCAGGAGGTCTGCTGCTGAAAGGAGGCCATGTTCTCTGTGGGGGATTCTCTCACGCAGCATTCAGGCCACATCCCTCTCATCTCTCTCTTTCTCCTCCTCTCATCTCTCTCTTTCTCCTCCTCTCATCTCTCTCTTTCTCCTCCTCTCATCTCTCTCTTTCTCCTCCTCTCATCTCTCTCTTTCTCCTCCTCTCATCTCTCTCGTTCTCCTCCTCTCATTCTCTCTCTTTCTCCTCCCCTCCCTCCAGAATCTCTGTCATCTCTCTCGTTCTCCTCCCCTCCCTCCAGAATCTCTGTCATCTCTCTCGTTCTCCTCCCCTCCCTCCAGAATCTCTGTCATCTCCAGTAATTCTGACTGCACAGCTGAAAGTCAGTGTGTGTGCAAGTGTGTGTATGTACGTCATATATGTGTGTGTATGTGTGGTTTGTTTAACTCCCATATACAGTGAAACCTGAAAACCTTGACTTAGTGGGGCCCTTTTGCTGGGACTCAGAACTTCTGGTGTGTGTTTGTGACACACACAGTACACACTCACTCACACACACAGTACACACACACTGACACGCACACACACACACATGCATACTTGAGTCCAATAAATAGTTAAACACATGAACTACAGGGACTAGCTTCTGTAGACAGTATCTCCAACACAGAGCCACGTTTGACATTTTACTAATTTACACTCTTAGCTACCAAGCACAGCGCGACAATCGGGGGCCCCACCGGCCCCCAGCCCCCCCAGCCCCCCGGCCCCCCCCAGCCCCCCGGCCCCCTGCCCCCCCGCCAGCACAGACAGGCAAGAGCCAACACTGTTAAGTGCCAAGCGTAATTGGCACTTAACAACCGTTGTGGTGTAATTTCTTCTCCGTCTGCATCAAGTGTTACAATTTCATCTTTGTGGAGAATTGCTTGAATCACAGAGGATGTTTGAATCAAGGGGGATATTTGAAGTTTCAAATTGAATTGCTGCTCAGACATGATCCCCTCAGCTCTCTCTCACTGCTGTCATTTATTTTTGCGGTGCCTTTTCACGTGTGTGTGTGTGTCCATCCACACACTCCTCTCCTGACCTGTGTGTGTGTATGTGTGTGTGTGTGTATGTGTGCAGACATCGACGAGTGTGCCAGCCAGCTGCAGTACTGCCAGACCAACACGGTGTGTGTCAACCTGCCTGGCAGCCATCGCTGTGACTGCCTGCCTGGCTTCATCAGGGTGGACGACTTCTCCTGCTCGGGTGAGACACTCACCCACACACACACTCACCCACACACACTCACCCACACACACACTCACCCACACACACACTCACCCACACACACTCACCCACACACACAATCACCCACACACACACTCACACACTCACCCACACACACACTCACCCACACACACACTCACATACACACACTCATACACACACACTCATACACACTGTTACACACACATATACACTCACACACACGGCCACAATCATGATAATGTAGGTAGTCAGGTTTCCTAGCAACGTAGTATTAATAAACACATAAATATCTACAGTAGAAAAATCAACTTTGCTCTCTGCTGATGTTTATAGATTGTTTGTATCCTATTATTGTCTTTGTTCTCTTCAGACAAGTGAGATCAGAGACAATAATGCATCGTGTGGAATTACAAATCTCGCTCGTTTAATCAGATTACAAATAATAATCTGCCTCGTTTTCTACCTCCAGCCAGCCTCTGTTGTTCTTAGCTTGCAGATTGTGGAGAACAGACAGTCAGGCCAGATATTCACACACCAACTCAACCGCTGATTGTATTGATTTCTCTGATTGGCTAAATTACTTGTACATAATTCTGGAATCATCTGTCCTAACACAGTGCCGTGTCCTGTGTCATTCAGCCAATCAGAGGTTATTTTACTGGAAATTTTATTCTGCCAACCAGGTGGCCTGGCTCAGAGCTGAGGGATTCTGGGAAGGGGTGAGGAGGGGTGATGAGGGTGAGGAGGGATGATGAGGGTGAGGAGGGGTGAGGAGAAATGTGTGGAGGGGTGAGGAGAGAGGTGTGGAGAAGAGAAAAGAGAATACTTGGTGCAGTGCCAAACTTCAGACAAAGATAGAATGACTGTATATAGTGTAATATTATGTAATAGCTTTAGCAGTTTCATTGTTGTTTCACTGTCGTTAATACAGATCATTAATTGAGTCTGACCACTGAAATCCTGTTAGAACTCTGCACTTTTGATCCTTGATCTTCTGCTAGCCTTTCTACGTGCTCTGTACGTACATTACTGTGGAGAAAAGAACTGCTTCCCAACATGGTCCTCCTCTCTGGAAAGACGCTGTGCTTTCAGACCTGCCTTGTTGCTGTCCTGCTCTGCACTCACCGAGGACATGTGACAAGGACCCGGTGATGAGTGGCAGTTCAGTTGTGGTTGTCTGAGGAGAGGGAACCCCATGGTGTTGACGGGGATCATGTCCTTCTCTCGCTGTGAAAGTGAGGTGTTCTAGAACAGGAACCATTCAGAACGTTCTACTGTAGAGGGTATCCCCGTGGGCCATAGAGCTGGTGAATGTGGAGAGAGCGCAGGGGATGTGTGTTGTGGATCTGCAGTGTGCCGTAAACAGGACCTGGGAGAGGTGTTTAACTGCACAGCTACGCTCACGTGCAGTATTTCAGACGGACGAGAGAAAAGTCACAGATTTGTTGATTATCTGGAGGTTCTTATCTATATCTATATATCCTTGTGTATGTGTGTACCTGTGTACACAGGTGTGTGTGTAAAGGTCTAATGTGATCTGAGAGCAGAATGAGGACACCCTCTCTTTGTCCTCCCTGCTGCCCTCCGTCAGGCCCCATGCATGTCACACATCTGTACAAGCATCACACACACACACCACACAGTTCTCTCTCTTTCTTTCTCCATTTTCTTTCTGTTTTTTGCAATGTTCTCTTTTTTGTCTCTCCCTCCCCTCTCTCCCTCCCTCTCTCCCTCCCCCTGGCTGAGGGGTCCTTGTGGAGCCAGTGTAAACAGGGAGGCAGCGGTAATTGCAGTTCTGCTGATTTCAGCTCTGCGGAGAGAAACAGGCAACTCAGAGAAGGATGGAGGGAGAGAGGGGGATGGGGGAGGGGTGGAGAGAGAGGGATGGAGAGAGAGAGGATGTAGAGAGGGTGATGGGGGAGGGGTGGAGAGAGAGGGATGGAGAGAGAGAGGATGGAGAGAGGGTGATGGGGGGAGGGGTGCAGAGAGATAGTTTGACTCGTACATGTGAACATCACACACTTCCTGTGATGTGTCATGCTCCTCCCTGCAGAGATGAGGCCCTGTTTCTGCCTGTTCACTCCTGCTTGTTCCCCTGAACCAGGATCCAGGGCCCTGTGGGCTGCTCTGGGTTTACCTGCCTGAGGTGATCTTGGCAGCAGGGGGAGGAGAGGAGCTGGGCTGGCTCAGAGCCTCGTACAGAACACCATAAATCCTCATTCCCGGTGATGCAGGGGAGGTCGCTAGCACACGACACTGGAGGCGTATTCACAGGCAGTTAGAGTTCAGCCATCTGCTCCTCTGAATGTTTCTCCTGGTAATAACTGTGATTAATAATACGTTCATACACTGCAGCCGCTCTTCTTCAGCTCCCTCCTGTCCTGTCCTGGGGGAACAGGATAGGCCGACGCTAAAATGCAATGACACCGACAATTTTGAACATCTCCCTCATATATGGCCATGGGTGATCAGGAATGTCTCTGTTCTCAGTCATGTCCACATCGCTAACTCCCTCTGTCTCATCCATAACATACTTTTTTTTCTCACTTTTTTCCACACACACAGTAACTAAGTAAGACAAGTTTCCTCCAGGTTCACAATGACTCTTATTGAGAGACTTGTTGCTCTTGTTGGTTAGTTATAACGGATTTAAACTTTTGTACTCGCTGTGAAATATTTTACTGTTGATTGTTCTTCTACAGGTACACTCTTGCACTTTTTGGGTTTCATGCTGTTTAATTGTAACTTGTTTAACTGCATGCTCTTATGATTCTTCCCTGTGGCACATATTTGGTTTTTCACAATGTATGCTTTATGTTTTGGCGGCTTGCAATGTTTGGGGTTACCTTGTTGTTATGATCAGTGACCTATGCTTTTTTGTAAAGTTCTCTCTTGGAAGTCGCTTTGGATAAAAGCGTCTGCTAAATGCAGAAATTTTAATGTAAGACTTTATTTATATAGCACATTTCATACAAGAATTACAGCTCAAGGTGCTTTACATAAAATCAACAAAAACAATAATACAAGTGATAAAGTAATAGATCTAAAACATATAACAAACCAGACTAGCCGCACTCTATCTGCGGTCTCTCGAATCCGTCTTAGATCCGAGCTGCACTTGCAGTTTCCACACATATAACAACCCAGATAAGACACACAGAGTGAAAGTAAAGGAAGGGAGATGAGAGAGAACAGAGAAGCCTAAAACAGACAACATTAAAGCACAGTACAGCATAGTAGAGTCCTCATCAAGTACTCATCAATGATGCAGCCTTGTCTTTGACCTTTTTTTGAAAAAAATATTTTTTGAACCATTAGAAACGTTTTACATGACATTACATTTACATTACATGAATGCATTAAGCAGACACTTTATCCGAAGCGACTTCCAATAGAGAGTTTTACGAAAGTGCATAGGTCACTGATCATAACGAGATAGCCCCAAACATTGCGGGTAGCCAAACATAAAGGATACATTGTGAAACCAAATAAGTCCCAAAGAGAAGAACAATAAGAGCATGTAGGTAGACAGGTTACAATTAAACAGCAAGAGTGTACCTCTTGCACTTTGTACTTTTTTGTATGAGAACAAATTTTGTTTCAACCTTTCAAAACATCAATTGACATCAATTCACCGAGTGTTTACCTACCCTCTAAGCAGATGCGGCCGATGTGAAGCGGTAGCTACGCTGATGAAACAGGGCATGTTAACGCAGCTCCCTGCTCAAGTTTGGTATTAGCCTGATTAGCAATTAGCTTGTCAGCATCTCCAGTCTCTCCCCTCCTTACACACTAGACTCTAGATTAACACCTAATTTACAGTATTGATCTACGAGGGCAGCATATGTAATTGTTTATTTATGGCTGACCACCCTCCTAACAAGGTAGCGCTAACTCTTGATTTTCTCACATTGTGGGCTGAAATTACATTTTCATCTGTGTGGGTAATGGCCTTTTTTTTAACGTTCTACATTCATTTTGCAGATCAATATGTCCGGTTATAACTGACTTGTAGCCTACTGAATATTCCGTGATCAGCAATCATCTTTGCAATACATCGACTGACGAAAGCCTTTGCAGGAGCCAAAAGATTAATTTCATGCAACAGTTGGTACATTTATTTTCAGAAATGGTCGCACTGGAAAGACGGTATTTTTCTCCTAGATACGTTATATGTATAATGAAAATTTTATAAAATCCAGTTCCAATTATACAAGTAATGAATGCGGAACTCAGGTGTGACGGGAGTGGTAACCTTGGCAACAACTCCCGTATACATTAACTCTTCAAAATAGAGGTCAATCCAACAGGCAGACTCGTTACCGACCAATTTGAGAAGCCATAAAACACAACGACAGACGGAACGTCCGCCTTAAGCCGCGTGCCACTCCTGGCCCGCTCTGTCATCCATCTGTAATTGGCTCTGAAAACTAGCGTTCATATTTAGCTCCGCCGTTAAGCTTTAATGTCGGACTCATGTCCCCCGCGTGTCTCCGCACCGCGAGGCGAGCGCTCCCATCACGTCTGATGTTTATCCGACTCTCGCGCTGTTTATCTTGAAGACGGTGTGCCGCCGTTTTATGATCCATAACTTCTATTCCCGGTGCCGTAATGGGGAGAAAACAAATCCGCACTATGTCTTTGGACTAGCGGCGCGCTGACACGCCAGATTAATGGGATGTGCTTACAATAATGCGAACTGCCGCCTAAGCATCTTTTTTCCTGTTGGCTTTGTCCGTTCCTCTCAGGGAGTTGTAAATGAGTTACATTAGCGCGGCAATGTAGGCACCGGTTGTACCAGCCTCTACCGGTAGGAATGTAGACACGGGCTGTACAGGCTACACGGCCTCAACCGGTAGTTATCCGTTGCGGATTAACCACTATACCACCCAGGCAAGTTTTTTGCTCAGTGAAGCATTAGGCCTACGTATTTGTAATCAAACACAGATGCCACTAGAACCCATTTACTAATGTTAATAATGCTAAATGCCACATGTAATGGACCCCTTTCAAAACAGCCCTTGCGGTGTCCTGTGAACCGATTGGTGCCTATACCTTATGTTAAGGAATAACCAAGTCCGTTGGAATAGAGCTTAATCTCGTGAACTCTTTAGGGGGTACCTTTGGGGAAACAGGGATTCTCTCCAGCAAAGCTAATGGAAATCTATGTCGCCGCAGTTAAACACAGTGACATTGAGTTCCTATGGGACAGTTAAACACGGTGACATTGAGTTCCTATGTCCTGGGATGTTTTCCTTCACGTGCAGCATTCACGTACGGCCGCTTGCGCCAGGAAGCACTCACAACCGACATTCAAACCGACATTCAAGCTCCAAAAATACTACTGAGTTCTGAGGTCTTTTTTATAGGCTTGTCACTGGTCATTAAATTCCACATTACTGCGAATACGTGAGGCTCGTGAGCAGGCTGGGGAGCTTCGGTTAGAGGAGGAGGAAATAAGCGCCTCAAGAATTTATTAGCAAATTTAAAGTGAATCACGAAATGTTGGTTTTACTCCTAGACAAGACTTATGCAGTGACTTCATCTCTGAAGGTAAGTTTTACAGCCCTAAGTCCCATTTTCACTTCTTAATATCTGGGATCGACGAGGGCTTTAAGTACAGCTGTTTTATAGTTCTTTCGATATGCTCTGCAAGCAGCAAGCAGAGGAATATTATGACTTTCATAATGTCTGCAGGACTTAGTCTTATTCAGTTTAATTCTTCTAGCTGCGTGCCTCTGCGACCAAGTTGAAATGGTTGAACGCACACCTCAGTATTAAAACCGGCCACTGCGCCATCAAATTGCCAGGTAGGGTGGGCTTTAGGAAGGGTGTTTGTTTCATTTGAGTCAGAGGGTGGAAGTTTGAACCAGGAGTGGGTGAGTGAGGGTGTATTAACTGTAGGCCCTGTACTGAGGTGTAAAGTGCAGGTACAGGTGTGTGTGTGTGTGTACATGCACTGTATGACTATGTTTAGCTTGTGTTCTGCTCCTCTCTCTTACCAACCGTCTCTGGAGGAGGGGATCCCTCTCTGAATTGCTCCTCCCAAGGTTTCTTCCATTTTTTTCTCCCGTTGGGAGTTTTTCTGGGAGTTTTTCCTTGTCTTCCTTGAGGGTTTAGGTTGGTTGAGGGGCAGTTCTATGGGCGTATGTGAAGCCCTCTGTGACATGCTTGCGTGTAAAAAGGGCTATACAAATACATTTGATTTGATTTGATTATGTGCACCCTGACCCTGAATGGCCTCCCCCTCCACACAGGACAGGCTGACAGTCACCGCATCCACACCTCTCCTCAAACACACTAGTTCAGTACTTCCTGTGACCTCTCTTCAAACACACTAGTTCAGTACTTCCTGTGACCTCTCTTCAAACACACTAGTTCAGTACTTCCTGTGACCTCCAACCTTTCCTGGATCCTGGTACATGTGTTTGATCAGTTCCCTGTTTTTAGACTTATCTTCAATCTCCACTGTTTTACCCTCTTATATTTAACCTCTCGCCTATATTGGCCGTTTGATGTAAGATGTCCTTCAGTGTTTTGAATTCTTTCCCCAGATGACAGGCTTGCGTCAGCAGCTGTTGTGATGTCACATCCCTCTTCTGTCTGGAGCCTCACTGAGACAACCATGCTGCATATTCTAACACCAAACCCTTCCTCATCCAAAACACTGATTATAGTCCCTCCCCTGTTACCCTGGTGATAAACCCTGACACATCGCTTCCTCACTGTTGACATTCACCTCTACTTTCTGTTTCACCTCAGGGAACAGTTCCTGGGGTGAAAAGTGCTACATAATGTGTTCTGGCTGCTTCAGGGCTCTTTAAGCACAGCTCATTAATGAAGGAGGAATGCATTAGTCATGACTTTCCTGGTTGCTGCATGATGATGATGAGGTGTTTGAACCAGAGGGGCAGACAGGCCGGAGGCCTACGCTGGCTGGCTGGATGGATGATGGATGGATGATGGATGGATGATGGATGGATGATGGTTGGATGGCTAGTTAACCCACCACAGTTTGCTGGTGGTCATCACATGGTTGCTAAGTTACAGTGGGCTGTGTGGAGGACTTCTATAGGCACCATCCCAGCATGCACCAGACTTCTTTTATTTATCGCATGTATTTTATCACCCCTTCAGGAATCCTCTTTCATGAACAAACAGATCCCAATAATCCTGCAAACAGAATGATGCACTAAGTTCTGTTCAATATTTATACTACTGATTTGCCCCTTCTTCCATTACATAAGCAACACAGTGATGAGTTGGTATTTATTTCAGGGTGACGTAACCTAATGAGTTCTTTCACATGAAAAGCCTGAGGAGAGGAGGGGAGGGGAGAGGGTGGAGGGTAGAGGAGCAAGGGAGGGGAGGAAAGGGTTGAGGGGAGGGTGGAGGAGAGGGTGGAGAGGAGAGGGTGGAGGGGAGGAGAGGGTGGAGGGGAGGGGAGGGTGGAGGGGAGGGGAGGGGAGGAGAGGGTGGAGGGGAGGGGGGAGGGGAGGGTGGAGGGGAGGGTGGAGGGTAGAGGAGCAAGGTAGGGGAGGGGAGGGTGGAGGGGAGGGGAGGGGAGGGTGGAGGGTAGAGGAGCAAGGGAGGGGAGGGTGGAGGGGAGGAGAGGGTGGAGGGTAGAGGAGCAAGGGAGGGGAGGAGAGGGTGGAGGGTAGAGGAGCAAGGGAGGAGAGGAGAGGGTGGAGGGGAGGAGGACCGTTTAAAGCCAGACCAGGCTTTAATACAGCTACATCATGGTATTGTTAATATAGCACTGTGTTTGCAAGCTGAGATGTTACTTTACACTGTGTCTGGTAGCTGAGATGTTACTTTACACTGTGTCTGGTAGCTGAGATGTTACTTTACACTGTGTCTGGTAGCTGAGATGTTACTTTACATGTGTATGTGTGTGTACATGTGGGATGTATTCGTTTCCGGCAACCTCCGTTTCACACACACACACACACACACACAGACACACACACACACGGACGTGTGTGACCCTGCCTGTCTCCCTCAGAGCATGACGAGTGTTGGGGCAGCCAGAGTGGCTGTGATGACAACGCAATCTGCACCAACACCGTCAGGGGACACCTGTGCACCTGCAAGCCTGGCTACGTAGGCAATGGTACCATCTGTAGAGGTAAGGACTCACCTCCACACACACACACCTCACACACCACACACACACCTCACACACCACACACACATCTCACACACCACACACACACCACACACACGCTCACACACACACACCTAACTCACACACCTCACACACCACACACACACCTCACACACCACACACACGCTCACACACACACACCTCACTCACACACCTCACACACCACACCACACACACACACCACACACACACACACACCACACACACATCTCACACACCACACACACGCTCACACACACACACCTCACTCACACACCTCACACACCACACACACACCTCACACACCACACACACGCTCACACACACACACCTCACTCACACACCTCACACACCACACCACACACACACACCACACACACACACACACCACACACACATCTCACACACCACACACACACCACACACACGCTCACACACACACCTCACTCACACACCTCACACACCACACCACACACACACACCACACACACACACACCACACACACACAACACACACTGCCCCTACCATGCTGCCCCCTCCCCCCACCTCTCCTCCATCCTACCAGTGCCCTTCTTTCTCTTTCTCCCCCTCTCACCTCCCATCCTCTCCCCCCCCCCCCCCCCCCCTTTCTGGGTACCAGCTGCCACAGAGATGATGAGATGATGAGATGATGATGATGAGAATTGATTTTGGAGAAACTCAGGAGCTCATCCCCTTCCTCCCATCTCCCCTTTTCTACCCTAACCCTGCCCCCCCCTTTACACACACACACACAACTCAGAACGGCTAACCCTCCCAGTTTCCGGCCCTGCTGAAACCATCCTGGGCTAGACCGCAATCACACTGTGTAGAAGTGTGTATGTGTGTGATTGAGTATGATTGAAGTGTGTGTGTGATTGAGTGAGCTTGTTTGTGGCATGCAGGTCCATCTTTACACGGGGAGAGTGCAGCCCAGCCTGGGAGGGTCTGTGTGGGGAGAGTGCAGCCCAGCCTGGGAGGGTCTGTGTGGGTAGAGTGCAGCCCAGCCTGGGAGGGTCTGTGTGGGGAGAGTGCAGCCCAGCCTGGGAGGGTCTGTGTGGGGAGAGTGCAGCCCAGCCTGGGAGGGTCTGTGTGGGTAGAGTGCAGCCCAGCCTGGGAGGGTCTGTGTGGGGAGAGTGCAGCCCAGCCTGGGAGGGTCTGTGTGGGTAGAGTGCAGCCCAGCCTGGGAGGGTCTGTGTGGGGAGAGTGTAGACCAGCCTGGGAGGGTCTGTGTGGGGAGAGTGCAGCCCAGCCTGGGAGGGTCTGTGTGGGGAGAGTGCAGCCCAGCCTGGGAGGGTCTGTGTGGGGAGAGTGTAGACCAGCCTGGGAGGGTCTGTGTGGGGAGAGTGCAGACCAGCCTGGGAGGGTCTGTGTGGGGAGAGTGCAGACCAGCCTGGGAGGGTCTGTGTGGGGAGAGTGCAGCCCAGCCTGGGAGGGTCTGTGTGGGGAGAGTGTAGACCAGCCTGGGAGGGTCTGTGTGGGGAGAGTGCAGACCAGCCTGGGAGGGTCTGTGTGGGGAGAGTGCAGCCCAGCCTGGGAGGGTCTGTGTGGGGAGAGTGTAGACCAGCCTGGGAGGGTCTGTGTGGGGAGAGTGCAGCCCAGCCTGGGAGGGTCTGTGTGGGGAGAGTGCAGACCAGCCTGGGAGGGTCTGTGTGGGGAGAGTGCAGACCAGCCTGGGAGGGTCTGTGTGGGGAGAGTGCAGCCCAGCCTGGGAGGGTCTGTGTGGGGAGAGTGCAGCCCAGCCTGGCTGCTCTGCCTCCCAGAGCAGGCCTGAAGGCTGGGATGGAGACAGGCCTACTGCAGCTACATCACTGGTGGGTCCCTCTGCACTGGGATTAACTACCATGTTTATACTAGCCCAACAAGGCTTACAGTGGTCTCTTCTTTTTCCTCTTCTCCTCCTTCGCTCCTCTCTTTACCTCCTTCCCTCTCCTCCCCTTTCATCTCTTCTCTTCCTCTCCCTTTCTCTCCTCCTTCTCTTTCTCCTCTCCTCCTATCCTGTCCTGTCCCCTCTCCTCCCTTGCTCTATCGCGCTGTTGCTGTCTGTCTCTCCCCTATGTAAACTAATCAGTATGTAATTAGTGGAACACCAGAAACTCTCATCCTGACTTCTAATTGGTGGAGAGACCGCGTAGCAGTGTAGCGCGGTAAACAGGTGTCCGTGTGTGTCTGCTTAGGGTGAGTCTGTTCGTTCATCAATCAATGTGTAGTTGGATTTGTGTGTCCAAACCTGTATGTGCTTGCCTGATTACATGTGTGTGTACAGAATCTGTGTGTGCGTGCTTCTCCTGTGATAGAGACAGACATTAGGATGGGCTGCAGGTGGGAGCAGGTCTACAGATAGATCAGTGTCATTTGCAAAGTGCTTCCAGACAGTTTCAGTGTTGGCTTGTCTCCAGGCCAGCCATGCAGCCACACAACTTAACTGCCACCTCTACATTTTTCACTCTGGAAGTCTGGGTGACATGCAAATCGCCCAAATGGGGGAAAAATGTTTTGTTGCTTAGAGAAAAACGCATACGACGATGACAGGAATGCAAACAGATGCAGGTTCGCCTGGGGAGATGTACCCCTGGTAGTGAACAGCAGGGTTCACCTGGGGAGCCCAGAGTTTAAACTGTCAAAGTTTTCATCCTAAACCCACTAGGTAAGGGAGGAGGGGGTGAGGAGGTGAGGTAGAGATGGAGGAAGGATGGAAGTTCATGTCTGGCCGTTCCTCTGAGACCTCATCAGTGTGTAATGGCGGCGGCATCGGCCAGTAGACAGACTCTCTACTCAGTCTGCTCATACATCACTACTGTACCCACTACTACTGTACCCTAGCCACAACCCTGCTAGCTAGCCCTGTACCCACAATCCTGCTAGCTAGCCCTGTACCCACAATCCTGCTAGCTAGCCCTGTACCCACAATCCTGCTAGCTAGCCCTGTACCCACAATCCTGCTAGCTAGCCCTGCTAGCCACAGCACTGCTAGCCACATGCTAGGTGCTAGCATGTACGTTGCATAGCAAACCCCTCTCTCTCTGCTGTGTGTGCAGCCAGCCAGGAGGAACAGTTTTGTTGTGAACATAATTATTTATTAAACCGATTTAAATTAGAGTGTGTTTATTACTTTCATGTTGCCATACTTAGCGACCGTTTTATCAAAGCAGTAGCTCATTGCTGGCTGTTCTGTAACGTTATTACATCACAGCTGAGGGGCTTCACAGCTAAACAACATCCCTTAGCTGGGATATAATAATGTTATATTCACGACCCGGTGAGCTGTTTCTGTAGCAGAACCTGCGCGGTCAGTCATCCCCATCTGCAGAGCTCACATCCTGCAGCATTTACACCACCCAAACCATAAGCATTTAAACACCACCCAAACCAGCAGCATTTAAACACCACCCAATCCAGCACCATTTAAACACCACCCAAACCATCAGCATTTAAACACCACCCAAACCATCAGCATTTAAACACCACCCAAACCATCATTTAAACACCACCCAATCCAGCACCAGTTAATCCCCCCCAATCCAGCACCATTTAAACACCCCCCCCCCCCCCAATCCTGGGAAAATAGGATTTGTTCCCTCATCCTATTTGTTCCTGCAAATGATATGCGGTGAAGGCCCTTGTGCTGATTATGGATACATATCCATGTGGTGCACATCGCGCGTTTTTAGGTTTAACATTGGCTACGTGTTACAGCCCATCTTTTGGTGTGTGTCCCAGGAACTGCTCTTGAGAAACGTACTATGTAATTCTGGCCTCCATAAATTATATCAGATTTTTGGAGCCTGTGTGTCTGTCTGCCTCCCAGTGTGTCTGTCTGCCTCCCAGTGTGTCTGTCTGCCTCCCAGTGTGTCTGTCTGCCTCCCAGTGTGTCTGTCTGCCTCCCAGTGTGTCTGTCTGTCTCCCAGTGTGTCTGTCTGCCTCCCAGTGTGTCTGTCTGTCTCCCAGTGTGTCTGTCTGTCTCCCAGTGTGTCTGTCTGCCTCCCAGTGTGTCTGTCTGCCTCCCAGTGTGTCTGTCTGCCTCCCAGTGTGTCTGTCTGTCTCCCAGTGTGTCTGTCTGCCTCCCAGTGTGTCTGTCTGCCTCCCAGTGTGTCTGTCTGTCTCCCAGTGTGTCTGTCTGCCTCCCAGTGTGTCTGTCTGCCTCCCAGTGTGTCTGTCTGCCTCCCAGTGTGTCTGTCTGCCTCCCAGTGTGTCTGTCTGCCTCCCAGTGTGTCTGTCTGCCTCCCAGTGTGTCTGTCTGCCTCCCAGTGTGTCTGTCTGCCTCCCAGTGTGTCTGTCTCCCAGTGTGTCTGTCTGCCTCCCAGTGTGTCTGTCTGTCTCCCAGTGTGTCTGTCTGCCTCCCAGTGTGTCTGTCTGCCTCCCAGTGTGTCTGTCTGCCTCCCAGTGTGTCTGTCTGTCTCCCAGTGTGTCTGTCTGCCTCCCAGTGTGTCTGTCTGCCCGGCCGCTGGCACGAGATATTGAACCGCAGTCTTTAACAACGGCTGTAGTGGCCGCGCTCAGTAAACCCAAGGCCGAGGTGAACTCATCAATCCTGCAGTCATAGTTCACTGTGTTACTCTAGACAACACGGCTTTGACACACACACATGCTCATCTGTCTCCTCTAATACCCCCTATATCTCTCTCTGTCTCTCTCTCTCTCTCTGTCTGTCTCTCACTCTATCTCTCTGTCTCTCTCTCACTCTATCTCTGTCTTGCTCTCGCTTCTCTGTCTTGATCTCTTTCACTCTCCCTCTCCCTCTCTTTCTCTGTAACACACTTTACGTGTTACTCATTCAGCAGATGATTTTACCCAAAGAAACATACAAATAGTGGATATATATATATCTTTCTATGTGGTGTGTATGTAGATAGATATATATAGCCCTCTACCTACCTCCCAGTTTCCCCCTCCCCCTCCCTCCACCTCCCTCTCCCCTAGCTTCCCCTCCCCCTCCCTCTGTTTCTCCCCCAGCCTCCCCTCCCTCTCATCCTCCCTCCCCCTCCCTCCCCTCTTCCTCTCTGAGGTGATTGCTGCTGCTGATAAAGCGAGGTTTACGATTATCGATCCTGGAGGTCGGAGGAACATGACGTGTGGGGAAATAAGGAGATAAAGATTGTTCTCCCTTTCTTCCTTATCTCTATCTCACCCTCCCTCTCCCTGTCCCCCGCCCTCCCTCCCTCCCATTCCCTCCCTCCTTCCATCTCTACTCCAGGGTGTACAGTACCCAGGGTGTACAGTATCCAGCATGTACAGTACCCAGGGTGTACAGTACCCAGGGTGTACAGTATCCAGCATGTACAGTACCAAGGGTGTACAGTATCCAGCATGTACAGTACCCAGGGTGTACAGTACCCAGGGTGTACAGTATCCAGGGTGTACAGTACCCAGGGTGTACAGTATCCAGCATGTACAGTACCAAGGGTGTACAGTATCCAGCATGTACAGTATCCAGCATGTACAGTACCCAGGGTGTACAGTACCCAGGGTGTACAGTATCCAGGGTGTACAGTACCCAGGGTGTACAGTATCCAGGGTGTACAGTACCCAGGGTGTACAGTACCCAGGGTGTACAGTATCCAGGGGTTACAGTACCCAGGGGTTACAGTATCCAGGGGTTACAGTACCCAGGGTGTACAATATCCAGGGGTAACAGTACCCAGGGGTTACAGTATCCAGCGTGTGCAATATCCAGCATGTAGCTGGAAGCTGTAGATTATAGAGAAGCATTGTCGACGCTGGCAGCTTAATGAGCACAGGCACAGTGCAGAACTTCATGGTGGATGCAGAGCATGCTGGGTAATCACGTTAAGAGACCTTTTCTTTCTCCAGGGTGGGCTGTGGGCGTAAAACAGATGGACTAAACATGAGTCTGTTCTCTTCTCATCTGACTGCCTGAGTTGATAAAGAGACAAGGGCAAGGTTCAAACACCCCGGAAAGGGTATTCTGTGTGGGGGGAGGAGGAGAGGGGTAATAGGGGGAGGAGGAGAGGGGTAATGGGGGAGGAGGAGAGGGGTAATAGGGGGAGGAGGAGAGGGGTAATAGGGGGAGGAGGAGAGGGGTAATAGGGGGAGGAGGAGAGGGGTAATAGGGGGAGGAGGAGAGGGGTAATGGGGGGAGGAGGAGAGGGGCAATGGGGGAAGGAGGGAAGAGGGAGATGGAAGAGAGGATGTGAGGAAGTGTAAGAAAGCAAATGATTTTCTTGTAATCTGGGATTAAGTTTTGATCTGAGTTCATTTAAACTCTACCCAATTATTATTTACGGCTTTTTTTGATGGCAAGATGGAAGCAGATGAGCAGCGATCTGCGCTGTGGGCATCGTGAGAGAACAACACAGGATGGGAGAACACGATGATTAATTGGAATAGTGAAAGCACGGGAGGGAAGAAACTTGTTTCCAAGCATGGTAGCAATTATCAAAGCAATTATTAATAGTCTGTATCCCACTGCGGTGTGAAGAGCATCTGGAACCTCAAGATCCTCTCACGATGAGGAAGCCTTCCCCAGCCAGCCAGCAGAGCTTTCTACCTGACAACTAGCTTTCTACCTGACAACTATCTTTCACCCTGACAACTAGCTTTCACCCTGACAACTAGCTTTCTACCTGACAACTAGCTTTCACCCTGACAACTAGCTTTCACCCTGACAAATAAAATCAACATTTATTTGTATAGCTCTTTTAAAAGCAATGTCACAGTGGACTTCACATACGCCCTAAGAACCTTCAAGGAAGACAGGAAGAACTCACTAGAGGAGAACAAATTGAAGAAACCTTGGGAGGAGCAATTCAGTGAGGGGTCCCCTCCTCCAGAGACGTTTAGTGAAAGAGAGTAGCAGAACACAGGCTAAACATAGTCATACAACAGAGAAGTGTCAATGGGTGTACACCAACTAATGGGTGAAACACCAAAATCCAGTGTTCAACTTGGGTCAGAGTTGGTAAATGTCAGTTTAAGCAGAGGCAGCCAGAGGGCTGGGGACTGTGATCGGCACAGCATCACAGGCAGTGCAGCATCACAGGCAGTGCAGCATCACAGGCAGTGCAGCATCACAGGCAGTGCAGCATCACAGGCAGTGCAGCATCACAGGCAGTGCAGCATCACAGGCAGTGCAGCATCACAGGCAGTGCAGCATCACAGGCAGTGCAGCATCACAGGCAGTGCAGCATCACAGTCAGTGCATTATCACAGGCAGTGCAGCATCACAGGCAGTGCAGCATCACAGGCAGTGCAGTATCACAGGCAGTGCAGCATCACAGGCAGTGCAGCATCACAGGCAGGGGGATAGAAAGGGACGGGAACTCGCTGTTGTCCGTCAGGGAGACCGATGTCCACTTGGCGACTGGATTCGGCGTTGGCAGACTGTCACAGATCGATGTCCACTGGCGACCAGGTCCAGCGTTGACTGACCCACGACCAGGCAGATGCTGACAGCTCAAACCCCCCACACCACAGGGGATGTGTGGAAGGGGGACAGAGAGAGGAGAGCAGGGATTAGAGAATGCCAGGAGCAACTTACAGTTACATAGTAATATTAGGACAAGGTCCCCACCGGTCAAGTGTGGACTAGTGCAGCAATTTAGCAGAGCAAAAAGGGAATTTGATGCAGCCCTAGACACTAAGATAGCGCGAGCCCCCCTCGGTTGGAACATTAAATCTGTTCCAATTTAGACTCTAATTTAGACAACTAGCTGTCTACCTGACAACTAGCTTTCATCCTGACAACTAGCTGTCTACCTGACAACTGTCTTTCATCCTGAGAGAGAGGGATTGGAGAGAAAGGGATAACAGCTCTGTTATTGAAGTGGACAATGGTGCATCACTGACATGTTTATCTGTCATGTTCGAATGTTTTATCTGTTTGCGACAATAAAAAGGTTTCCTTTAGTGGTCAAGTATTTAACTGCAGAAGACACACGTCAACCTTTGGATACAAGCATCAGCTAAATAAACACATTATTTATCTATTCATAATTTTGAGAATGTACAGCTACAGTCTCTTACAGTTTTGTAATTTATTACTCTCTGATTTTAATATCTATCAAATTAGATTATAAATATCAGATGCCCTTTTGGAAACCCTGAGTAGCCCACACCGCACAAAGCTGAAGATAATTTGTTTTGTCTAATTGAGATTTCTTTCCTCGTTTGCACACATTTTTGCTCTAACTATTATCACATTTATTTAGATTTCATTTGAATTAGATTTCAATGTAATCAAGTCTTGATATTACACAGACACACAGAACACACAGGCATCAGAAGCTCTTCCAGTGTGTCTGTGTGTGTGTGTGTGCATTCCCCCCCGTCTTCCTAATCACACAGCCATCGTCTCACCCCTCGCCTCATTGGTTCAGATCAGAGAGCGGCAGACAGCTCATCATCAGTGTGTCCAATCACAAGCATGCCTGGCTGGATGGGGGCGGGGCACTTTGCCACACACACACACACACACACCAATCCTAATGGAGCCATGCTTCATACTCTCCTACCCTCATCGTCTCATGCCAGTTACAGACCTGTCATCCCTGAGACTCATCCCCTCTCATCCTCCCCTCATCCTCTCCTCCCCTCATCCTCTCCTCCCCTCATCCTCTCCTTTCCTCATCCCTCTCATCCTTTCCTCATCCCTCTCCTCCCCTCATCCTCTCCTTTCCTCATCCCTCTCATCCTTTCCTCATCCCTCTCCTCCTCTCATCCGTTCCTCCTCCCCTCACCCTCTCCTTTCCTCATCCTCTCATCCCTCTCCTCCCCTCATCCTATCCCTCTCTCCCTCTCTCTTCTTACATCATCCTACAGTGTTTTAAATTAGACTTACATTTTTATTTAAGTCAGAACTTAAAGTCAGGATTTAATTTAGAACGTAAGTTAGGATTTAAGGAAGGACTTAAGTTAGGATTGAAGCTACACCTCAGACATGCGGTGCGGCAGGCTGATAAGGCGTTTGTGCCCGCGAGCCGAGATACATTTACACAGACAGCAGTAATGGAACAGACCTGTGGCTGAAACATGATTATGTAGAACCCAAGGAAGATACGATCCCACTTTAACGACAGGCAATTCAGCCGGGAGAATGATTTTTTTGTTGCAAAGGCGTCAACTACGTCTGACAGCAACTATCTGCTCCTAAATCAAATGTAAAGTTCCCTGCCCCCCCACCATTCTGCTGCTGCAGAACCCTCTCAGTCTGCAGGTACCTCCATGATCACTTGAGGCAATATTGTCGACAGCTCAGCAGCAAACTTCATCTTATCAGTTAAATAACATGGTTGGGAGACAATAGTGCTGTCAGCAACCAGCCTGCCTGAATGCTTGTCACTCTCCCTCTCTAACTTTCCCTCTCTCTCTTTCTTTTTCACCCACTCTCTCTCGCCCTGTTATTCCCCCTCTCTCTCTCTCTCTCTCTCTCTCTCTCTCTCTCTCTCTCTCTCTCTCCCTCCCTCTCTCTCTCTCTCTCTCTCTCTCTGTCTGTCTCTCAGTAATGGATTCAGAGAGAGAGGGCTGCTCATGCTACACTGCCCTCCTTTATGAATGCTCCTCACATCCAGCTACCAAGGGCATCCTTCCCTCCTCCCCCCTCCCCTCATCCTCTCCTCCCCCCCCTCATCCTCTCCTCCCCTCATCCTCTCCTCCCCCTTTCCCTCATCCTCCCCCTCTCCTCCCCCTCTCCTCCCCCTTCCCCTCATCCTCTCCTTCCCTCATCCTCTCCTCCCCCTTCCCCTCATCCTCTCCTCTCCTCCTCCCTCTCCTCCCCTCATCCTCTCCTCCCTCCCTGCCCTCATCCTCTCCTCCCCCTTGCCCTCATCCTCTCCTCCCCCTTGCCCTCATCCTCTCCTCCCCCTTGCCCTCATCCTCTCCTCCCCCTTGCCCTCATCCTCTCCTCCCCCTTGCCCTCATCCTCTCCTCCCCCTTGCCCTCATCCTTTCCTCATCCTCCGTCCTCCCCTCTCCTCCTTTACTCTCCCCTCCTCCTACCTCTGAGCTGAGAACTGGCCTGACTCAGGAGACAGAAGAGGAGAGAACTCTCATCATCTAAACCCCCTGCTGATACACCTCCATTAGCGCCCGTGACTGTGTTGATGGTGATGCATTCTAGAGGAGCAGGGCTTCCACCAGCGCATCTCTAAGCACCTTCCTGCTCCTCCCTGCTCATCTCTGCTCCTTTCTGCTCCTCTCTAACATGGGCCTTACGTCTCTTCTACTCTCCTTGTCTCTCCTTCCCCATCTCCTCTCTCCTTTCCTCTCTCCTCCTCCACGCCTCCTCTTTCCTCTTCTCTTCTCCTGTCCTTCCCTCCTCTCCTCTTTTTTCTCTCCACTAATCACCTTCCCCCTTTCCACTCCTCCCTCTTGTCAGGACAGGACTTGGTTAGAGGATCATACAATCACACCGCCAGGGTTCCAATGAGTGATCTCGTCCTCTTAATGAAATTCTCTCCCCCGTTTGGAGATGCGATCGTAAAGAGGGGAGGAGGGGCATGTTACTGTTCTCCTCACAGTCTTAATGAACTTAGTATCATCACAGCGTGGAAGCAGAATTATGTCTTTCCTTTTCATACTTGGAGCGGCAGATAATTATTTTACGTTCCCGTTTTTAAATTTTGAGATGGGACCTTGGATACGGTCCATGGATACGGTGACAGGCCGTGACCGAGCCCCTTAACCACCGTGTGAACTGGGATTACTCTGTCCCCCGCCCCCCGCCAGCCAATCAGAAGGGCTGTAATGATGATGATAAAAGCTGAGACAGGAAGTGTATGACTCAGCAGCTGGCTTGGTTAAGCAGGCAGCTAGTTTAGGTTTAGTATACACACATACACACACACACATATACACACACACATACACACACACACATACACACACACACACACATATACACACACACACACATACACACACACACACATATACACACACACATACACACACACACATACACACACACACACACATACACACACACACACACACATACACACACACACACATACACACACACATACACACACACATACACACACACACATACACACAGGGGAGGCCTCTGCAGCAGGGGGAGCGGGTGACTTCTCTCCCCAGGCTCAGGCTGCGTCTCCCCCCATCATCATCTGTCCTGCACCCCCCTCTCCTCTGCCAGCCATTAGCACGACATCAGCACGACAGGCAAGGCTTTATGCTGATGGCTGTAAAATGATCATTAGAGCAGGAGATAGATTGAGTCAATATAAGTGTAATTAATTCTTAAGTGTGAGGTTTATTAGTACAGAGGTAATCAGCTTCCTAATGAGGACTTGAGAGAAGTTCTGTAAGAGTGGAACCAGTCAAATTAATATCCTAATGGCTTTTGGCATGGAATCTGTCTGGTTATTTATTATATTTATGTGTTGGTTTGTATATGTGTCACTGCTTTGTAGACCAGACTCATCTGTTACAGGAGCGAATGATGCTTTGTCTCATTCATCCAACAACAAGGCATCCCTCACTCGCACGCATGCTCGCACACACACAAGGACCAATTCACACATTTACACACACAAACACACACAAGCACCCATACACACACACACATGTACACTCACAAGCACAAATACACACATCACATTCACACACGTACATATTCAAGCACACACACACATTCAAACACAGATACACACGCATAGATGTTTTTACCTGTTAGGGCTCATCTCTCAAAGCTTGTCATTAATTATGTTCAGGCACTCCCTACTCTGTTTAATGAACTTGCTTTCAATTAAGTCTGGCCTCTTTTTTGTGTAATCCTCTTACTGACACTTTAATGTTTCTGACTCACATAAACACTCACTCATACTCAGGTCTCTCTTCACCAACCTTCCTCCAACCATTCTCTTTCCTCTCTCTTTGTCTCCCTCTCTTCTTCCTCCAACCATTCTCTTTCCTCTCTCTTTCTCTCCCTCTTTCCCTCTCTCTCTACCTCCACCCTCTCTCTCTCTTCCTCTCTCTCTACCTCCACCCTCTCTCTCTTCCTCTCTCTCTCCCTCCACCCTCTCTCTCTCTCCCTCTCTTCCTCTCTCTCTCCCTCCACCCTCTCTCTCTCTCCCTCTCTTCCTCTCTCTCTCCCTCCACCCTCTCTCTCTTCCTCTCTCTCTCCCTCCACCCTCTCTCTCTTCCTCTCTCTCTCCCTCCACCCTCTCTCTCTCTCCCTGTTTTCCTCTCTCTCTACCTCCACCCTCTCTCTCTCTTCCTCTTCACCCAGGATCACACACAGGACAGAGTGCACCTTGTTCTATGGATGACAGCATTCCTCCTCCTAAACGCTCTTGTTTCTTATGAAAGATTGTTTTCCCGTGTTCCTCCCAGACCCTGGACAGTCACCTGCCTGTCCCCAGCGCCCCCACTCCCTGGTGTTTAGATTGGCACATGGTCATCCTTACTTCAAATATCTTATTCTTAGATTATTTTAGATTATCTAAAGAGTGAAATGGAATATGTGAAGTGTTCTTTCTCTCCCCCTCTCTCTCTCCCCCTCTCTCTCCCCTCCCTCTCTCTCCCCCTCTCTCTCCCCCTCTCTCTGTCCCCCTCTCTCTCTCTCCCCCCCTCTCCCTCTCTGTCCCCCCTCTCTCTCCCCCTCTCTTTCTCTCTCCTCCATCTCTCTCTCTCCCTCTCTCTCTCTCTCTCTCTCTCTCTCTCTCTCTCTCTCCCTCTCTCTCTCTCTCTCTCTCTCTCTCTCTCCCCTCTCTCTCTCTCTCTCTCTCTCCCCTCCCTCTCCCTCTCTCCCCCCTCTCTCTCCAGCGTTCTGTGAGGAGGGTTGTCGGAGCGGGGGAACGTGTGTATCTCCCAACACCTGTGTGTGTCCGTCCGGCTTCACAGGAGCCCACTGTGAGACAGGTAAGACTGCACCTCCCACAATCCCCCTGGGTCCTGTATGCCAGCAGCAGTATGCATGCAGCTTCAGATCCTCATTCAGAGGAATCAGAGAGAAGGTCATGACTTCATGTGGGGTCCCTCTCTCTGTGTGTCTCTCTACCTCTCTGGCTCTTCAATTGGGGCAGCAGAGATTGAGGACTCCTGCCATGGTCTCTCTATCTCTCTATCTCTATCCTCTCTCTTTCTTTCTCTTTTCCCCCTCTCTCTATCCTCTCTCCTTCTCTTTTCCCCCTCTCTCTATCCTCTCTCCTTCTCTTTTCCCCCTCTCTCTATCCTCTCTCTCCTTTTCTCCCTCTCTCTATCCTCTCTCTCCTTTTCTCCCTCTCTCTTTGTCTTTGTTTTAATTTGGAGTGGCAGAGATGGATGACCCCAGCTGAGCAGTAAAGGAAGGTTCCTCTCTCCTCCTCCTCCTCTCTCATCTCTCATTCCTCCTCCTACCCTCCTCTCATCTCCTCTCCTCCTCTTATCTCTCCTCTCCTCCTCTCATGTCCTCTCCTCCTCTTATCTCTCCTCCTCTCCTCTCTCCTCCTTTCCTTTCCTCCTCTCCTCTCTCCTCTGCTCCTCTCTCCTCTTTTCCTTTCCTCCTCTCCTCTCTCCTCTCCTCCTCTCCTCTCCTCCTTGTTTAAGAGAGGTGACCCCCTCCGACAGGTTACACACGCCAGTTGCCATGGTTTCCACAAAGGATCCAGGCCATATTCTCCAGCTCCCTCATGGCCAGGGACAGAAATGACACACACACACACACACACACACAATGTAAACACACACACAGCTCACTTCCCCTCTTTCTTCACCATTGAGTCACACAGTGAAGTACAGTTTCTATGGTAACACAATTTGAGTACAATGTCAAAGAACTGTTGTATTATTTTACTATACTATTCCTGGGCAGTGACGACACCAACACAAGTAATCTAGAAAAGGAGAACTTTCTTAGGCAACATAGTTATCATGGTGGTGGTTATTTGGTTTACCTGCTAGTTTACCTGATCTACAGTCACAAAGATCTGGGAGCCCAAAGAGGCAAAACTGACATTTAATAAGAGATAATTAACCTTTTAATTATCTTGTGTGAGGAAAAGAGCAACTGTCTGCATTTCACATCTGTATTTTCTTGTGTGTGTCTGGTGTGCAGGGTTAGCCTGGTAGCCTGGGTAACACAGGACGGGGTGAGTTGAGAGTGGAGAGTTTTAATTGAATGAGATGTTATGTAAATATGTGCAACGTGATTATTACAGACAGGTGTTTGTTAATTGCATATTTGGTGATCTAGTCGAGACAACAACTTACGTAAATTAAAAAACAAAAAGCTTTCAGATGGTTGTTAGAGTTGTTAGTAACAGTGTTGGTTCGGGAAAGGCCTTGAAAAAAAGGAAATGCAAATGACATCCTCTAAACTAACGATGCACAGACCAGGTTTACTCCAGGACACAGCAATTACACCTGGAATAGTATTGTAGTTATATTGGTGTGCATGTGTGTGCAGGAGTGTATGTGAGTGTTGACCCAGAAGGCTCACTGCAACATGAATCTGTATCAAAAAGAACTGTCTCTCTCTGTCTCACCCTCTCTCTCTCTCTCTCTCTCTCTCTCTCTCTCTCTCTCCCTCTCTCTCTCTCTCTCTCTCTCTCTCATACAGTACAGGGTGATCTCTCTCTCTCTCTCATACAGAACAGGGTGAGGGGATATCTGCTGTTCCATCATGGAACATGAATCACATCTCTCTCCCGCTGACTTTAATTGAGCCTCTTGAGGTTCTTCTCACATAGCACTTAGTTTCACACACACACACACACACGCATATACACACACACACGCATGCACACATGCACATGCATACACACACACACGCATATACATACACAGAGACATATATACATACATGCACGCGCACTTACACACACACACAGACGTACACACACACACTGACACAACCACACACACACACACACACTAGCACAGACCTATGAGCTGGTTGTCATCGCATGCTTCATCTCAGCTCCAGAAGAGGGTAGGGTTTCTACAGACAGGAGGGTTTGGGCTTCTGCTTTATCTGTATTTATCCTGTATTCATATATACATGTATTCATATGGATATGCTGTATGGATGGTATATACATGTATTCATATGGATATGCTGTATGGATGGTATATACATGTATTCATATGGATATGCTGTATGGATGGTATATACATGTATTCATATGGATATGCTGTATGGATGGTATATACATGTATTCATATGGATATGCTGTATGGATGGTATATACATGTATTCATATGGATATGCTGTATGGATGGTATATACATGTATTCATATGGATATGCTGTATGGATGGTATATACATGTATTCATATGGATATGCTGTATGGATGGTATATACATGTATTCATATGGATATGCTGTATGGATGGTATATACATGTATTCATATGGATATGCTGTATGGATGGTATATACATGTATTCATATGCATACACTGGAAGTGGAAACAACTAACGTTATCATTTCAAATGATATCTAGTCGATGTTGTGTACACAATAGATTTTTTTGCACGTTTTTATTTCAAGTCTCCACCTTTGTTGTTTCAGTGAGTCAAATCAAATCAGCATTTAGTGAGTGCTGTTGGCCGTGTTGTGTTTTTGCTCTGCATCGTCACTCGTTGAAAACCAACCAAGCACCAGGGGGCGTAGAACAGCACCCGGGCCATTTTCAGCCCAACCAATGTTACCCTATTCAGAGACCTTGTGAAATACCCCCCAAACCCAGTCAATGACCCCTTTGATAAAGTGCTGTGCCGTAGCTTTATTGACTGTGTGTGGTTATGGTTAGGGTTTGTTCCTGCTGCCTTTTGTGTATGTGACTTGCAGCAGGTGCTGGTGCTGTGAGGATGTCAGTGGTTAGGGTTAGGGATGTCAGTGGTTAACCACCCAGGATGTTCTTGATGGTAATGCTTGTCGGGCTACAGGTTCATTCACACTTCACTAACCACAGTATAGCTCGCTGGCCAGCAGTAAAACTCGAAACTTAGCAAACATGTTAACAAAACAAACATTTTGGCACCTCTAAATTCACAGCGCTCACTCTCTCTTTCTCTGTCACACACACACACATGCAGACAGTAGATGTATAACACCTACTGTTGGTTTTGTCCAGACTGAACATGACATCATCCCCCAGTCTGGCTCCTCAGTGTGTGTGTGTGTGTGTGTGTGTGTGTGTGTGTGTGTGTGTGTGTGTGTGTGTGTGTGTGTGTGTGTGTGTGTGTGTGTGTGTGTGTGTGATGGGGGGCACTGTAGGTGTGTGTGAGTGAATGTGTGTTAGTGTGCACCCGTGTGTGTGTGTGTTACCATCCTCTGGGACGGTGTGTCTGATTAACAGATTAACTTTCACCCCAGGCCTTTTATTATGAAGAGTAAAGACACACTTTAGAGGGTGTGTGTGTGTAGATGTGTGTGTGTGCGTGTATGCATGTGTAAATGTGTGTATGTATGCATTTGTAGATGTGTGTGTTGTGACACAGATCACTTTGCAGGGTGTGACAGGTGCCATGACAACACTGCTTCTGTCTGCCTGCAGCTGCTTCTGTTAGCTCCTCAGCTAACTCGAGCTAGCTCCTCAGCTAACTCCAACTAGCTCCTCAGCTAACTCCAGCTAGCTCCTCAGCTAACTCCAGCTGACTCCAGCTAGCTCCTCAGCTAACTCCAGCTAGCTCCTCAGCTAACTCCTGCTGCCTCCAGCTAGCTCCTCAGCTGACTCCAGCTAGCTCCTCAGCTAACTCAAGCTAGCTCTCCAGCTAGCTCTCTAGCTAGCTCCTCAGCTAGCTCCTCAGCTAACTCCTCAGCTAACTCCAGCTAGCTCCTCAGCTAACTCCAGCTAGCACTCCAGCTAACTCCAGCTACGTCTCCAGCTAACTCCAGCTAGCTCCCGCTGCTTCTCACACACTCGACTGACAGAGCACTGGTCTATTCCAGAACATGTGCCTGTGATTAGATGTTTTATTCATTGAGAGAGTCATTCTCATGTAAATTATATGTTCTCTCTGGTTTGATCTGTGCTAAAGTAGACCTCTTGAAGAGATGGTCGACTGGGGGTGGAACTTTACAAGAGACCTTCTTGGGAACACACACACACTCACACACACACTCACACACACACACACACACGCACAGGAACACCCTCCCTGTTGTGTCTGTGTTGGAGCTGCTTGTTCCTCAGGAGGAGAAGCAGAGCAGGTGTGTCGTGGGAGCACCATGTACTGTCATGTTCATTCTGGAACACTCCTTTCTTCTCTTGACTAGAATCTTATTGGCAGTAAAAGGACAAGCAATGCACTTTCTTTGAACTCATACACACACACACACACACAAAAAAAACATTTGTAAATGCTTTGGATGTTGTGTTGTCCCTCTGGCCCTGGCCCAGTGCATTGTGGGTAATGTGATGTGACAGCAGGGTGGTACAGAGCTGGATCATCCTCTGTGTGTGTGTGTGTGTGTGTGTGTGTTAGAGAGAGAGAGAGAGAGAGAGAGAGAGTGTGTTAGAGAGAGAGAGTGTGTGTGTGTGTGTGTGTGTGTGTGTGTGTGTGTGTGTGTGTGTGTGTGTGTGTGAGAGAGAGAGAGTGAGAGAGAGAGAGAGAGAGAGAGAGAGAGCACGGGCAAACATACATTCCACACGGATTAGAGGGCAGAGGGGAATCTAGGGGCAATATAATGGCTGAAAGCCTGTATGAGTGTCTGTGTGTGTGTGTGTGTGTCTCTGTGTGTGTGTCTCTGTGTGTGTGTGTGTCTGTGTGTGTGTGTGTCTGTGTGTGTGTGTGTCTGTGTGTCTCTGTGTGTGTGTCTCTGTGTGTGTGTGTGTGTGTGTGTGTGTGTGTCTGTGTGTCTCTGTGTGTGTGTCTGTGTGTGTGTGTGTCTGTGTGTGTGTGTCAGTGTGTGTGTCTGTGTGTCTCTGTGTGTGTGTCTCTGTGTGTGTGTGTGTGTGTGTGTGTGTGTGTGTCTGTGTGCTTCCCAGACATCAGCACAGCTAGTAAGCACACATTCAAGTGTGTGTATTTTCCCAGGTCATATTTTAAGTATCAGTGTGTGTGTCTTTTGTTGCCTGGGCCATATTTAGAGGATCAGAATGTGTGTGTGTGTGCAGGGTGTGTGTGTGTGTGTGTGTGTGTGCAGGGTGTGTGGGTCTTGGTCCAGGCCATATTAAAAGGATCAGAGTGTGTGTATCTGGTGTGGATTGTGTGTGTGTGTGTAGGTGGCCTCTTAGCCTAGAATAAGATGTGGAAAGCTGGAGAAGACTGAGTGATGTATAATGGATGAGAAGCTTACACTCCTGGAGCAGCAGATTCCCTGGTCTTCCTGCTTCTACACGTCTGCTCACAGGAGTCCGGAGACACGGAGAGGAAAAAGAAAGAAAAAGCTAAATAGAGATTAATGTTGTGTGTGTGTGAGCACATTGCTGTAGAATCCTCTCATGAACGCCCTGAGGATAGGAATAGGAAGTTGTGTTCCTCAGTTGATATATGCATCAGCATTGTTTTGTTTGTTTGATGTAGCGACCCAACTCTACTGTAGGGGTTGTGTTACTACAGGTGATGAGTTACCACTGGTTCCACGATAGTCCACAATGTGAAGACATTGTCTGAACCATGACGTGTCCCTGGAGGCCCCAGCCGTGGGTCTCCTCCTGTGCGGTGGAGCTCTCCTCCTCTCAGCTGAGACACCTGGAGAGGCACCAGGAGGAAGACATGCAGAGAGAGATACCGGAATGGGAAAGAAAAACTCTTTGAGGTTTATTCAAAAGGCCCTGAAACCCTGAAAAAGACCCTGAAAAAGACTTGAAACTAATATTCTCTTTTATTGTGCCTCTTTGTGTGTGTTTGTGTGCAGACGTAGATGAGTGTGATGGTCTGGTTCAGTGCCATCTCCACTCTCACTGCGTCAACCTGCCTGGGTGGTACCACTGTGAGTGCAGACGCGGTTTCCATGACAATGGCTCCTACCTCCTTGATGGGAGTTCCTGCATTGGTGAGTGTTGATAACACCCTTTCACATGAACACACACACACTCTCACATGAACACACACACACTCTCACATGAACACACACACACTCTCATATGAACACACACACTCCTCAGTCGTAACCCAGTCCAAAATCTGAACAGTCTGCTCACACAAGCTATTTATGTGTTACACTTTTACACCCACACTGTCACCAGCTGCTAACATGTCACGACCTCCCATCTGTTTGGCTCTGAGAGAGGAGGGAGGGAGGACTGGGGCAGGAGAGTGGGGTGAAGAAGGGGAAGGGGGAGAGAGAAACAGAGAGGGAGGGGGAGAGAGATGAACATCAGTTCAGCCTGTGCCATGTGACAAGTGCAGGCATGTTGGTTCCACATGTCAACTAGAGGAACAGTAGGAGAGGGGATAGGGGGGAGGAGAGAAGAGAGGGAGAGGAGATGGGAGAGAGGAGAGGATAGGGGGGAGAGAGGAAAGGGGAGGAGGAGAGAGGAGAGGGGAGAGAGGGAAGGGGAGGAGGAAAGGGGAGAGGGGATAGGGGGGGACGAGAGGGGAGAGGGGGGAGGAGAGACAAGATGGGAGGGAGGAGGAGATGGGAGAGGGGAGATGGGATAGGGGGGAGAGAGGAGGGGGAGAGAGGAAAGGGGAGAAGGGAGAGAGGAAAGGGGAGGAGGAGAGCAGTGAGGGGAGAGAGAGCAGGGGAGATGGGAGGAGGAGAGGGGAGATGGGAGGAGGAGAGAGGAGAGGGGAGGGGAGGGGGAGAGGGGAGGAGGAGAGGGGAGATGGGAGGAGGAGAGAGGAGAGGGGAGGGGGAGAGGGGAGGAGGAGAGGGGAGATGGGAGGAGGAGAGAGGGGAGGGGGAGAGGGGAGGAGGAGGAGAGAGGAGAGGGGAGGGGGAGAGGGGAGGAGGAGAGGGGAGATGGGAGGAGGAGAGGGGAGATGGGAGGAGGAGAGAGGAGAGGGGAGGAGGAGAGGGGAGGAGGAGGAGAGAGGGGGAAGATGGAGGACAGGCTGTGTTAGGATGGAGGCTGATAGAGGCTTTGCTAGGATGGGGAATGGAAGTTGAGGGAATAGAGGCTGGTGTGTTTATTAAGGGTTGAGGCCTGCACCTCCTCCCTCCCTCCCTCCCTCCCTCCCTCCCTCCCTCCCTCCCTCCCTCCCTCCCTCCCTCCCTCCCTCCCTCCCTCCCTCCCTCCCTCCCTCCCTCCCTCCCTCCCTCCCTCCCTCCCTCCCTCCCTCTCTCTCTTTCTGCAGTACAACAGCAGGGCTCTATCTGAACACAGATGATTTATCCAGCGCTTCAGGGAAAGAGGTTTTTAATAAACAGATTGTGCATAAAGATTAGGATAATACACTGCATGCAAACTCACACTGTCTTGTAGGAGTGTGTGTGTGTGTGTGTTGAGAGAGGGTGTGTGTGTGTGGAGAGAGGGTGTGTGTGTGTTTTGTCTCACTGTGATGTACATGACCTTTCCATATGGCTGCCTGGAGACATACAGAAGAGTCTGAAGAGCCCAGGCACTGTCTAATTATCCACATCTGTCTCCCAAAGACACTGTCAGCCTTATGTGTGTGTGTGTGTGTGTGTGTGTGTGTGTGTGTGGGCATGGCCATATACTTCTATATACGTGTTTGTGTTCGTAGGCATGCACTTCCCTATATGTGTGTGTGTGTGTGTGTGTGTGTGTGTGTAAAAGCCTGCTGTGTGCTATAGCTACAGTCGCCAGTAGAATGCTCAGACTTTCCGCCATGACAATCATTAATCACAGGCTAGCAGAGTTATGTCTGTCTCCACGACGACGCTTTCATTTAGTTTATGCAAATAGCGTGTCACATGTACAATAAATTGTGTCCATAGCTCTTTGTCTGTCAGGGTGGGTTGATGCAGAAACCAATTAGAGTGTTTGTGTGACTGTGTGTGTGTTTGCAGGGCTGTTACTGAAGTCAAAGCACTGGCTGTGTGTGTGTGTGTCTATACAGTGTGTATGCAGGTCTGGAGTCTGTACGTGTGTGTGTATATGTGTATAATGTGTGCATGTGTGTATATGTGTATACTGTGTGTGTGTGTGTGTGTGGCTCCGGCCTCTTATCTCAGTGGGAGGAGCACAATTAAAAGTTAAGGTGGAAAATCACTTTGTTAATGGCTTTCCTCATTGTGGAGCTCTGAAGAGGGGGAGAGGTAGAGAGGGAGTCAGATGGCTGAGCGGTGAGGGAGTCGGGCTAGTTATCAGAAGGTTGCCGGATCGATTCCCCGCCGTGCAAAATGACGTTGTGTCCTTGGGCAATGCACTTCACCCTACTTGCCTCGGGGGGAATGTCCCTGTACTTACTGTAAGTCGCTCTGGATAAGAGCGTCTGCTTAATGTAAATGTAGAGAGGGGGGGGAGAGGTAGAGAGGGGGGAGAGGTAGAGAGGGGGGAAGGAGAGACAGAGGGGGAAGAGAGGAGGAAAGAAGATTATTTCAAACTGACAGTGAAGTATAAAAATTTAACATTTAAAGAAAAAGTAAAGGTTCTGGTGAGAATTTCAGGAATCCAAAAACAAATAAATAATAGATTTCTCTGTCAATACTTCTTCATCTCCGTGTGTGTTTCAGACGTTGACGAGTGCAGCCTGCACATGCACACCTGCTGGAACGAGAGTGAGTGTGTGAACCTGCCCGGTGGCTTCCACTGTGTGTGTGATTCAGGCCCGTCCTGCAGCGGAGACTGTCGTCTTGGCGACGGGCTCAGACTTAGCGGGCAGCAGTGGAGCCCCCCCAGGACCGCTGCTCCACCTGCAGCTGCAAGGTACACACACACACACGCACACACACACACTATACCCAGCAACATGCACAGGTAAAGCTTCCCAGTTTATTGCTGTTTACAATGATGCAGGATGGTTTTATGTCCGCCGTACATTATGCAGCATCTTTATAGACGTGTTTTTATTCCTCTATTACACATTTACATGTATTCATTTAGCAGACGCTGTTATCCAAAATGACTTCCAAGAGAGAGCTTTACAAAAGTGCATAGGTCACTGATCATAACAATGAGATAGCCCCAAACATTGCGGGTAGCCAAAACAAGAAGCATATATTGTCCCATCTATAAACCATGTATAACCAGGCTGTGCATTTGCTGGAGTGTAACCAAGCTGTGTGTGTGTGTGTGTTCCAGGACGGCCAGATCTTCTGCAGGAGGAGAGAGTGTGACTGCACGGATGCGGGCGTGGACCTGTTCTGCTGTGCGGAGTGTGACACGAGGCAGAGCAGTCAGTGTCTCCACCAGAGCGGACGCACACTCTACCACAGCGGAGACTCCTGGGTCTACAACTGTCAGCAGTGCCGCTGCCTGGTCAGTACACAGTCCAGCAGCAGCAGAAGTTCATGACTCTGTTGTACACTGCTGAATAAGACAAAAGCAAAACTAAATATAGCTGCATGCAGCGATGTGGGTTCCTCCTCAAAATGGCAAAATATTATAAAAATGTACATTGTAGAACAGTGTTTCTCAAACTTTTTCAGACCAAGGACCACTCAGCCAATAAATAAAAACTTGCGGACCATCTAACTAAATAGTATATCCCCAGAACAACAGGCCTCCGCTCCTACCCAGACCTGGCACCATACCACTGTTAGCAGAACATGATTTTCTTAGGGATATTGTATTTTGCTCATTATGTTTTCCGCTAAGAAAAAAATGAAAGTTTTAAGACTGCTTGATGATCCGAGTGTTCATCAGGGACGAAGCAAGACGTTGTAAACATTCAATTTCCATTCGATTTCCACACTTAATGCGAACATTTTTGGCCATTATTTGAGCGCAGAATCATTTTTTGAGCTTGATTTTTTGAGCTTTATGTAAAATAAACATAGCAATTTTTCAATTGGTAAAACCTTGTCTAGTGATGCCATCACTCCGGCCCTGCTCCCATCCATCCTCCCTGACGCAAATCAGAAATGCAATACCACCAATATCCACCAGGGCTTTTGCTTCAAGCCAAAGAGTGAAGGTTGGGGCTTCGTCAGCCCACCCTTTCCAGAAAGCCTTGGATGTGTGTGCGTCGGGGCGTGGCCTGTAGCGCCACCTATGGGCAATAGTGGGCCATTTGTGGTATGGTAGTTACTCATGGCCTAGACCAGGGTACTCAATTAGAAACCCAAAAGCTCCACTCACCAAATGTCCATTCAGTCCAGGGTCCGTAAAGAGTGATGGTTTATTTTTCTGGCCCTTACCTCAGAGTTCTGGGATAATTTTGTTCAAAGTGTCCATGTTTAGGTGTCCATAGTGACGTATCACATTACCACTTTTGACAAGGGCAACCGTCTCAATACAGATTAAACACATTGGTTTTGTATGACCCATCAGCAGCACAAATGCATACTTGTCATCCCACTGTCTGAAATTTGTGATTTTTGGACTCAACTTTTTGCTTTTTGTCGGGTTTTGTCACGCCATGATTTTCCCTAAGGAAGAAGCAGGTACCGTGAGCAAATCGATTAGCTTGCGTTGTTGCGAATGACACACACAACCGGCATGACCAACGTTGAGTGAGTTGTCATGGTGATTACAGTTATTACAGCTCCTAATTGGACCTTTGGATTGGACACGGAAGATAGATAGACTCAAAATTAGAATGTTGATTTTGGCTTTGGTCCAAATTGTATTGTGTCTGGGTCCGAATCCGGACCGGAGTCCGCCTATTGAGTACCCCCATGCTAAAAACACACATGCTAACCCCTTTGGTCATTTCATCCAAAACACACATACTAGCCCCTTTGGTCATTTCATCCATAAAACACATGCTAACCCCTTTGGTCATTTCATCCAAAACACACATGCTAACCCCTTTGGTCGTTTCATCCAAAACACACATGCTAACCCCTTTGGTCATTTCATCCAAAACACACATGCTAACCCCTTTGGTCGTTTCATCCAAAACACACATGCTAACCCCTTTGTTCGTTTACCCCGAAACACACATGCTAACCCCTTTGGTCGTTTACCCCGAAAAACACATGCTAACCCCTTTGGTCATTTCATCCAAAACACACATACTAGCCCCTTTGGTCATTTCATCCATAAAACACATGCTATCCCCTTTGGTCATTTCATCCCAAAAAACACATGCTAACCCCTTTGGTCATTTCATCCAAAACACACATGCTAACCCCTTTGGTCATTTACCCCGAAACACAAATGCTAACCCCTCTGGTAATTTCATCCAAAACACACATGCTAACCCCTTTGGTCATTTCATCCAAAAAACACATGCTAACCCCTTTGGTCATTTCATCCATAAAACACATGCTAACCCCTTTGGTCATTTCATCCAAAACACACATGCTAACCCCTTTGGTCATTTCATCCAAAAAACGAATGCTAACCCCTTTGGTCATTTCATCCAAAACACACATACTAGCCCCTTTGGTCATTTCATCCATAAAACACATGCTAACCCCTTTGGTCATTTCATCCATAAAACACATGCTAACCCCTTTGGTCATTTCATCCAAAACACACATGCTAACCCCTTTGGTCATTTACCCCGAAACACACATGCTAACCCCTCTGGTAATTCATCCAAAACACACATGCTAACCCCTTTGGTCATTTCATCCAAAAAACACATGCTAACCCCTTTGGTCATTTCATCCAAAACACACATACTAGCCCCTTTGGTCATTTCATCCATAAAACACATGCTAACCCCTTTGGTCATTTCATCCAAAAAACACATAATAACCCCTTTGGTCGATTACCCCAAAACACACATGCTAACCCCTTTGGTCATTTCTTCCAAAACACACATGCTATCCCCTTTGGTCATTTAATCCCAAAAAAACACATGCTAATCCCTTTGGTAATTTACCCCAAAACACACATGCTAACCCCTTTGGTAATTTACCCCAAAACACACATGCTAACCCCTTTGGTAATTTACCCCGAAACACACATGCTAACCCCTCTGGTAATTTCATCCAAAACACACATACTAACCCCTTTGGTCATTTCATCCAAAGCACGCATGCTAACCCCTTTGGTCATTTCATCCAAAACACACATGCAAACCCCTTTGATTATTTCCTCTAAAACACACATGCTAATCCCTTTGGTCATTTCATCCAAAAAACACATAATAACCCCTTTGGTCGATTACCCCAAAACACACATGCTAACCCCTTTGGTCATTTCTTCCAAAACACACATGCTATCCCCTTTGGTCATTTAATCCCAAAAAAACACATGCTAATCCCTTTGGTCGATTACCCCAAAACACACATGCTAACCCCTTTGGTAATTTCATCCAAAACACACATGCTATCCCCTTTGGTCATTTAATCCCAAAAAAACACATGCTAATCCCTTTGGTCGATTACCCCAAAACACACATGCTAACCCCTTTGGTAATTTCATCCAAAACACACATGCTAACCCCTTTGGTCATTTCATCCAAAACACACATGCAAACCCCTTTGATTATTTCCTCTAAAACACACATGCTAACCCCTTTGGTCATTTCATCCAAAAAACACATAATAACCCCTTTGGTCGATTACCCCAAAACACACATGCTAACCCTTTTGGTCATTTCTTCCATAAAACACATGCTAACCCCTTTGGTCATTTCATCCAAAACACACATGCTAACCCCTTTGGTCATTTCATCCAAAAAACGAATGCTAACCCCTTTGGTCATTTCATCCAAAACACACATACTAGCCCCTTTGGTCATTTCATCCATAAAACACATGCTAACCCCTTTGGTCATTTACCCCGAAACACACATGCTAACCCCTCTGGTAATTCATCCAAAACACACATGCTAACCCCTTTGGTCATTTCATCCAAAAAACACATGCTAACCCCTTTGGTCATTTCATCCAAAACACACATACTAGCCCCTTTGGTCATTTCATCCATAAAACACATGCTAACCCCTTTGGTCATTTCATCCAAAAAACACATAATAACCCCTTTGGTCATTTACCCCGAAACACACATGCTAACCCCTCTGGTAATTCATCCAAAACACACATGCTAACCCCTTTGGTCATTTCATCCAAAAAACACATGCTAACCCCTCTGGTAATTCATCCAAAACACACATGCTAACCCCTTTGGTCATTTCATCCAAAAAACACATGCTAACCCCTTTGGTCATTTCATCCAAAACACACATACTAGCCCCTTTGGTCATTTCATCCATAAAACACATGCTAACCCCTTTGGTCATGTCAACCAAAACACACATGGTAACCCCTTTGGTCATTTACCCCGAAACACACATACTAACCCCTTTGGTCATTTCATCCAAAACACACATGCAAACCCCTTTGATTATTTCCTCTAAAACACACATGCTAACCCCTTTGGTCATTTCTTCCAAAAAACACATAATAACCCCTTTGGTCGATTACCCCAAAACACACATGCTAACCCCTTTGGTCATTTCTTCCAAAACACACATGCTATCCCCTTTGGTCATTTAATCCCAAAAAAACACATGCTAACCCCTTTGGTCATTTACCCCAAAACACACATACTAGCCCCTCTGGTCATTTAAACCAAAAAACACATGCTAACCCCTTTGGTCATTTACCCCAAAACACACATACTAACCCCTCTGGTCATTTCATCCAAAACACACATGCTAACCCCTCTGGTCATTTCATCCAAAACACACATGCTGAACCCTTTGGTCATTTAAACCAAAAAACACATAATAACCCCTTTGGTCGTTTACCCAGAAACACACATGCTAACCCCTCTGGTAATTTCATCCAAAACACACATGCTAACCCCTTTGGTCATTTCATCCAAAACACACATAATAACCCCTTTGGTCGATTACCCCAAAACACACACGCTAACCCCTTTGGTCATTTCTTCCAAAACACACATGCTATCCCCTTTGGTCATTTAATCCCAAAAAAACACATGCTAATCCCTTTGGTCGATTACCCCAAAACACACATGCTAACCCCTTTGGTAATTTCATCCAAAACACACATACTAACCCCTTTGGTCATTTCATCCAAAACACACATGCAAACCCCTTTGATTATTTCCTCTAAAACACACATGCTAACCCCTTTGGTCATTTCATCCAAAAAACACATAATAACCCCTTTGGTCGATTACCCCAAAACACACATGCTAACCCTTTTGGTCATTTCTTCCATAAAACACATGCTAACCCCTTTGGTCATTTCATCCAAAACACACATGCTAACCCCTTTGGTCATTTCATCCAAAAAACGAATGCTAACCCCTTTGGTCATTTCATCCAAAACACACATACTAGCCCCTTTGGTCATTTCATCCATAAAACACATGCTAACCCCTTTGGTCATTTACCCCAAAACACACATGCTAACCCCTCTGGTAATTCATCCAAAACACACATGCTAACCCCTTTGGTCATTTCATCCAAAAAACACATGCTAACCCCTTTGGTCATTTCATCCAAAACACACATACTAGCCCCTTTGGTCATTTCATCCATAAAACACATGCTAACCCCTTTGGTCATTTCATCCAAAAAACACATAATAACCCCTTTGGTCGATTACCCCAAAACACACATGCTAACCCCTTTGGTCATTTCTTCCAAAACACACATGCTATCCCCTTTGGTCATTTAATCCCCAAAAAACACATGCTAACCCCTTTGGTCGATTACCCCAAAACACACATGCTAACCCCTTTGGTAATTTACCCCAAAACACACATGCTAACCCCTTTGGTAATTTACCCCGAAACACACATGCTAACCCCTCTGGTAATTTCATCCAAAACACACATACTAACCCCTTTGGTCATTTCATCCAAAGCACGCATGCTAACCCCTTTGGTCATTTCATCCAAAACACACATGCAAACCCCTTTGATTATTTCCTCTAAAACACACATGCTAATCCCTTTGGTCATTTCATCCAAAAAACACATAATAACCCCTTTGGTCGTTTACCCCAAAACACACATGCTAACCCCTCTGGTAATTTCATCCAAAACACACATGCTAACCCCTTTGGTCATTTCATCCAAAACACACATGCAAACCCCTTTGATTATTTCCTCTAAAACACACATGCTAACCCCTTTGGTCATTTCATCCAAAAAACACATAATAACCCCTTTGGTCTTTTACCCAGAAACACACATGCTAACCCCTCTGGTAATTTCATCCAAAACACACATGCTAACCACTTTGGTCGTTTCATCCAAAAAACACATAATAACCCCTTTGGTCGTTTACCCCGAAACACACATGCTAATCCCTTTGGTCATTTCATCCCGAAACAAACATACTAACCCCTTTGGTCATTTCCTCCAAAACACACATGCTAACCCCTCTGGTCATTTCATCCCAAAAAACACATGCTAAACCCTTTGGTCATGTCAACCAAAACACACATGGTAACCCCTTTGGTCATTTACCCCGAAACACACATACTAACCCCTTTGGTCATTTCATCCAAAATATACATGCTAACCCCTTTGGTCATTTCATCCAAAAAACACATAATAACCCCATTGGTCATTTAATCCCCAAAAAAACACATACTAACCCCTCTGGTCATTTACCCCTAAACACACACACTAACCCCTTTGGTCATTTCCCCTGAAACACAAATACCAGCCCCTTTGGTCATTTCTTCCAAAAAACACATGCTAACCCCTTTGGTAATTTCATCCAAAACACACATGCTAACCCCTTTGGTCATTTCATCCAAAAAACACATGCTAACCCCTCTGGTCATTTCATCCAAAACACACATGCTCACCATTCTGGTAATTTCCCCCAAAACACACATGCTAACCCCTTTGGTAATTTCATCCAAAACACACATGCTAACCCCTTTGGTCCTTTCATCCAAAAAACACATGCTAACCCCTTTGGTAATTTCCCCCAAAACACACATGCTAACCCCTTTGGTAATTTCCCCCAAAACACACATGCTATCTCCTTAGGTCATTTCATCCCAAAAAACACATGCTAATCCTCTTGTAATTTCCCCCAAAACACATGCTAACCCCTTTGGTCATTTCATCCAAAACACACATACTAACCCCTTTGGTCATTTCACCCAAAACACACATAATAATCCTCTTGTAATTTCCCCCAAAACACATGCTAACCCCTTTGGTCACTTCATCCAAAACACACATACTAACCCCTTTGGTCACTTCATCCAAAACACACATGCTAACCCCTTTGGTCATTTCATCCAAAACACACATACTAACCCCTTTGGTCATTTCACCCAAAACACACATAATAATCCTCTTGTAATTTCCCCCAAAACACATGCTAACCCCTTTGGTCACTTCATCCAAAACACACATACTAACCCCTTTGGTCACTTCATCCAAAACACACATGCTAACCCCTTTGGTCATTTCATCCAAAACACACATACTAACCCCTTTGGTCATTTCACCCAAAACACACATAATAATCCTCTTGTAATTTCCCCCAAAACACATGCTAACCCCTTTGGTCACTTCATCCAAAACACACATGCTAACCCCTTTGGTCACTTCATCCAAAACACACATACTAACCCCTTTGGTCACTTCATCCAAAACACACATGCTAACCCCTTTGGTCATTTCATCCAAAACACACATACTAACCCCTTTGGTCATTTCACCCAAAACACACATAATAATCCTCTTGTAATTTCCCCCAAAACACATGCTAACCCCTTTGGTCACTTCATCCAAAACACACATGCTAACCCCTTTGGTCATTTCATCCAAAACACACATGCTCACCATTCTGGTAATTTACGCCAAAATACACATACTAACCTCTTTGGTAATTTCCCCCAAAACACACATGCTAACCCTTTTGGTCATTTACGCCGAAACCCACATACTAACCCCTTTGGTCATTTCATCCAAAAAACACATGCTATCCCCTTCAGTCATTCCTACCAAAAAACACATGCTAATTCATTTGGTCGATTACCCAAAACACACATGCTAACCCCTTTGGTCATTTCATCCACAACACACATGCTAACCCTTCTGGTCATTTTTGCCAAAACCACATACTAACCCCTTTGGTCATTTCATCCCAAAAAAACATGCTAACCCCTTTGGTCATTCACCCCGAAGGGATTTTATTTACCATGAATGTTTGCACAAACAAGGAATTTACTTTGGTAGGAAGGTGCATACATTAAACATATAGAAATATTGAAACTTTAATATGTGGACTAACTATAAAAAAAGGAGCAACGTCTAGCAAAAAATAAGGGGAATACAAAATAAAATATAAAATATAAGTAGCCATAATTTACAATCTAACCAAAAAAATACAGACAGTGCAATAATACATGGTTACCCCTTTGGTCTTTTCATCCAAAAAACACAAAAGCTAGACTCTTTGGTAATTTCCCCCAAAACATGCATGCTATCCCTCTGGTCATTTCACCCAAAACACATGCTAACCCCTTTGGTCATTTAATCCAAAACACACATGTTAACCATTCTGGTCATTTACGCCAAAACACACATACTAACCCGTTTGGTAATTTCCCCCAAAACACACATGCTAACCCCTTTGGTCATTTCATCCAAAACACACATGCTAACCCCTCTGGTCATTTACCCCGAAACACAAAAGCTAGACTCTTTGGTCATTTCCCCCAAAACACACATGCTAATCCTCTTGTAATTTCCCCCAAAACACATGCTAACCCCTTTGGTCACTTCATCCAAAACACACATGTTAACCCCTTTGGTCATTTCATCCAAAACACACATGCTCACCATTCTGGTCATTTACGCCAAAACACACATACTAAGCCCTTTGGTAATTTCCCCCAAAACACAAAAGCTAGACTCTTTCGTAATTCCCCCCAAAACACACATGCTTTCCCTTCGGTAATTTCACCCAAAACACATTCTAACCCCTTTGGTCACTTCATCCAAAACACACATGCTAACCCCTTTGGTCATTTCATCCAAAACACACATGCTAACCATTCTGGTCATTTACGCCAAAACACACATACTAAGCCCTTTGGTAATTTTCCCCAAAACACACATGCTAACCCCTTTGGTCATTTAATCCAAAACACACATGCTAACCCCTCTGGTCATTTACCCCGAAACACAAAAGCTAGACTCTTTGGTCATTTCCCCCAAAACACACATGCTAATCCTCTTATAATTTCCCCCAAAACACATGCAAACCCCTTTGGTCATTTCATCCAAAACACACATGCTCACCATTCTGGTAATTTCCCCCAAAACACACATGCTAACCCCTTTGGTAATTTCCCCCAAAACACACATGCTAATCCTCTTGTAATTTCCCCCAAAACACATGCTAACCCCTTTGGTCACTTCATCCAAAACACACATGCTAACCCCTTTGGTCATTTCATCCAAAACACACATGCTCACCATTCTGGTAATTTACGCCGAAACACACATACTAACCCCTTTGGTAATTTCCCCCAAAACACACATGCTAACCCCTTTGGTAATTTACGCCGAAACACACATGCTAACCCTTCTGGTCATTTACGCCGAAACCCACATACTAACCCCTTTGGTCACTTCATCCAAAAAACACATGCTATCCCCTTTGGTCATTTCCTACCAAAAAACACATGCTAATTCATTCGGTCGATTACCCCTTTGGTCGATTACCCAAAACACACATGCTAACCCCTTTGGTCATTTCATCCAAAAAACACATGCTAACCCTTCTGGTCATTTTTGCCAAAACCCACATACTAACCCCTTTGGTCATTTCATCCCAAAAACACATGCTAACCCCTTTGGTCATTTACCCCGAAGGGATTTTATTTACCATGAATGTTTGCACAAACAAGGAATTTACTTTGGTTGGAAGGTGCTTACATTAAACATATAGAAATATTGAAACTTAAATATGTGGACTAACTATAAAAAAGGAGCAACGTCTAGCTAAAAATAAGGGGAATACAAAATAAAAAATAAAATATAAGTAGCCATAATTTACAATCTAACCAAAAAAATACAGATAGTGCAATAATACATGGTTACCCCTTTGGTAATTTAATCCAAAAAACACATGCTATCCCCTTTGGTCATTTACCCCGAAACACACATACTAACCACTTTGGTCATTTCCCCCAAAAAACACATGCTAACCCCTTTGGTCATTTACCCCAAAACACACAAATAATCTCTTTAGTCGTTTACCCCGAAACACACATGCTAACCCCTTTGGTCATTTCCCCCAAAATACACATGCTAATCCTCTTGTAATTTCCCCCAAAACACATGCTGACCCCTTTGGTCACTTCATCCCAAACACGCATGCTAACCCCTTTGGTAATTTCCCCCAAAACACACATGCTAACCCCTTTGGTCATTTCATCCAAAACGCACATGCTAACCCTTCTGGTCATTTACGCCGAAACCCACATACTAACCCCTTTGGTCATTTCCACCAAAACACACATGCTATCCCCTTTGGTCATTTACCCCGAAACACACATACCAACCCCTTTGGTAATTTCATCCAAAACATACATGCTAACCCTTTTGGTCATTTCATCCAAAACACACATAATAACCTCTTTTGTCGTTTACCCCAAAACACACATGCTAACCCCTTTGGTCATTTCCTCCAAAACACACATGCTATCCCCTTAGGTCATTTACCCCGAAACACAAAAGCTAGACTCTTTGGTCATTTCCCCCAAAACACACATGCTATCCCTCTGGTCATTTCTCCCAAAACACATGCTAACCCCTTTGGTCACTTCATCCCAAACACACATGCTAACCATTCTGGTAATTTCCCCCCAAAACACACATGCTAATCCCTTTGGTCATTTCATCCAAAACACACATGCTAACCCTTCTGGTCATTTACGCCGAAACACACATACTAACCCCTTTGGTAATTTCCCCAAAAACACACATGCTAACCCCTTTGGTCATTTCATCCCAAAAAACACATGCCAATTCATTTGGTCGATTACCCAAAAACACACATGCTAACCCCTTTGGTCATTTCATCCAAAACACACATGCTAACCCCTCTGGTCATTTACCCCAAAACACACATAATAACCCCTTTGGTCATTTACCCAGAAACACAAAAGCTAGGCTCTTTGGTCATTTCCCCCAAAACAACCATTGCTATCCCTCTGGTAATTTCCCCCAAAACACATGCTAACCCCTTTGGTCACTTCATCCAAAAAACAGAATCAGACGGGATTTTATTTACCATGAATGTTTGTACAAACCAGGAATTTATTTTGGCAGGAAGGTGCATACATTAAACATATAGGAATATTGTGCCTTAAATATGTGGACTAATTGTACAAAAGGAAAAAAAATACAGATATAATATATGGTTAGCCCTTTGGTCTTTTCATCCAAAAAACACATGCTATCCCTTTGTTAATTTACCCCAAAACACACATGCTATCCCCTTTGGTCATTTCCCCTTAAACACATATGCTATCCCCTTTGGTCATTTACCCCAAAACACACATACAAACCCCTTCGGTAATTTCATCCAAAAAACACCTGCTAATCCCTTTGGTAATTTCATCCAAATCACACATGCTTATCCCTCTGATCATATCCCCCAAAACACACATGCTAACCCATTTGGTCATTTCATCCAAAGCACTCCTGCTAATCCCTTTGGTCATTTCATCCAAAACACACCTGCTAACCTCTTTGGTCATATCCCCCAAAACTCACATGCTATCCCCTTTGGTCATTTCATCCCAGGGGTACTCAATTAGAAACCCAAAAGGTCCACACACTAAATTTCCAGTCAGTCCAGGTTCTAGAATAGTGAGGGTTTATTTTTCTAGCCCTTACCTCAGAGTTCCGGGGGTAATATTGTTCAGTGTCTGTGCTCTGTGTCATGTGACGTTTCACTTCACCCTTTTGAAGTTGCCTTTACACATGGTAACATGTTGTAGTGTCATCCTCGTGTGTGGAACAGATCAAGTCCCTAGGGCAATGTGGCATGCTCTGGCTTAATGATAGCTTCTTCAAATCCATCAAAACAGACACCGTTTGTTCAGGCCTGGTGTGGTCTGGTCTAGTCTTGTCTAGCCTGATCTAGCCTAGTTTAGTCTGGGGAATGGGGTCTGGTCTTAGATAACTGTGGTTGTGGGGTTGCTGTGGTGACAGGTCTGATAATCAGCTGACAGCTTCTAAATTACAGCTGCTGGGCTGCTGTGGCAACACACAGCCCAGCCCAGCAGGTCAACACAAACACTTCTAATTGGATCAGCCGGCCTTCCTCATAGCTCCTATTACTTACACACACAGCAGTCCTCACTGCTAACACACAGAAACACACACAACTCTGATTCCAGGATGCGTTCTGGAAGTGTTGTCTAACTGTCTCTAAAGCTGAACAGGACAGATGAGGAAGTGTTTCTACATGAGAAGTAGTTACCGATGCAATCTTGATGACTTAGACTTCAAAACCTTTATAGTCCTCTGAGAGGTTGTTGTACAGCACATGCAGACACACATTAAAAACATCTTGAGCAACAGCACAACCACAGAACATGGTTGTATGTCTGCCTGTGTGCTCGCTCCACGCCTCGTCAGGAGGGGGAGGTGGACTGTTGGCCCTTGGCGTGTCCGGTGCTGCCGTGTGTCTTCTCGTCGGTGGCGGAGGGCGAGTGCTGTCCTCGTTGTGTGACAGAGCCCTGCCTGGCTGACAGCCTCTCCTACGACATCACCCTGACCTGTCAGGACCTGCAGGGCACCACGCGTCTCAGCGGAGCCACCTGGAGTCTCCCCTCCTCACCCTGCACCACCTGCACCTGCAAGGTAGAGACACGTACATGTACACATGGATGTAGACATACTCATGTAACCATGGTAACCGCCCTCTCTGTTTCTGTTCAGAATGGGAGTGTCTGCTGCTCTGTGGAACTGGACTGTCTTCACAACAACTAAAGACCTCCTCTCCTCTAAAGACCTCCTCTCCTCTAAAGATTCCTCTCCTGTGAAGACCTCCTCTCCTCTGAAGACCTTCTCCTCTCTTTCCTTCTTCTCCTCTTCTCTCTTCCTCTCCTCCTTCGTCAGTCCACCACTCCTCTCCTAGACTGCAGCACTCATTCCATTAGAGGACTCTTTCATCACACACACACACATACACACAGCCCAACACACACATACACCTACACTCACACACCTACACAAAGACTGGACCCATGAGCCTGTTACTAGCCCGTGGAGCCGGGGTGTTAAGAGGGGAGCAGAGGCTTGTAGCAGGGTGGACCCTTCTCTCTCCTCACCCTCAAGATCCCCATCCTCCTCAGTCCAGAACCACTAGGCCCTCCAGCACTCCGGCTTCCTTTCGCAGGCAGGACCAGAGGAGAGGCAGCAGGCACAGATGCAGCCTGGGTCGTGTTTGGGGAGGAGGAGGCGGTGTACAGAGCGGTGGACATCTTTGATTGTTTGTGATTGCGGTCTAGACCTCCTCCTCTGATCCTTCGTTCCTCACGCATGCCGCATCGCACAAAGGACAAGATCCATCCGTACTTGCTGCCTCGTTAGCTTACACTGGATGACAGTGAGAGGGAGGGGAGGAGGGGAGTTAGCCTACACTGGGATGACAGAGAGAGTGAGGGGAGGAGGGGAGAGAGACGGGGGAGAAAGATGGAGTAAAAAGAGTGAAAGAGGTGGGTGGAGAGAGAGGGAGGGATTGAGAGAGGGATAGGTTGGGGGAGAAAGAAAGACAGAAAGGAATAGAAAATGAGAAGGTGAGGGGAGAGAGAACAGGAGATGGAGGGAGGATTAGAGAGAGAGAGGGAGGGAGCGGGGATGAAGGGAGACAGGAGACAGGAGGGAAGGAGGGGGGGTGAGAGAGGGAGATGTAAGGGGTATGAAGGGTGAAACAGGAAGGGAAGGGGATTAGAAATAGTAGCTCAGAAACAGGAAGTAGATCTTGGTTTACAGACAGTCTCACCACACTGTCTATATATCGTTGTTTCTTCGCACTGAGTGGATTATTTTTGTCTGTGTCTCACTGCAACATTTGATATGTAAAGAACACTGCAGTATCACAAGAAGCGATAGTGCTAGACGCTTGTAAAAATGAATATACCAACTGTGAAAAACATGCTCAAATGGACATCTTGTAAATGGTTCCCGCATCGCCTGCCCACAGAGTCCAGAGCTGAACTTCATATCAGACGGAAACGATAGTCGACACTTAACAGTAATGAAGTGTAACTGCATAGCAGCTCCCATGTACCTACAGTGTTGCTACTGGAGGATATGTACGTACTGAAACCTTTGTGTAAAGTGCAGGTACCATCCGGTATGAACCTGTTCCTTCTGGCACAGTGCTGTTGTCTCTAAGGTTACGTCACTGGCTGGTCACACCTGGTCAGTGTTTCAACAGCAGAATGAACTTGTGAAATGGAGGACTGTACAATAAAGTGTGGGGAGTAAACAAGTAACTAATGCTTTGAGATTACTCTATTGATCGATTTGATATGAAATAACTGTATAATCGGATTTCTGAGTGTGTGTAAATGTTGTTACATACTGATCTTATGATCAAGTTATACCGTTTTTTTTTAATCAGCGGTATAATCATAGCTACACGTATTAATTTAAGTGAATGATTGACTTTTCTCTCTGGTTGTTTTACTGTAAATATGGTGTAAAGCGGAGGCTTGTGTAAAGACATGAAGAGCAAACAGCTTCTCACCCACACCATCCTCCAGCATTCCTGTCTGCTGTCAGAGAAACAACATTTCTGTTGTTTTTACGAGACGTTTTTTCTTTTTCTATTCTTGCCTTAACCCTCTTAGTATCTGTGGGGCTGTTAAAGCCGTCTGGCTGGCCTCAGCTTACCTGCTGGAGACAGGAAGGCTGTCTAACTGACCCCAGACCAGCACTGTACCTCGGGATGCTGTACAGCTAACAGACACACTGGTCACCTCACTAATCACCACGTCAACTCATCGTCTCTCTGTCTCCATAGAAACCACCGCAGAAACAGGAACTGTACAATTGTAAAAAAATATATAAAAATATAAAAACAGACAAAAACATTGTTTAAATCAAATGTAATGTTCTTCTTGATTTCATTCATACTAGAACTAAACTAAAAGAACAAACCCTTGTGTTTTCATTTGATGTCTCACTTTAGAATAAAAAGATTTGGTTGTGGATCTCTTGAACCTTGACGTGCTTGTTCATGTTTCTGGGGGGGGGGGGCATGTCCCAACCCATCGTTAATTCTTGGATTCAGCCTCAACAACCTTAATGTACTCAAAGGGTTAAGTGTAATTTGACTTGAAGACGTGTCGTGCTGTAAATTCTTCCGTTAATAAATATTTTAGTTGTTTACTTTGGCTGTGTGAATGTTTGGCTTCAAAGTGTCTGCTTGTGGGATCAGAACGCGTGTTCACTCTGAGAAAGCTTACGTTCTGAACCCATTGCCCCAGGACAGTAAGTGATGGGTTTACGCAACACAGACTAAACACAGACGATGACTAACTAAGAACATTGTGTAACTAGTTTCTATTTGGTTGCTGTGATATCAATACAGCCCAGGGAAAAGAGAAATTGTTTGCTGAGGGCTTGGCAGCCGAACCCCTCGCAGCCTGGAACAGAGATCAGATCCACGCCCCCGAATCAAAACTCTGCAACTTTATCCTCCTCCTCTCTTCCTCTCCCTCCTCCTCCTCTCTCCCTCCTCCTCCTCATCTTCCTCCTCTTCTGACATCGAAGTCACAGTTTCATTGTCTAAGAGCAGGCAGGCTGGATGTGATCACAGTTTCATTGTCTAAGAGCAGGCAGGCTGGATGTGTTTACATTATTCCCACACTCACACCAACGCCTCCTCCTGTCCTGTAATCCAGCATCCCTGAGACAAGAGACGGCACTCTTCCCTCCTGGAGCGGAGGAGAGAGGAGAGACAGAGATCTGAGACAGCATCTTAAAAGGCTGTCCGGTTGTCCCAGAGGGAGATAAGCGTCAGGACACACGTAAACGGCACGCACACGCCGTGGATAGCACATGCCTAGGTCACAGCAGAACAGCTTCTATATCTTGGATTCCTGATGAGTTAAAGGACCGGCCCTCTAGACAGTGCAGGAGACAGGAGAGGGCGTTTCATTAACCTGCTGTCAGTCACTCCTGGAGAATTCCACACATTCGCACCCCTGGTCAGATGTTTTGTACTGGGCCCAGGGTCTGAGATCCTGGGCCCGCTCAGGGCCTCCTCCTGGGTCCCTCCTCCAGACCCAGGCAGGGGATCAGCATTCATGGGCTGGGCCCTGGGAAGCGCGAGGAGAGGGGGCCAGGGAGAGGAAAGAGGTGAGGAGGGGTGAGGTCGATCCAATCAACCTGACGAGCTAAAACCACCATTCTGCATTCGCATTCCTTCTGCTCCTTTCATCAGCGCCTGCAGTGACCTCCTGGGGTGAATTAGAAGACGTGTCTGAAAGCAGCCTGCCTGGCGAATGTGACAAAGTAGCATTGTGGTCGTTTTTTCCAGCCAGTCATCAGCTTCTAGCATTGATTTGCCCCCCCCCCCCCCCCCTCGCAGTAATGGCCAGACAGCAGGGGGGGTGAAGGGGGGGTGGACACACTAACTGAAGCGCTGCACGCGCCACAATCAGAAACAGACTAAATACATAAACCATGTGCATCGTCTCCCTCGTGGCTGGCCATGTTAATACAAGGAGGATTAAGCTGCTAAAACACCTTATCGACGTCCAGGACCGATCAGTGTAGTTAAAGTGACCAGCAGCCTGCCCAGGACACTCTGGTATCGACCAGCAGGGAACAGACCTATCATGGGTTAAAGGGACCCCCCCCCTCCTCTCCCCCTCTCCCCCTCTCCCCCTCTCCCCCTCTCCCCCTCTCCCCCTCTCCCCCTCTCCCCCTCTCCCCCTCCTCTCCCCCTCTCCCCCTCTCCCCCCTCTCCCCCTCTCCCCCTCTCCCCCTCTCCCCCTCTCCCCCTCCCCCTCTCCCTCTCTCCCCCTCTCCCCCTCTCTCCCTCTCTCTCTCCCTCTCTCCCAGCGTGTGGCTGCGCGGACGTTCCCTGAGCCTCGCCTTGAAAACAAGAAAGCATTTAGACCGTCAAACCTCCCGACTGACCTTCACACACTGGCTGGGCCTCGACTATTAATTTTCTGTCACAACTTATTAAACAATAACGTTAATCAATTAGGCCAGCGAAGAGCATTTCTGATATTGGAGCGAGAGACAGAGACAGAGAGAGAGAGAGAGAGAGAGAGAGAGAGAGAGACCCCTCAGGGGATAGAGCTGTTCACCACCATACAGCTGTTCACCACCATACAGCTGTTCACCACCATAGAGCTGTTCACCACCATACAGCTGTTCACCACCATAGAGCTGTTCACCACCATAGAGCTGTTCACCACCATACAGCTGTTCACCACCATAGAGCTGTTCACCACCATAGAGCTGTTCACCACCATAGAGCTGTTCGCTGGTTAACATCAATATAAACTGTGTATTAATATGATCAAACTAAAGCAAGCCTACACAGGGACATGTCAACAGTGGTGCCGAGGTGAAAAGTTTCACCTCACATGGCCTCCTGCTAATCAACAGCAAGGCTACCAGCTCGGATGAATAAACATGAGTTACTGTCAGAGAATAAAAGGCTCAAGTTTCCCTCTTTCTCTCTCTCTCTCCTCTCTCTCTTTTCTATTTTCTCCGTCTCTCCCTCTCTCCCCTCCTTTCTCTCTATCTCTATCTCTCTCTCTCTCTCTCTCTCTCTCTCTCTCTCTCTCTCTCTCTCTTCAGAGCCAAGGGGAAAACAAACATCTATTTGAAAAACATGAGGAAGAACGAGGTTTCTCTTTATTTCCTTCATGTCCCCTCTCTTTCTCTTTCACTTTGCCCCACTTTCCCCCATGTAAGCGTATTTTCTACATATAACTCTCTCTCTACATATATAACATATAACTCTCTCTCTACATATATAACATATAACTCTCTCTACATATATAACATATAACTCTCTCTCTCCCTCTACATATATAACACGTCTCTTTGTTCTCTCCTGGAGCACCGGAGAGGCTCTGGAGATCTTTACTCTGAGGTCTCTCTGCTGGACCTGACTCTCTGCTGGGCCTGACTCTGTTGGGCCTGACTCTGCTGGGCCTGACTCTGCTGGGCCTGACTCTCTGCTGGGCCTGACTCTCTGCTGGGCCTGACTCTGTTGAGCCTGACTCTGCTGGGCCTGACTCTGCTGGGCCTGACTCTGTTGAGCCTGACTCTGCTGGACCTGACTCTGTTGAGCCTGACTCTGCTGGGCCTGACTCTGCTGGGCCTGACTCTGCTGGGCCTGACTCTCTGCTGGGCCTGACTCTCTGCTGGGCCTGACTCTGTTGAGCCTGACTCTGCTGGGCCTGACTCTGCTGGACCTGACTCTCTGCTAGGCCTGACTCTGCTGGGCTTGACTCTCTGCTGGGCCTGACTCTGTTGGGCCTGACTCTGTTGGGCCTGACTCTGTTGGGCCTGACTCTGCTGGGCCTGACTCTCTGCTGGAGCTGACTCTGCTGGACCTGACTCTGCTGGGCCTGACTCTGTTGGGCCTGACTCTGTTGGACTCTGCTGGGCCTGACTCTCTGCTGGGCCTGACTCTCTGCTGGGCCTGACTCTGTTGGGCCTGACTCTGTTGGGCCTGACTCTGCTGGGCCTGACTCTCTGCTGGAGCTGACTCTGCTGGACCTGACTCTGCTGGGCCTGACTCTGTTGGGCCTGACTCTGTTGGACTCTGCTGGGCCTGACTCTCTGCTGGGCCTGACTCTCTGCTGGGCCTGACTCTCTGCTGGGCCTGACTCTGTTGGGCCTGACTCTGTTGGGCCTGACTCTGCTGGGCCTGACTCTCTGCTGGAGCTGACTCTGCTGGACCTGACTCTGCTGGGCCTGACTCTGTTGGACTCTGCTGGGCCTGACTCTCTGTTGGGCCTGACTCTGTTGGGCCTGACTCTGTTGGACTCTGCTGGGCCTGACTCTCTGTTGGGCCTGACTCTGTTGGGCCTGACTCTGATGGGCCTGACTCTCTGCTGGACCTGACTCTGCTGGGCCTGACTCTGTTGGGCCTGACTCTGTTGGGCCTGACTCTGCTGGACTCTGCTGGGCCTGACTCTCTGTTGGGCCTGACTCTGTTGGGCCTGACTCTGTTGGGCCTGACTCTGATGGGCCTGACTCTCTGCTGGACCTGACTCTGCTGGGCCTGACTCTCTGTTGGGCCTGACTCTGTTGGGCCTGACTCTGCTGGGCCTGACTCTGTTGGGCCTGACTCTGCTGGACCTGACTCTGTTGGGCCTGACTCTGCTGGGCCTGACTCTGCTGGGCCTGACTCTGCTGGGCCTGACTCTCTGTTGGGCCTGACTCTGCTGGACTCTGCTGGGCCTGAGGTCTGTTCTCCCCACCTCACCATCACCAGGCTTCTCTGACATTGTGTGGGTGTGTGTGTTTGGAGGTCTGCTCTGTAAATATATGGTGAGCAGATCGAGGGTCAGACAGGAAGAGAGGGTTGAGATGAAGAGAGAGCCAGGATGCAATGAAGCATTGTGGGAGAATGAACACACCCACCCCCCCACACACCCACCCCCCCACACACCCACTCCCCCACACACCCACTCCCCCACACTCCCACCCCCCATGCTGCAGGTAATGGAGCATTGTGGGAAGGTAGCTGGCTGGCCCTGATAACAAGTCTGATGGAGAACACTGAGGTGCAGCCAGCTCTGCTCCAAAACACCACATCCCCTCATCCCTCCATCCCCTCATCCCTCCATCCCCTCATCCCTCCCTCCCCTCATCCCTCCCTCCCCTCATCCCTCCATCCCCTCATCCCTCCATCCCCTCATCCCTCCATCACAGTGTTCTCTCTGTAACATTCTGGTGTTTTCTCTGCAAGAGTCAAGGTTACTAACAGTGAGATGATGTCAGGGTGATTGAGTTGGTCGTCCATCTCTTCTGAGAGGAGCAGGTGACAGCAGCTCTGCTCTGGCAGCCTGGGCTGAGGCAGCGCTGCCTTCCTCTTCCTGCCACCAGGAGAGGAACACACCACATTCTGATCCTGTCAACACCAAAATGGAATCTTTTATCTCAGCAGACAGAGACTCGTCGTTCAGGCAGGATTCTTGGCTGTGGAGCGAGAAGTAGTTTGTAACATTCGTGGGTTGTAACTAGTCTGTATTTGGTTGCTGTGATATCAATACAGCTCAGGGAAAAGAGGAATAGGAGGAAATGAATTCTAAGAGTCAATTAACCCTAAACAGATGGGGTTACAATATACTTGCTTTCAAATGCCAGCCTCAAATTATGGATCTCATATAAACTGCGCCGCAGGACGAAAATCAGCTTCTCATTTGAAAATGCGCCACTTCTCTGCTCCCCTCCAATCATTTCAATGATGAGAAATATGCAAGTTGTTTTCAAATTAAAAGGATGACATGGGAGATGGCAGGGACAGATCAATATGGACAGAAGGAGGGGGTTTATTCATCAAACTTTACTGCCACAAATTGTAAAGGGCTCAATACTGAAGACTCTGAACAACGTCTGTGTGGCGTCTGGTCTCTGCTACGTGACTCCATCACATCTCCACTAGCACAGGGGGAGCAGGTTCTAAGGTAGCAGGTTCTAAGGAAGCAGGTTCTAAGGAAGCAGGTTCTAAGGTAGCAGGTTCTAAGGTAGCAGGTTCTAAGGAAGCAGGTTCTAAGGTAGCAGGTTCTAAGGTAGCAGGTTCTAAGGAAGCAGGTTCTAAGGAAGCAGGTTCTAAGGTAGCAGGTTCTAAGGAAGCAGGTTCTAAGGAAGCAGGTTCTAAGGTAGCAGGTTCTAAGGGAGCAAGTTCTCGGGGTGCAGGTTATAAGGAAGCAGGTTTTAAGGTAGCAGGTTCTAAGGAAGCAGGTTTTAAGGTAGCAGGTTCTAGGGGAGCAGGTTCTAAAGAAGGAAGTTCTAAGGTAGCAGGTTCTAAGGTAGCAGGTTCTAAGGAAGCAGGTTCTAAGGAAGCAGGTTCTAGGGGAGCAGGTTCTAAGGAAGCAGGTTCTAAGGAAGCAGGTTCTAAGGTAGCAGGTTCTAAGGGAGCAAGTTCTCGGGGTGCAGGTTATAAGGTAGCAGGTTCTAAGGAAGCAGGTTTTAAGGTAGCAGGTTCTAGGGGAGCAGGTTCTATAGAAGGAAGTTCTAAGGTAGCAGGTTCTAAGGTAGCAGGTTCTAAGGAAGCAGGTTCTAGGGGAGCAGGTTCAAGGTGAGCAGGTTCTCAGGTTGCAGGTTCTAGGGTAGCAGGTTGTAAGGTAGCAGGTTCTAAGGAAGCAGGTTCTAAGGTATCGGGTTCTAGGGTAGCGGGTTCTAAGGTAGCGGGTTCTAAAGTAGCGGGTTCTAAGGTAGCGGGTTCTAAAGTAGCAGGTTCTAAAGTAACAGGTTCTAGGGTAGCAGGTTCTAGGGGAGCAGTTCTAAGGTAGCAGGTTCCTAGGCGAGCAGGTTCTAAGGTAGCAGGTTCTATGGGAGCAGGTTCTAAGGTAGCAGGTTATAGGGGAGCAGGTTCAAAGGTAGCAGGTTCTAAGGGAGCAAGTTCTTGGGGAGCAGCAGTCCTGTCCCTATTGAGCACTGGCAAGGTGAGGGGGGCATATGGATTCCTCCTCCCTCACTCCCTCCCTCCCTCCCTCCCTCGTGGGTTGGGAATGGCCTGCCAAAATCTGTGGCCTAGTTTGGAGAGAAAAAGAGAATGAAAGACAGAAAGCGAGTAGGGCACACACACGCATTTTACATTTAGTCATTTAGCAGACGCTCCTATCCAGTGAAGTACAGGGACATTCTCCTTGAGGCAAGAAGGGTGCCTTGCCCAAAGACACAACGTCATTTGGCACTGTCGGGAATCAAACCGGTAACCTTCTGATTCATAGCCCGATTTCCTAACCACGAAGCCATCTGACTCTCCGACACAAAAAAGAAAAGATGAATAAATATACAAACACTTATAGATTTGCACGTGAACAAACCATTAATGTTCATGATTAATTATAATTAGTCGTTATTTCTGCTTGTTTTAATTAGCCCGTCACAGGTGGAGCTCATTGCCATGGCAATATCCATAAGCTGTCGTCAGGCCTAGATAATGGATGCCAGACTCATCCACCAGTAATTAACACAAAGAAAAACAGCGAGTCACCCCGGCAGGACGGAAGGTGAGAAACATCAATGCTGCACCCGGCTCGCCTGCATCGATGTGGAGTCTTAGATACTGAGTAGGGGGAGAGAGGAGATATCAAGTTACAGAGAGAGAGGGGGGAGAGAGGAGATATCAAGCTACAGAGAGAGAGGGGGGGAGAGAGGAGATATCACGCCATAAAGAGAGAGGGAGGGAGAGAGGAGATATCAAGCTACAGAGAGAGAGAGGGAGGGGGAGGAGAAGAGAGGATGAGAGGGAGGGGGAGAGGGGAAAGAGAGGAAGAGAGGATTAAGTGTTCTGTAAGGGAGCAGTCATCGTTGCTCGGGGGATAGAGGACTACAGATCACCTCCATTTCCTGAAACACAGGAATATACATATTCATGAGGCACCAAAACTAAAACACGCTGTATTTGTGAGAGTGTGTGTACGTGTCTGTGTGAGTGTCTGAGAGTGTGTGTGTGTGTGTGTGTGAATGTGTGTGTATATCTGTGTGTGTGTGTATATCTGTGTGTGTGTGTATTTGTCTATAAGGTGAGTAACTGTGGAGAGGTCACAGAGGGCACATCGGTGTCCTCTGGTTCTCCTAACGACTGTGGTAGCACTCACAGTCTGACTTCTGGGTCATTCCCAAGAGCTGGCGGGGGGAGGAGGGGAGGGGAGGTGAGGAGGAGGGAGGGGAGGGGGGAGATGGCACCGTGGAGTAAAGAACGGGAACAGATTTTTCTGGTTCAGTGCATTGCTTTGCATAATTACCACAAGACAGGACATCCTTTTACTCTTTAGTGTTTTTCTCCTCTCCCCACCTCTCTCTCTCCCTCTCTCCCCACCTCTCTCTCTCTCTCTCTCTCTCTCTCCCTCTCTCTCTCTCCCCACGTCTCTCTCCCCACCCCTCTCTCCCCACCTCTCTCTCCCCACCCCTCTCTCCCCACCTCTCTCTCCCCACCTCTCTCTCTCCCACCTCTCTCTCTCCCACCTCTCTCCCCACCGCTCTCTCCCCACCTCTCTCTCCCCACCTCTCTCTTCCCACCTCTCTCTACCCATCTCTCTCTCCCCACCTCTCTCTCTCCCCACCTCTCTCTCCCCACCTCTCTCTCTCCCCACCTATCTCTCCCCACCTCTCTCTCTCTTCTCTCCTTTCCCCACTTCTCTCTCCCCATCTGTCTCTCTCCTCACCTCTCTCTCTCCCTCCTCTACCTTTCACCTCAGTGTGTGTGTGTGTTTAACACATTATCTCTGTGTCACCATCACAAACACCTTGATCTTAGATCAATGGTTGTAATCCTGAACATGTTCATGCATTAACAAGGAACCCTTCCCCTCTCTGTCTCAATGTCATGACAACATTTGAAGTTGTGACACTGCAATATTGTAAATACAAGCTTTTGCCTCCACTAGAACATTCTAATTTCAAAGATTACAAAGAAGCAATTTTTCCTTACAAAATATCCAATATTACTTCATAACACTGACTTCCTGAAAAGTTCTAGATCATTACTGGCCAGGAATCATGCATGCATTACACAAAACTAAAAACAATGAGACTGCCAATATTGAGATAAAAAGAATCTGCAGAGTTTAGAGAAAAACAACGATTGTATATTCATGGAATACAGGGTGGCCTGCTATATGGTGCATATTTTCACAGAAATATGAAATTACGCAACAAAGGGAGGAGGAGAGGGAGAAGGAGGAGAAGGAGGAGGAGAGGGAGGAGGAGCAGGAGGAGGAGGAGAGGGATGAGGAAGAGGAGGAGGAGGAGGAAGAGGAGGAGGAAGAGGAAGAGGAAGAGGAGGAGGAAGAGGAGGAGGAAGAGGAGGAGGAGGAGGAGGAGGAGGAGAGGGTGCAGACATATGCTCAGGGGATGCATGTGTTTCCATAATACCATCCTCAGCATCCTCCTCCACATCATGATCATGCTCCCAGTCATGTTGTTCACTTTTGTATTCTGTGTATGTATGTGTTTGTGTGTGCACATACATACACAGGCTGCTTGATCAGAACAAGGCTCCAAGCCTTGGATGCGCACACACACACACACACACACAGTGACCTCATCCACTTCTAAAGGCCTGGCTGAAGCACACCTCCAGACCAGGGGTATTCTACTGTACCGGGGAAACTTGGAGGTTCAACAGCAAAACTCTGAGAGAAGAAGCGAGGCAGCGATTCATGTTTCCACCACATGAATGAAGAAAGGAGGAATAAAGGAATGAACAAAGAGAGCTTGTGAAAGAGAGACAGGACAGAGAGAGAGAGAGAGAGACAGAGAGACAGGAGAGAGAGAGAGACAGAGAGACAGAGAGACAGGAGAGAGAGGAGTGGGGGGTTTGGCAGGGAGGTGGGGGGAGAAAGGGGGAGAGAAAGAGGGGGGAGAGAGTAAGAATGAGTGAGAGAGGGGGGGGGGGGCATAGAGGTTTGGAGGACACTGAGTTCCTGCAGGGTTGTGAATTACGAGCAGAGGGGGAGGGGGGGGGCGGAGGGGGAGGGAGGGGGGGGCATGACCGGAGAACATCTCCTTGGTAACGGGAGGTTTAATCATGTTGCCGTGGCGGCATCTCTCTGCTCGTCACACGCTACTGAGCCGCACTGCCACCAGGCGGATGGATGATCCCATTTAGATGAAGCTTCAGAGAGTTTGGGAGAATGTTTCAGTAAGAATCCATCCGGGTGTTGAATGCAGGGGACGTGTGACTCTAGAGGAACCTTCTCCTCCAGGTCTCAGGACAGCTGGGGTGATGCAGGACAGCTGGGCTGGAGATCTGTTGATGAAGGACCAACACACCAGAGTCCTGCTCCTTCTGAACTGACCTAACATGTCAGGAGGTCTGAACTGACTCTGTCTGTCAGGAGGAGGGGGAAGAGAGGGAGGGACAGGAGGCAGGCATAGAGGAGACAAATCAGAGTGTTTGACAGCAAAAGAGATGGAGTGACAGGAGAAGAAAAGGTAGAAGAGCGTGGGAGCGTGGCTAAGTGACATCTTTAAAACTCACAGCTTGACATTAAGGCTGAAATCTGCTCGATGGACGCAAGCGTTTCTAAACCAATGAAAGCCTGCTGCGCCTCATGCAATTACACACAGAGCTGTGTGTCAGTCATCAGGCCACAGCACCGCGCGCAGTCTCTCACAGCTCAGCGACCCCAGACTCTCTCAAAGGCCAGGGCTGTATGTGTGTGTGTGTGGAGGACCAACATTCTCGCAGGGTATATTTACGTTTAATTGTTGCCCTTCCTCTGTCCAGCAGCAGACCCCCCCAGGAAACACATCACACGTTGACACAGGCCCTACCTCCTGACTGTCACAACGGCTTCCTGACTGTCGGGCTGGAAAATTACAGCATTGGAAATCATCGCCTGTCCAGGAAGCAGAAGGGAAAGAGGGGAGAGCGAAAAAGAGGGAGGGAGGGGGGCTGAGTGTTCAGACCTCTACTTCCTCTCTGTTACATCACTACTTCCTCTCTGTTACATCTCTACTTCCTCTCTGTTACATCTCTACTTCCTCTCTGTTACATCAATACTTCCTCTCTGTTACATCACTACTTATTCTGTTACCTCACTACTTCCTCTATGTTACATCACTACTTCCTCTATGTTACATCACTACTTCCTCTATGTTACATCACTACTTCCTCTATGTTAAATCACTACTTCCTCTATGTTACATCACTACTTCCTCTCTTCTAGGTCTTCATGCATCCTCAGACACTAGCAGCAGCAGTCCAGGAGGGAGCAGAGATCACAATGGAAATGTTGGGTTCAGTATTCTTTCCAGACTTTACTAATTGTGTTACAACCAGTATCAGAAGAGAGAAGGCCCCTCCCTCCCTCCCTCCCTCCCTCCCTCCCTCCCTCCCTCCCTCCCTCCCTCCCTCCCTCCCTCCCTCCCTCCCTCCCTCCCTCCCTCCCTCCCTCCCTCCCTCCCTCCCTCCCTCCCTCCCTCCTTCCCTCCCTCCCTCCCTCCCTGAGGGGGAGTGTGTGTGTGTGTGAGAGAGAGAGTGTGTGTGTGTGAGAGTGAGAGAGAGAGAGAGAGTGTGTGTGTGAGAGAGAGAGTGTGTGTGCGTATGTGTGAGAGAGAGAGAGAGAGAGAGAGAGAGAGTATGTGTGTGTTTGAAGAGAGAGAAAGCAGCGGGAGGTTAAGGACAGAAGCATCAGTTCAGTAAATCATTTTGCTTTTGAGACGTTCACCATTCAACGAACACAAAGATTAAGATCCTGATAATACCAGGACAGAGGAGGGATAAAACCTTGTGGGCACTTGATGTGCTGCACTTCAAATGCTTCTGGCTGGTGGGGGAGCGTATAGTGTTGTGTGATTATACAGACAGGAGATGAGCCCTAACCTGAGAAGGCCAACATCCATCAGTTTTTCTCCTTCATCTAACCAGAGAGCTCACTGAGATGGGAAATCTCGTTTCTCAAGAGCGTCGTGGCAAAGATAGCCAGCAGTCATTACCCCACCACACAGAGTATCTAAACGACAAGTCATCTAGTAGCATTCAGCTGCACAGAGAAATCAGACACAAACAAAAACTAAACATTTGCAGGTTGTAGAACCAGCCTCAAAACTTAACATCATCATCCAGGGCATGCTCATCCAGCTGGAGGTCAGTTTCTGAGGCAGAGCACATGAAAGCCTGTTGACTGGATTCAGTGGTCAGGCGTTTGGAACAGTTGGAGGAAGTCCTGGAACAGTCATGACCCCACTTGACACTGGTACATTACCAGACACAGGGAGCAGGGAGACAGGGTGAGCAGGGAGACAGGGTGAGCAGGGACACATGGTGAGCAGGGAGACAGGGTGAGCAGGGAGACAGGGTGAGCAGGGAGACAGGGTGAGCAGGGAGACAGGACGAGCAGGGAGACAGGGTGAGCAGGGAGACAGGGTGAGCAGGGAGACAGGGCGAGCAGGGAGACAGGGTGAGCAGGGAGACAGGGCGAGCAGGGAGACAGGGTGAGCAGGGAGACAGGGTGAGCAGGGAGACAGGGTGTGCAGAGACACATGGTGAGCAGGGAGACAGGGTGAGCAGGGAGACAGGGTGAGCAGGGAGACAGGGTGAGCAGGGAGACAGGGCGAGCAGGGAGACAGGGCGAGCAGGGAGACAGGGTGAGCAGGGAGACAGGGTGAGCAGGGAGACAGGGTGAGCAGGGAGACAGGGCGAGCAGGGAGACAGCTTGAGCAGGGAGACAGGGTGAGCAGGGAGACAGGGTGAGCAGGGAGACAGGGCGAGCAGGGAGACAGGGCGAGCAGGGAGACAGGGCGAGCAGGGAGACAGGGTGAGCAGGGAGACAGGGCGAGCAGGGAGACAGGGCGAGCAGGGAGAGCATCTCTCAGCTGTTAGCTACTTCAGGACTCACGCTGTGCTGCCTCACTAACCCGGAGCGGCCGGAGTTAAACAGTGCAGCTGTTTTTTGCTTTACTCTTTTCAGCTTCTGGAGCTTTTATATTATTTCGCTCACCAAGCAGAAAACCCAAATCCATCTTTGAGCCTTCCAGTGTGGGGGGATGGAGGGAGGGAGGAGGGTGATGAAGGTGATGAGGAAGGTAAAGAAGGCACATCCAGGATGAGATCCAGGACCACACCGAGATGGATGACAGGAGGGTGCTGTTGTGATGGAGGTGATGGAGATGTTGCCCAGAGGGGGAGGTGCTGCGAGGGCATGCAGTGTCCCTGGGGAATAAAACAAACTACTGGTCTGTTGGTCAGGAAGACCACATGATGTTATGAAGTAGAGAAAGGGATGATGGAGGGAGGGACAGAGGGATGATGGAGGGATGGAGAGGATGGCTGCTGGCAGGGAGGGGGGAAGGGCGTAGGGGGGCTGGGGGCTGTGAGGTGAGACGACAGGATAATTGAATGTGTATCAGGAACGCAGGAGGGTTGACCCTCAAAGTGACAACACCACCCTGATCTATTGTGTGAGTGTGTGTGTGTGTGTGAGTGTGTGTGTGTGTGTGTGTGTGTGTGTGGGGGGGGGGGTCGGCTGCCATGTCATCCACACACACAGCCTTGTCAGAATCCATAGTTGAGATGTGTGTAGGAGTGAGTCCCCCCCCCATGACCCAGGTAACCCAGGTAACCCAGTTCATCAGTGTCCTGTTCCATCCTTCAACAGTACCTGCCATCCTCAGTCCAGGAAATAGAGAGGACTACATTATGGACTGTAGACTATAGCTGTAGACTATAGCTGTAGACTATAGCTGTAGACTATAGCTATAGTCTACAGCTATAGTCTACAGCTATAGTCTCTGGCTATAGTGTGTGTGGGGGTGTGATGTGTGTGTGTGTGGGGGTGTGATGTGTGTGTGTGTGGGGGGTGTGTGGGGGTGTGATGTGTGTGTGTGGGGGGAGTGTGGGGGTGTGATGTGTGTGTGTAGGGGGTGTGTGGGGGTGTGATGTGTGTGTGTAGGGGGTGTGTGGGGGTGTAATGTGTGTGTGTGTGTGTGTGGGGGTGTGATGTGTGTGTGTGTGTGTGTGGGGGGGGTGTGGGGGTGTGATGTGTGTGTGTGGGGGGGGTGTGGGGGTGTGATGTGTGTGTGTGGGGGGGTGTGGGGGTGTGATGTGTGTGTGTGTGTGGGGGGGGGGGTGTGGGGGTGTGATGTGTGTGTGTAGGGGGTGTGTGGGGGTGTGATGTGTGTGTGTGTGTGTGGGGGGGGTGTGGGGGTGTGATGTGTGTGTGTGGGGGGTGTGTGTGGGGTGTGTGTGGGGGTGTGATGTGTGTGTGTGTGTGTGGTGTGTGTGGGGGTGTGATGTGTGTGTGTGGGGGGGGTGTGATGTGTGTGTGTGGGGGGTGTGATGTGTGTGTGTGTGTGGGGTGTGTGGGGGTGTGATGTGTGTGTGTGTGTGGGGTGTGTGTGGGGGTGTGATGTGTGTGTGTGTGTGTGGTGTGTGTGGGGGTGTGATGTGTGTGTGTGGGGGGGGTGTGATGTGTGTGTGTAGGGGGGGGGGGTGTGGGGGTGTGATGTGTGTGTGTGTGTGGGGGGGGTGTGGGGGTGTGATGTGTGTGTGTGTGTGTGGGGGGGGTGTGGGGGTGTGATGTGTGTGTGTGTGGGGGGAGTGTGGGGGTGTGATGTGTGTGTGTGTGTGGGGGGTGTGGGGGTGTGATGTGTGTGTGTGGGGGGGTGATGTGTGTGTGTGGGGGGGTGTGGGGGTGTGATGTGTGTGTCACAGTCTCTCAGCTCCACACTGGTTAGACTGGAGGAGGAGAGAGGAGGGGACATAGTAGAATGGAGAACAAAGGGAATAGCTTGGAAAATAGGAAGAGGAGGGGGAGGAGGAGGAGGGGGAGGAGTGAGGAGGGGGAAGAGTGAGGAGGGGGAGGGGTGAGGAGGGGGAGGGGGAGGAGTGAGGAGGAGGAGGGGGAAGGAGGAAGGGGAGGAGGAGGGGGAGGAGGAAAATGAGGGGTGAGGAGGAGGCGTGAGGAGGAGGAGGAGGATGAGGAGGAGGGGGAGGATGAGGAGGAGGGGGAGGAGTGAGGAGGGGGAGGAGTGAGGAGGAGGAGGGGGAGGAGTGAGGAGGAGGAGGGATGAGGAGGGATGAGGAGGAGGAGGAATAGCAGATTTGCAAGACGAAGAGGGGGAGGAGGAGACAGGAAAGAAATTGGGTCACGTCAGTATCAATGATGACAATGTCATCCCTGCTTCAGACTGGTATACATCACCTGAACTCCCCCTCTCCTGCCTCAACCCCCCCTCTCCTGCCTCACCCCCCCTCTCCTGCCTCACCCCCCCTCTCTTGCCTCACCCCCCCTCTCCTTCCTCACCTCCACCCAGGAGCTAGACAAATGACTCCAACATGATATACTCACACCCCAATCTCTCCCACGCAGCCCCCGGGGAAATGATGGTCTCACAGGTTCGTGTCAGAGACACCCAGACAGCCTTCCAGCAGAAAAGCTCACCACAGATTACTGGAGGAAGTCGGCAGATTTCATTACTCAATTTATAATCCGTTTATATGGATACGGACAGTACTGTGTGTTTGTTTTGTGTCTATGTGTATGTGTGTGTGTGTGTGCCTCTGCATGTGCTTGTACATACGTGTGTGTGTGTGTGTGTGTGTCACGCAGGGACAGAAAGGTCATTGATCACATCGGTACTCTGGAGGAGGAGGAAGGAGAACAGGAGGTTAAACCACTTCCAGACCAGACAGGGCCCTCATTTATTACATTCAAAACCCAAATGACATTTTCCTAGTGAATGATAAAGCTACTTCCATCCACATCTTCAATATTCCTCAGAGACTAAGTCACTTCACACACAGCTCTATTAGTGGAAGATACACTTGACAGCCTGGTTACTACTACACTGCCTGTTTGCTAGTATGTAGCCTGGTTGTTAATACACTGCCTGCAGTAAAAACAGCATCACAGTATTTTTGAAGACTGTTACTAGTCTTCAACATTATGATCATTCAGTCTGAAAGCATGATGTACTGAATTAGTCCTGAAGGTATTCCACAAGAGTACTCAAAACCACACTCAATGTTTGTGTCTTTTATATATTCTTTGAAAACACCTGCTGTGAAAGATGGACGGTGTGGGATGTTGGCAGACAAATTAGAATATCAAACCGTCTCCTTCTGGGAGTTTTAGGCAGATGAGAACACCACTGCTCCTACAGAAACTGCAGACTAATCTGACAACTTCCTGCTTTCATTCTGAGGGACCGTGACAGAGAGTTCCACCTCCTGACAGCCTTTCTTCACAGCTGACAGAGGAGGAGAGGGAGAGAGAGAAGAGAAGAGGGAGGGAAAGAGGAGAGGAGGGAGGGAAAGAGGAGAGGAGGGAAAGAGGGGAGGAGAGGACGGAGGGAAAAGAGGAGAGGGATGGAGGGAAGGAGAGGAGAGAGAATAGACAGGAGGGAGGGAGCGAGGGAATGGAAAGAGGGGAAAAAAGAGTGCGCATGTGTGTGCAGGTATATAGTGTACTTGTGTGCTTGCATGTATGAGTGTGTGTGAGCCTGTAGTCATTTGCATCAGTTTCACCACAAACATGTTTTCAATTAAATACACCTTCTGCGCACGCACACACGCACGCGCATAGAGAGAAACGACAGATGGTTACTGGTTGAGTGCTCTAACATTTAGATATGTTCCTCTGTGTTCAGATATTTACATGTTTAAAGAAAGATTCTATGGAAATCAGTCGTAGTGCCTTCGTCTGTGCTCCGCTGGGGGATTCCAACGCAAACAAGAGAACCTGACTAGGAAAGTCAAGCTGTGTGAGAGGTTTGAGCTACACAAGGATAACTGATGACAGTACTTACATTATTGTTTGGCTAGCTGGAAGAAACTTTGAATTTAGCATCTGTTATATGACCTTTGTTATACACGACACAAAGCTTCAATACACCAAACCAGCCTCAGCTGCTGTTTACACGGTATGTAACTACAGCAGAGTTAATCGCCACTTCAAACTCGATCCCTTCATATACACATACAAACACAGCACATTAGACTCCAGGACCTTCACGCCAATGAATACTAAAAGGAAATTAAATTATAGGCGTTATTTACATCTCTCAGTAAAAATAATAGTTTCTGAAGATGCACTTTCTTTTTCTTTTTTTTTTTTTTTTTTACACAAATATACAGGCTCCCCCTCACAGTCAGGCTGCAGTGATTGGCTGCTGGAGGTGTGATGGCGTGGAGTTGATTTGTCTGAGTACGTTCTTGTTTGTTTTCACAAACTTACCACATGAATGGAGGTTTGTTGATCCAAGGTGATTCCAGTCCCCAGGTTTTCCTGATGCCTCTTCTACTCCCACACATTTTTGGGGGTGTTTATTGGATCAGTTTTGCACCAGCAAACCAAACAGTGTGTTGGAGCCTGTTATCAGTGTGTTGGAGCCTGCTATCAGTGTGTTGGAGCCTGCTATCAATGTGTTGGAGCCTGCTATCAGTGTGTTGGAGCCTGATATCAGTGTGTTGGAGCCTGCTATCAGTGTGTTGGAGCCTGCTATCAGTGTGTTGGAGCCTGCTATCAGTGTGTTGGAGCCTGCTATCAGTGTGTTGGAGCCTGATATCAGTGTGTTGGAGCCTGATATCAGTGTGTTGGAGCCTGCTATCAGTGTGTTGGAGCCTGATATCAGTGTGTTGGAGCCTGCTATCAGTGTGTTGGAGCCTGCTATCGGTGTGTTGGAGCCTGATATCAGTGTGTTGGAGCCTGCTATCAGTGTGTTGGAGCCTGCTATCAGTGTGTTGGAGCCTGCTATCAGTGTGTTGGAGCCTGTTATCAGTGTGTTGGAGCCTGATATCAGTGTGTTGGAGCCTGCTATCAGTGTGTTGGAGCCTGTTATCAGTGTGTTGGAGCCTGTTATCAGTGTGTTGGAGCCTGTTATCAGTGTGTTGGAGCCTGTTATCAGTGTGTTGGAGCCTGCTATCAGTGTGTTGGAGCCTGCTATCAGTGTGTTGGAGCCTGTTATCAGTGTGTTGGAGCCTGATATCAGTGTGTTGGAGCCTGTTATCAGTGTGTTGGAGCCTGCTATCAGTGTGTTGGAGCCTGTTATCAGTGTGTTGGAGCCTGTTATCAGTGTGTTGGAGCCTGCTATCAGTGCCCATCCTCCTCTTCCGCCCCTGAGCAACAAGGATCACCGTGGTTACCAGGGGCGAATCTAGGTTCCCACTTTGGGGGGGCAAGCCTTTTTCCTGTGACCCAGCAAAACTAGGGGGGAACATTTTTTTGAAAATATCCTTTTCAAGTGTCTTCTAATGGGTTTTAGGAAGTGACATTAACACATTTAGATTTAAAAATATGAAAGAATGAAAAATAAAAAACAATTTGGGGGGGCTAATGAAACTTTTGGGGGGACTCCAAAATAGGGCGAGATACGCCCATGGTGGTTACCGCCACGCGCACGCGCACGCACACGCACACGCACACGCACACGCACACGCACACGCACACGCACACACACACACACACACACACACACACACACACACACACACACACACACACACACACACACACACACACACACACACACACACACACACACACACACACACACACACACTGTCCCCTGTCTGGGCCTCCACAGGGAGAGGAGGAGAGGAAGAAAGTGACAGTCCTAGTTTTCATGTCCCTGGTGGCTAGTCATCCAGACTTTCATCTCAAGTTATATTTTGCATTTACACAAAAATTAGCTATGCAAAGTATATCATCCAGATGATGTGTATTAGTTAAAATGTCATAATATATGTTAATTCAAAAGATGATTTAATCTAAATATTCATTTTAGGAAATTTACACCTGCAGTCTAATGGTTTAACACAGATACTTTTCCTGGGGATGGGTGTTTGCCACAAACCATCCAATCAAACGATAATCTTGAAGTGACCTCACAGTCAGCTCCACTCTGCCGTCACTACTCTGGAGGTAGCCTACAACTCCACCAGTTCTCCCTTCCTTGCTTGCTGAAAACGCCAAACTAATGTAGTGTGTTGAAATAAGGAATAGCTATCGGGTGTGTGTGTCTCCGCCTTGGCGTGAATGCGTTAGCCCCAATTCAGAAGTTCACCTCCTTCCCTCCAGCCATCACAGAGGTTGAAGTCGTTTGCCCTCTCCGCGGGCTTCCTATTCCAAGCTCTGCATATCAAGGACGAGACTCCGTAGCCTCTCCGTCCGAAAAACTGCTTAACGTTCCTCGCCGCTCGTAGCGAGCGCTGCCGCGGCCCGACGGTTCAGATGGGCACCGGCAGGAGATGCAGGGATGAGACGGCACGGCCGCCACGGTAAACAGCTACATCATCAAGCCTGAGAAGGCGAATACACAACCGAGGCTGTATCGTACCGGAGCACGTAGCGGTCTGTGATTGTTGGGTTGGTTGTTTGAGGTGACTGGCAGACGTGCAGGTGGGGATGGTGCCGTTTGATTTGACGTGTTACAAGGAAGTTAAATCTCGCTTCCTAGTGTACACAGAAACAAGTAGCCTACCATTACTGACCTTGAATGGCTCTGTGAAAGTCTTTTTTAAAACGTACTCAAAGCAAATGCCAGAGATCTGGGTAGAGTCAGAACAATTACAGGGTTCAACACGCTCGTCACAGACGCCATCATTAATGCATAGCTCTGAAATAGCATTGTGTCACTTTACCATTACCCCTACATGAATAATGTATTTGTCTAGTTCAACATCAAATTACCCACTTTGGATTTAACATTAACAACCCAGTCCATAGACTTGTGAAAACTAAAACAAGACCATGCATCATGCAGAGAATAATGGTTTGATTTGAGGCGCATCATTGTCCAGCGCTCCTCTGGCGCCTCCTAGTGGACGAGCCCAGCCTTACAGCCTGTGGGTGTTCCGAACATTCCGCAACTCCCCTTTGAGAACTGCTGCTGAAAACGTAAATTGTAGTCATTGTCCGTTTATACTTTGTACTGTCTGTTTTATACTGTGTTGCCCGACTGCCGGAAACAAAGATCAGTGTTTTGAATCGGTCAACGTGTAAACGTTGAGTGACGGATGTAAAGGCAGGCCTGGTTATGGTGTGGTCGACGCTTCCTTTCAAAATGCGAAAATCCGACTGCTAAATAACTGCTCTCAGACAATCTGCTAATTGCTCTCAGACAATCGCAAATCGCATTTAAAAAATCAACTTTGTTGCGAACTTGCGATGCACATCTACTGGGTAGTTTTTAGATTACATATCCCTTTAGAAGGTAGCATTCTGGCTAGGTCTATTTTGCACATGACAGCCATGCCTTGATCAAATTAAGAAAAACCACCCTGACTAGACCTCTACGTCACAGCCGTTTTATTTATTTAAAAACATTTACAAAAAGTTTGACAGCACAGAAGAATGACAAGCATAAGAAACACCTAGTGTGTGTGGGCTAGTGGTTTGCCTTGATGCGCTGCAGTTTCTTCCGCAGGTCTTCCAGGCTGCTGGCGGCAGGCTTGGGGGGGCCCTGGTGGGGGGGCGGGAGGTGGGAGGCCTGGCTGAGCATGGAGATGGAGGACAGGGGGGCCTTGGAGAGCAGGGGGGCCTTGGAGAGCAGGGGGGCCTTGGAGAGCAGGGGAAAGGAGGTGGAGATAGACATTAACTCCCTGATCCCTACTAATCAGCCGGCAGTGTGTGCGTGTTATAGCCTACAACTAAACAAGATGGTGTGTGAGTCAGATGGCCCCTGTGCACATGGGGGTGTCCCCAGTAATAGTCGGGTCAGGGAGCTGGTGCCACAGCAACCTTCCCCCTGATCAGGGTGCAACTCATCACTCTCACGTGTGTGTGTGTGTGTGTGTGTACCTGGATGGTGCTCTCCTGCAGCAGTCTGAGAGCACTCTCCTGGTATTCAGACGGTTTAGGCTCCTCCCCTCCACTGGGCTGGGGGGCGGGACCACCTGAAAGAGAGACAGGTTACTAGTCTGGACCAGCAGGGACTGGTGTGGACCAGGTGCGTATGTGTGTGTACCAGCAGCAGGTGTCCTCTTGCTGGAGTGTGTGTGGAGGCTGTGCTGTACGAGGGTCTGGAGGGGGGCAGGCAGCCCCCTCAGGTGGGGCGTCAGGTGGGGCGTCAGGTCCACCTCTGCATGGTGCTGCCTGAACACAGCCAGCTCAGAGAGACCCTGCACACACACACACACACACACACACACACACACACACACACACACACACACACACACACACACACACACACACACACACACACACACACACACACACACACACACACACACACACAAGACACACACACACTAGACACGCATGGATGAGATGGTTCCACTCGACAGCCTCACCTGGGTGCAGTTCTCCTGGGAGGTGATCTTGTTGAAGATCTTCTGAATGTTCTCCTGTCTATCCCTGTACAGCTGCAGACACACAGTCACATCAGCACTGCTGGAGGGGGGGGGGGGGGGTACTGAGGCGTCTCTGGGTCCTCATCAGACCTGTGTGTGTGTGTGTGTGTGTGTGTACGTACTGAGGCGTCTCTGGGTGCTGCTGACAGCAGCATCTTCAGGTGAGTCTCCAGACCGGACGCTCTCCTGTCTTCCACCAGGGTCAGGTGCTCCAGGATCTACACACACACACACACACACACACACACACACACAGTGAACCCCAAAATGTGTGTGTCCATGCATCGGAAAGCTGGGGGGTGTGTGTGTGTGTGTGTGTCAGCTGGAGTGTGTGTGCACCTGGGGGCCAGTACACTTGTAGAGGGTGTGCAGCAGGGTTTTGAGGGTGCGGTAGGGCAGGTCAGAGGTCAGCCCTCGCAGACGCTTTCTGGTGAACACCATCATGAAGTTGTGGAGTGCCAGCAGGGTCTGGTCCAGATCCAGGTCTCCCACCGAGGCTGGGAGGAACCTGATCACCCTCCACACACACTGCACACAGGGAGACACAGTGAGGTCACATGACTGAGAACAGGACTCCACAGTCCTCCCCCCCCTCACTCCCTTCTCTCACCTTCATGACCAGCTCAGAGAACTTGGAGGTCGACGAGGACTCCAAACTCTCCTGCATCAGCACCAGCAGAGAGCTTAACACACACACACACAAACGTTAGGGGGACCTGAGGATCACCAGGGTGCCTGAGGGGTATTAGAGGGCACCCGAGAGGCATCAGGGTACCTGGTATTATTAGAGGGTACCTGACGATGCGGGTACGGTCAGCCCTCTCCAGCAGCAAGCTCAGCACCTGGTTGGCTTCCAGCAGCACACTGCCCTGGTCCAGCAGCGCCACGCTGGGGTCCAGCAGCACAGCCAGCAGCTCCTCCACTACCTCCCTCAGCACCACCACAGACACCTCGCACGCCAGGGAGGGCACGCCCAGCAGCTGGGGGGGGGGGGGGGGGGAGTTAACTACAGCTCCCTGTACTAAAACCAAAACACTCAGATTTGATGATGCAATCCTACTGTAAACAGCTGGAACCTCTACATACAGTCTCCTGCTCCTCTAACATAACTGCTACAAAAAAACAAAATGGCCGTTTGGTTATCCTGGATATCCAGGAAACTCCCACCCAGAGCCCTACAGCCCTCCTCACCGTGAACATGCTGTCCAGCAGGCGGCTGCAGAGCTGAATGACCAGGGCGGGAGGCGTGCGCTGGTTGGCCAGGTGAGAGGAGCGAGCCAGGCGGAGCTGCAGACAGCAGACTTGCAGGAGCTGGTCTGACAGGCCCTCCATCACCCCGGGCCTCCGCAGGGCCTGCTGCATCTGTGGGGGGGGGGGGGGAGGAGGAGGTGAGGAGAGTGTGTGCATACCTGCTCTAGTGTGTGTGTGTGTGTGTGTGTGTGTGTGTGTGTGGATACCTGTAGGCTGGTGTGTGTGTGTGGGGATTCCTGTAGGCTGGTGTGTGTGTGTGTGTGTGGGGATACCTGTAGGCTGGTGTGTGTTTGTGTGTGTGTGTGTGTGTGTGTGTGGATACCTGTAGGCTGGTGTGTGTGTGTGTGTGTGGATACCTGTAGGCTGGTGTGTGTGTGTGTGTGTGGATACCTGTAGGTTGGTGTGTGTGTGTGTGGATACCTGTAGGCTGGTGTGTGTGTGTGTGTGGATACCTGTAGGCTGGTGTGTGTGTGTGGATACCTGTAGGCTGGTGTGTGTGTGTGTGGATACCTGTAGGCTGGTGTGTGTGTGTGGATACCTGTAGGCTGGTGTGTGTGTACCTGCTCCAGGGCCTGCAGGCTGGTGTTTATGTCTCCAGACGCCACTTGGGAGATGACCAGGTTGATGCTGTGGGCGGGGCTGGGGCGGAACTCCTCCTGGCACACAGGGAGTGGGCGGGGCCTGGATAGGAAACTAAGACAAAGAAACTCTTGAAGGAGATGTGTGTGTGTGTGTGTGTGTGTGTGTGTGTGTGTGTGTGTGTGTGTGTGAGAGAGTGTGTTTGCACTAGGCGTTCAGACATCAAGGTCGCTACAAGTTCGGTACACCAGAGGGAAAATCAAAACAAACTAGGTTCCTCTACAAGTGAATACGGCGCATTGAAGATGACATGTACATTCAGATTGCGTCAGTGATTTTTTTGGCCCTATTTGTATGTGTATGTAAAGGCTGGTTAAGCACTGTAGGGAGGAGAAGTTGGACAGTTGTTTTTGTTGCAATCCATTCGATTGCGTTGCTTGTATTGGAGGTTACAAAGTTTTTGTGGCAAAAAGTGACTTATGTCAACGAAGGGTACTCAGTGCTAGCATACGTCACAACGTCGACAGCACACTTTAGCAACGACGCATGGATACAACGTGCATTGATGTGCTGTTGCACAGCGAGTATCGTGTGTACTAGTAGCAGCACATATACATGCAAATCAAGACTTGCATGTACAGTAAGTAATGTCACAATAAATAATGTATTTTAACTCAGCTTGTGTGGTGCGTAGCTGTCTTCAATGCCAAAGCCTAAACTTTGTCAAAAGAAACATTCTAATTTCTGGCGCTTTCAAACAATCCCACAACTGCTGAACAAATAACCCAAATAATTGTTATTATTTAGCGCAGATTTCAATGACGCACCGTCGCTTGACTGCGAGTTAACATGATTGGCTGCTATGACAACAGATGTACAATTAGTTATTTTTCTGCTGCTCAAAAACTAAAACGGAGATAGCCAAAGTAACGGAAAGTCGCTAGATTTTACGCTACACTACCTCTATCACTTTCTCTCACAAAAACGATCAACTTGCTTTTTAAGGCACTCGTCAACCAAAGAGATGGATGCATAAAATAATTATTTTTGTTATCAAAACAATTTAAGATTACTGTTCCTTGTTCAGATTATTCTTGCTCTGCTAATCATCTCTGCCAACTGCGAGGGCTCTCAAATGTCACGCATTGAGCGTGACAGTCACTCATTGCGGTCTTTTGTCACGTTCAACTACAGAGCAAACCACTGGAGCTCGAGCATCACTTTGAGCAGTCATGATCTCCTGTTTTAATGATACAACAAATTCACAACTTGTTTGACAAACAATGACAACTTGACTGCTGTTAGAAAACGTTTCCCAGATAATTAGCATCATTTTTTCACGAGTGTCTGTAACTTAACCAACAGTTTTACAGCCTGTTCACTGACAACACCTGCTCGGAACAAGTAGTTCATAGATGTAGCCGGTCTGTACGGTGAAACCCACTCCTCAGGTACGTAAAAAGATACCCGCGTCAACATATTGCTATCTTTCCGTTGGCGTTGTTTGAAGTGGTGGCAGTTTGGATGTCAGAGGTGGCAGGTTTGTACCGAGTGCGGGACGAACATTGGCCCGATACCTCAGACGGAGCTTGCAATATCACGTTAAATACATTTAAGTGTTTTGCATAGTCGATGTTAAAGGTCACTTTTAAAATAATGTCATTAATTCGGACCCTCTGACACACAGTGTTGCACAGTGCTCGTCTTATCCACCACTCTCTCACCTGTACTACGGTAGCTAACTGACTGGTAAAACACCGTTTTCCCAAACTTGCGATCTTAAAGAGGCCGGCGGGTCCTCTATCTCTTAGTGCTGCTAGCTATCTCTGACTCACTGCGCGCCAATCAGAGCTTCAGAGCTATAGTGGGGCAACAGATTAGGTGTCACTAAAGAACACAAGTATCTAACAGTAGTTTACATTTAGTCATTTAGCAGAGGCTCTTATCCAGAGCGACTTACAGTAAGTACAGGGACATTCTCTGAAGCAAGTAGGGTGAAGTGGCTTGCCCAAGGACACAATGTCATTTAGCACGGCCGGAAATCGAACTGGCAACCTTCAGAGTAACATCCTGATTCCCTAACCGCTCAGCCATCTGACTCCTCAAGTCTAGTTCCGCATTACATTAGTTAAAATGCACGCAAGTTTTATACCGTGTCATTTCATGCCCCGAACCATGACGCCCATACCGTAAGGTTCAATACGAAGACATGTACCGTTCCACTTCTAGTTTGCAAGCGTGTGTGTGTGTTACCTCCGCAGGCTGGCAGGGGTCTGCAGGTGGTCTGGGCTGGGCTGATACAGTTGTGGCATCTCTCTGACAGGGCTGCCATTCTGCTCCAGGAGATGCACGTCCAGACTGAACTCTGCTGGAGGGGGCAGGGCCTGCTGCTCAGCACTCTGCGCCCGGATCTGACTGGGGGGGGGGGGGGGGGGGGGGAATCAACTTTCACACCTTTATTGATGCAAGTAATTTAAATCTCCCTCGGTCTGAAGTCCTGGCTGAGGAGGAGGAGGTAGGTCTGTCAAAGGTGTGTGTGTGTGTACCGTAGTTTGCTGGCGGGCTGCTCGCTGGGTTTGCGTAGCAGACTGGCATTGGGGTGAGGGGGCGGGGCCTTGTCCTCCCCCTGTTTGGGGGGCGGGGCGGCGGAAGGGACTGGCGGGGTCTTCTTCCCTGAACGCTTGATCCTCTCCTCCAACATGCTCATGTCCTTATCAGACAGCTAGGGAGAGGGTAGATCAGACAGGGCAGTAGGAGAGGAGAGGGTAGATCAGACAGGGCAGTAGGAGAGGAGAGGGTAGATCAGACAGGGCAGTAGGAGAGGAGAGGGTAGATCAGACAGGGCAGTAGGAGAGGAGAGGGTAGATCAGACAGGGCAGTAGGAGAGGAGAGGGTAGATCAGACAGGGCAGTAGGAGAGGAGAGGGTAGATCAGACAGGGCAGTAGGAGAGGAGAGGGTAGATCAGACAGGGCAGTAGGAGAGGAGAGGGTAGATCAGACAGGGCAGTAGGAGAGGAGAGGGTAGATCAGACAGGGCAGTAGGAGAGGAGAGGGTATATCAGACAGGGCAGTAGGAGAGGAGAGGGTAGATCAGACAGGGCAGTAGGAGAAGAGAGGGTAGATCAGACAGGGCAGTAGGAGAGGAGAGGGTAGATCAGACAGGGCAGTAGGAGAGGAGAGGGTAGATCAGACAGGGCAGTAGGAGGAGAGGGTAGACAGACAGGGCAGTAGCAGCTTACGTGTCCTATCAGCTTATAGATCTGCTCTCCACAGACGTTGTAGACTGCCACCATGGTGTTGAGGGCTGCGTTGCGGACGCAGGCGTCCCTGTCACTGATGTGCACGGCGATGTCCTTCAGAGAGCGCGGCGGGCTGGGCTGGCACACGATCAGACCATACAGCTCCAGCAGACACCCCAGCTCCTCCAAACACTCTGAAGGAACACGAGAAGTTACACTGCTGTCTGGAGCAGCACCTTCGGAAGTCTGGCTTTACTTGATTGTGTCTCTCACCAGCCCTCTGTTTGGAGTTCTTGGAGCGGGCTCCCTCCATGAGGAAGGGGAAGATCTTGCTGGCAGGGTAGACCTTACAGAGCATGCTCAGTATGCTCCGCACATCCTTACGTACCCCGTCTTTAGACTCCCCCACCTGGAGACACACAGTCAGTCACACAGACACAGTCAGTCACACAGACACAGTCAGTCACACAGACACACACAGTCAGTCACACAGTCAGTCACACAGACACAGTCAGTCACACAGACAGTCAGTCACACAGTCAGTCACACAGACACAGTCAGTCACACAGTCAGTCAGTCAGTCACACAGTCAGTCAGTCAGTCACACAGTCAGTCACACAGACACAGTCAGTCACACAGACAGTCAGTCACACAGTCAGTCACACAGACACAGTCAGTCACACAGACAGTCAGTCACACAGTCAGTCACACAGACACAGTCAGTCACACAGTCAGTCAGTCAGTCACACAGTCAGTCAGTCAGTCACACAGACAGTCAGTCACACAGACACAGTCAGTCAGTCAGTCAGAGTCAGTCACACAGTCAGTCACACAGTCACAGACACAGTCAGTCACACAGACACAGTCAGTCACACAGTCAGTCACACAGACACAGTCAGTCACACAGTCACACAGACAGTCACACAGACACAGTCAGTCAGTCACACAGTCACACAGACAGTCACACAGACACAGTCAGTCACACAAACAATTAGCAAGCCTAGTTGGACATGAGTTACCATCTAAAAGCTTGGTGTGTGTGAGTCAGATGGCCCCTGTGCACATGGGGGTGTCCCCAGTAATAGTCGGTCAGGGAGCTGGTGCCACAGCAACCTGCCCCCTGATCAGGGTGCAACTCATCACTCTCACGTGTGTGTGTGTGTGTGTGTGTGTGTGTGCAGCACGTGAGAGCACACCTTGAGGACGAGGTAGGGTATGAAGGCTGAGGCCTCCAGCTCGTTGAGGTGGTAGCCCATGTGGGCCAGGCAGGGCAGCAGCAGCTTCAGGAAGTCCACTGCCCTCATCAGCACGCTGCTGTTGGTCTCAGAGAACCTCAGGGTGAGCCACTTGAGGAGCAGATCCAGACAGGAGACCATGGCCTCCTTCTCCTGCTCCAGGCGCTGTGGTTCAGCACGTACAAGGATCGAGTTACCAGCTTGATGAGATCTAGTTTAACTACTACATTAAGTAACTCAATAATGTGTAAGTAAAGTGTTAGCGTGTTAGCAGCTTCAAACTTAGTTATAACTGATAATATACTTTATTTACAGGAGATGGGAAGCCTTCGAAAACTTTTTCGACCTTTTATCAAAATATTTTGTAAACCTTAAAAAAAAAAACACACCTTTCAAAACTTTTATCCACCTTTTAAAAACTTTTGTATCTTTTATCCCCCCCCCCAAAAAATGGTGTAAATCTTTTTTTCTTAGTTTTTTCAGAAATATTTTTACAACCTTTAGAATCTTTCATCAAAAACATTATTTAACCATAAAAAAAAAAAAACTTTAAAAGTTTTTTTTCTTTTTTTTTTCCTGAACGTTTCCCCCCAAAATATTTTGTAAACCTTTTGCAACTTTTATAAAACATATCTGAACCTCACATCATATTAATACACTATAGACAGCATATTAATACACTATAGACAGCATATTAATACACTATAGACAGCATATTTGCAGGAATAATTATTGACAGATAGCAGAGAACTTGCAAAAACAAGTGAAAAAGTTGCTAGCCTAGATTTGAACTGTTCTGTAAGTTATAGCCTATGGACTAGTGTGAGTCAGATGGCCCCTGTGCACACGGGGGTGTCCCCAGTAATAGTCGGGTCAGGGAGCTGGTGCCACAGCAACCTGCCCCATGATCAAGGTGCAACTCATCACTCTCACGTGTTTGGTGTGTGTGTGTGTGTGCGCGCACGCGCGCACGGACCTCGATCATGCAGCTGATGGCTCTGATGTGGTGCTGGAAGTCCTGGTGGAAGAGTTCCTCCAGCATCCAGCGAGCCACACAGGGAGACATCTGAACCTTCAGCTGCTCCACATGCTCCTCCCGAGGGGATGGGAAGCTCCACTTCAGCACCTGACTCACCAGGACAGAGAGAGAGAGACAGACGGATACACAGAGACAGTCAGTCTTCATGCAGCGGTTGCTAACCTCCACACAGGAGAAGCACACACCTTGCTGGTACGGAGCTCCTTGCCCCCAGGCAGCAGGATGAAGATGGGTCCTGAGTGCTCCTCCTCCTCCTCCCTGGCCTTCCCTGCTGCCTTCTTCCCAGCATGCACCTGGAGGGCAGAGCACAAGACGTTGACCAGCCAGGGCCTGCTGACTGCTCCCTCCCAGGGGACAGTGTGTGTGTGTGTGTGTGTGTGTGTGTGTGTGTATCCACACAGCAGCAAGTTGACAGGATGACCCACCTTGGGCTTGGCGGCTGCTTTGGGTCTGGGCTCTGCTCTGGACTCTGGCTCCTCACTGGAGGGCTGGCTGGGTCTCCTGGAGGGCTGGCTGGGTCTGGTAGCTGGGGAGAGACAGAACACAACTCTCCACTATAAACATCCTCTACAAGGGGTAACCTCTGATGCGTTATTATTATGTTTGCTCATGTTGTTATTATCCATAACGTTCTCCTAGTCAGACTTTACCAGACTAGTGGAGAGAACTGTCTGTCTGTCTGTCTGTCTGTCTGTCTGTCTGTCTGTCTGTGTGTACCAACCTGCAGGCTTGGCTGGGGGAGGAGGTGCAGTAGGCTTGGCTGGGGGAGCCTTTGCTGCCATGGCAACTCTGGCTTTCTCCAGAAGAGCCACCACCTGGTCTCTGGAGGCTGGCTGAAGATCTCACACACACACACACACACATGCACACACACACACACACACGCGCACACACACACACACACACACCAGGGTCAACCCTGAGCCTGGGTCTACCCTGAGCCTGGGTCTGGGTCTACCCTGAGCCTGGGTCTGGGTCTACCCTGAGCCTGGGTCTACCCTGAGCCTGAGCCTGGGTCTACCCTGAGCCTGGGTCTGGGTCTACCCTGAGCCTGGGTCTGGGTCTACCCTGAGCCTGGGTCTGGGTCTACCCTGAGCCTGGGTCTGGGTCTACCCTGAGCCTGGGTCTGGGTCTACCCTGAGCCTGGGTCTACCTTGAGCCTGGGTCTACCCTGAGCCTGGGTCTGGGTCTACCCTGAGCCTGGGTCTACCCTGAGCCTGGGTCTACCCTGAGCCTGGGTCTACCCTGAGCCTGGGTCTGGGTCTACCCTGAGCCTGGGTCTACCTTGAGCCTGGGTCTACCCTGGGTCTGGGTCTACCCTGAGCCTGGGTCTGGGTCTACCCTGAGCCTGGGTCTACCCTGGGTCTGGGTCTACCCTGAGGCTGGGTCTACCCTGAGCCTGGGTCTACCCTGAGCCTGGGTCTACCCTGAGCCTGGGTCTACCCTGAGCCTGGGTCTGGGTCTACCCTGAGCCTGGGTCTGGGTCTACCCTGAGCCTGGGTCTGGGTCTACCCTGAGCCTGGGTCTGGGTCTACCCTGAGCCTGGGTCTACCCTGAGCCTGGGTCTGGGTCTACCCTGAGCCTGGGTCTGGGTCTACCCTGAGCCTGGGTCTGGGTCTACCCTGAGCCTGGGTCTACCCTGAGCCTGGGTCTACCCTGAGCCTGGGTCTGGGTCTACCCTGAGCCTGGGTCTACCCTGAGCCTGGGTCTGGGTCTACCCTGAGCCTGGGTCTACCCTGAGCCTGGGTCTGGGTCTACCCTGAGCCTGGGTCTACCCTGAGCCTGGGTCTACCCTGAGCCTGGGTCTGGGTCTACCCTGAGCCTGGGTCTACCCTGAGCCTGGGTCTGGGTCTACCCTGAGCCTGGGTCTACCCTGAGCCTGGGTCTACCCTGAGCCTGGGTCTGGGTCTACCCTGAGCCTGGGTCTACCCTGAGCCTGGGTCTGGGTCTACCCTGAGCCTGGGTCTACCCTGAGCCTGGGTCTACCCTGAGCCTGGGTCTGGGTCTACCCTGAGCCTGGGTCTACCCTGAGCCTGGGTCTGGGTCTACCCTGAGCCTGGGTCTACCCTGAGCCTGGGTCTGGGTCTACCCTGAGCCTGGGTCTGGGTCTACCCTGAGCCTGGGTCTACCCTGAGCCTGGGTCTGGGTCTACCCTGAGCCTGGGTCTGGGTCTACCCTGAGCCTGGGTCTACCCTGAGCCTGGGTCTGGGTCTACCCTGAGCCTGGGTCTGGGTCTACCCTGAGCCTGGGTCTACCCTGAGCCTGGGTCTGGGTCTACCCTGAGCCTGGGTCTGGGTCTACCCTGAGCCTGGGCCTGGGTCTACCCTGAGCCTGGGTCTACCCTGAGCCTGGGTCTACCCTGACCCTGAGCCTGGGTCTACCCTGAGCCTGGGTCTGGGTCTACCCTGAGCCTGAGCCTGGGTCTACCCTGAGCCTGGGTCTACCCTGAGCCTGGGTCTACCCTGAGCCTGGGTCTACCCTGAGCCTGGGTCTACCCTGAGCCTGGGTCTGGGTCTACCCTGAGCCTGGGTCTACCTTGAGCTTGGCGGCAGCCTTGTTCATCCTGTCGAAGCCCAGGTGAGTCATGAAGGCTGGGAGAGCTTCCTGAGCCCCCCTCCTTACGTCAGGGCTCCTGTCCTCAGCACACGCGTACAGGGCGGGCACGCACAGCTGGAGGTCAGGGGGTGCGGAGCGCAGGGTGGGCAGACTGGCAGCCAGCCAGCCCAGGACCTGGAGGGGGGAGCAACACACACACACACACAAGATCGGGATTGAGGTGGATTGGAAGGACAGAAAATGAGTTAACCTTCTTTGATTACAAAGATGACAGCAGAGCACAATCGAGTCCTCATCAGGGATGCCAACTTTTGTTGGAAAATATTTCAGATTTGTTTTCCTCTTTTTTTCTTCTTAAGGTTAAAAACCAAATTTGAACATATTTTTTCAAACTTTAGAAACTTTTGGGGGGGGACCCCCCCCCCCCCACACACACACACACAGTAAAAGGAGAGGAAGAGAGATCAGGGCCAAAATATAGATTAAAACAAAGGTAACAAGCATTTAGAAACGTTTGTCAACCCTTTGAAACTGGAAAAAAATACATATTTTCGAAACTCATTTGTCGGGATTTCTAAACAATTTCTGTACATTTTCCAACAATTTTTTTCCACACACAGTAAAAGGAGAGGATGAGAAGAAAGTCAGTGAGGTGGGTAGAGGACATGTCACACCTCTCACACACACACACACACACACACACACCTACCTCTTGGCGGAGGAAGGGGTTTTCCCTCCCCAGTTCTGCAGCTAGCTCCTCCCCCTCCAGCCACGCCCTGAAGCCTGTCTGCTCTTCCCAGCTGCTCAGTGTGGCCCGCGCTGCCGCACGCACGCCCACCTGAGGACACAGCCGTCACCAGACAGGTTACCCTGCGGTCCCAGGACAGGAGTGTGTGTGACTGTGTGAGTGTGTATACCTTGCTGTCTCCCAGGACAGTAATGGCAGGGGTTCCCAGGGTCTTGATGTGCTGTTTGAGGGCGGGGCCTATGGCAGAGGCCATTTGCTGCATGATGGACAGAGTCTGCTGGACCTAACACACACACACACACACACACACACACCGTTACATCACCCACACCCCACCATCACACTCCTGCTGGATGGTCCTATGGCAGAGGCACCCTCCCTCCCTCTCTCACCAGGATCTTGTTGGAGTCAGTCAGCCTGGCCCTCAGAGCCGCGGGCAGATCCCCCAGACTGGGCAGGATGAGCTTGGCCTCTGAGATCACAGCGGCCACCTCGTCCAGACCCTCCTTACGGACCTTCCAGTTCTTGTCGGCCATCTTGGACAGCATGGCCGCAGAGATCTGACCACTAGGAAAGGAGAAAGACGACTCCCATCACCAACGGCACGAAACAGAAACACAACACTTAACCCTTTTTAGTGAGACGAGATGCACCACCTGATGTCTGTACGAGGGAGGAGATCCACCAGCACCCCAGCACCCCCCTCCTCCTGATCCTCCTCCTCCTGCTCCTCATCCTGACCTCCAGGCCTCTTGGGGGCGCCTCTGGAAGGAGCTGGGGGACTTTGGCCCTGCATCTGGCAGACAGACCATCACATCAGCAGTCAGACAGACCATCACATCAGCAGTCAGACAGGCTGTACCAGTCATTACTGTCACCTTCACCCCAACTAGTCACACGCCTAGAGGCTTCAGGAACACTCAACATTTCAAAAAGTTCTGAAGACGATCAGGATCTCCCTAGAGTCTGTGTCCAGACGGGGGAAGAGGGGTTTGAGAGTCGTGAGCAGGGTGAGGAGGAGACGGTACCTTCTGGAACTCTGCGTCTATCTGGGAGAGGAGCGCTGCCTTCTCTTCCTGGAAGAAGAGCTTCAGGGGAGGGCCAACGTACAGGAACATCACCCCGAGCAGGGCCACGGCAGCCGTCCTCACAGCCTGGACACACACACACACAGAGAGAGAGAGACAAAGACAGAGAGAGAAACACACCTTGGTGAATGGGATCAGGTAAACAGACAGGAGAGGAACCCTTGTGTGATCAGATGACGCGTCTCGCGGTGTTGCTCTAACAGAGCAGGACAAACACCCACTGGGTTAGTGGCTCCTAACGCCGTCTTGATGTGGATGATGAGGGTCTGAACATTGATCCTGCCGGGGGGGGGGGGGGGGACGGGACGGGACGGGACACAAAGACAAAGCTAATTGAGAAAAAGAGTCCATGTCTGCATTCAGTAGAGCAGGGGGAACAGCCAAGTCTGGACAAGGCCCTGAGGTATGGGCCAATCTTACCCTGCAAACCCAAACTCCTTCATGGCACCAGCCATCCAGCTCAGAGCTTCACACTGGCTCTTAGGGTTCTTCTGGGCAAGCGCCATCGACACAACCTGGACGACAAGTAACATCCCATCACTCACTCCGCACTGACAGCAGAGGAGAAAGTTGCCTGGGACAAGCGATGTCAGGGAGAGGGGGGTGGATACATGTTGTGTGAGTTGTTGAGTAGGGAGGAGGGTATCTGACCTGTTGTGCGGTCCAGGCCAGGCTGCAGGCCTCTGCTACAGCGCTGAGCGCTTCCCTGGCAGAGCCTCCACACTTGCCGTCACCCAGACGCTCCACCAGTACAACCAGCACGGCCCCCGCAGCCACCCGCGAGAAGACGCCCCGCCGGGCCACCGCCTCCACCACGCGCAACTTCAGCTGCATCACCTGGAAACACACGTTAGCAACCACCAGCACACCAACAGCACCCAAAACAACCCGCAGCAGAGCACTGAGATGTGTGACAGGACCCCTGCTGTGAGCATGTCCCTCCCACAGCTCCAGGAGCAGAGGGAGGACGAGAGGAGGGAGAAGGAGAGGGTACCTGGAAGTTAGTCTCCTTCCAGCCGGGTTTCCTGGCCAACATGCGGACCAGCGCTTGGCAGGGCATCTGGCCGCTGTCCATCTGCTCCACAGCCTAGAGGGCAGAGGTCAACATAAGAAACCCCTTTCCTTGAGGTTAAAGCATCAGCGTAGTTAGAGAGGGGCTGTACCTGGAGGTAGTCCTCCATGCTGGCTAGACGCTCCTTCCAGTTGGCGCTGCCCAGTAGCTGCACACAGGAAGCAGGAAGTACTGCTGTGGCCCGCTCCTCACACTCCTCCAGGGAGAGCTCAGACTCCTGCGGGCCGCTGGGCACAGCCGGCTCCCTGGGCACAGCCGGCTTCCTCCCCTTCCCTGCTCCTCCTCCTCCTCCTCCTGCTGCTCCTCCTGGCTTGGCCTTCCCAGGACCCCCAGCGGGCTGCAATACACAGACATGAAAAACACATGTGTTTACTTAAGTTTTGGGTGATACTTTTCAAAAGTCTTAAACACCCAAAATTATTTTTAAATTATGTTTTCCTCCTCTGCAAAAGTCTATCAGAAAAGATTTACTTATATAACAAATTTAAAACTTGTGCCTAAGACACAGTTCCCGATGCAGCAGCTCATTGAACACACACCTGGGATGCAGGGGCCTTGTTGGAGGGCCGTGTTGTCTTGGCAGGGACCCCAGTGGGGGGCACGGTCTTACTGACAGGCTTCTCCTCCTCCCCCCTCCAGACGACCCAGCACTTTCTTTGATCTGGTGGGAGAGGAGGCAGGTTTAGTGACAGGAGGAGCAAGAACGTACTACAAGGGACAGTCTGACTGAACGCTGAAATAGTTTAACTGAATCATTTAAATAGACATTGAAATTGTATTTAAACCTGCACCAGTAATTAGAGGTGTTGAAATTAATCGAATAATCGATGCATAGCGATGCGGACATGGACGATTCTGCATCAATACAGTGGCCGACCATAATCAATTATAACGCAATGATGTCGCTCATTAATTTTCCGGCCGCGGCATAAACATTCAAATGAAAAATAACATACTCAGTAGCCGAACCCGTTTCATGTAAACCTATGATAGACTCTAGTCTCATCTGGGTCTCATTTACCTGAGTTCATTGGTCGCGATTCGCATATGTGCCTCAACAAAATGACTGAGTGTGGTTGTGAGATCGTCCTTAAAAACGCTCCAGGCGTTTTAAACGGTGAGATATGGAACTTAATTTCCGATTTTACCAACAGGCTGGGAAGCACGAACTGGATACATCACATGCGATATGCAAAGCCTGTCGCACCAAAATGAAATACGTTGGGAACACTACCAACTTTAGGAATCACGTTAGCCGTGTCCATCTTGAGTTGCTAGCAACACCTGCCGCGGATAACGCAAACTCAGCGGGCAGCAACTCCGAGGATTGATGCAACTCGGTTTTCAATACTATGCTATCTGTTGTGTTCAGACTTTGTTAAATAATAAAGATGATTTATATCTTACTACAACGTACTTGTATTTTTGGATGAAAATATAACTGTTGGAGCCAAAACTATGATTATTATGATTTCAATGTTAACCTTTTGCCTTTATGAAATCATGAATTGTGCATATTAGTTAGTCTTAAAGCGTGGCATGTCGTCACAGCGTCTTGTCAATAATTAATATAGAAAACTGTATTATATTGAACTATACAGTATCTTGATGCATTCTGTCAAGTCAAATATCATATTGGTTTAATGGAAACATTTATTTGATGCATCGTGACGCATCTAGTAATTGAATCGAATTGCTGACATGATAATCGTAATCAAATCGGAAGATCAGTCTCAATTCACACCTCTACCAGTAATACATGTAAGGAGATTAAACTTGAAAATCTTTGAATGTTTTTTTGCTGCTGTTACCTTGTCTACTTTCAGTTTGTCCAGGTCTGCCAGGAAGGGGTTGACCGCCCGCTCCCCCACCACACACATGGCGCTGCCCAGGGCATCGAAAGCAGCGTCCCTCACCTCAGGTGAAGAGTCGTTCACATGCTGCCATGAGGGAAGACAGGAGATTCGGCAGGGGGGATGGGGGGGGAGGGGGGGGTAAGTAAAAACGTTTTTAAGGTTTTACAGAAGGAAAAAATGCTACTGTCAATTTTTACACAATACTATGTTTTTTTGGGGTTAGATTTTATAACTGGTGGTCTGTAGTTTAGGTGAAAAAGTGTTCCTGAATATCCACCTTGATCAGAGCAGCGAAGAGCGGCTTGAGGAGGCTCTTGGGGAGGGAGGAGGGGCTGGAGGCACGGAAGCTTCTGGCCAGGAACAGAGAGGCCTGCTGCTTCACTGAAGGGTTCTTGTTGTCCATCACAGCCAGAACATCCTCACTCAGACTGTGGAGAGAGGTCTGGGAGGGGGAAGGAGGTGGAGAGAGGGGGGAGAGGTAGAGAGAGGAGGGGGAGAGGTAGAGAGAAGGAGGAGGTAGAAAGAGGAGGGAGAGGTAGAGAGAGGAGGGAGAGGTAGAGGAGTAGAGAGAAGGGGGAGGAGGTAGAGAGAAGTTAGAGAGAGGGGGGAGGTAGAGAGGACGAGGTAGAGAGAAGGGGGAGAGGTAAAGATGGGGGGTAGAGAGATAAAAGAGGGAGGAGACAGAGAGGGGGAAGAGGTAGAGACAGATGAATGGGTGAGAAAGAGGGGAGGCAGAGAGCCACGAGGAAAGTTCATTTAAGTCACACACCCACATCCGCCCCACACCCCCCCACACAAACCCACACACACCGTGAGGAGGATGGCATCCATGGCCTCCTGCAGAGCCTGGACAACTTGAGGCTTCTTCTCCTTAAACTTCTCCAGCACCGTCAGCACCACCTGGAAGAGAACACCACACATGTCACATGACCACTCCTAGTCTGGTAGCTTTACACGGTAGCTTTACACGGTAGTAGGTAAATACACTCCCCCTCTTCAGACTGTAGCAAGCCTGGTTGTGGTGTGGATACTTACATGGCCAGCATAGGTGCTGAACTTCTTCCTCAGCCCGGAAGCCAGACTAGAGACACATTTCACCGCCAGAGCAACCAGCATGACGTTTGTATCCTTAGCAATGACCTGCAACACACACAAATAAAAATGTCACCAGGTTTTCTGGGAGAGGTTGAAAGACTTACGTCTGCATACAAGGAAGTATATAAACATGTTCCTGAGCAGGTAAGACAGACAACCTGGTACCTTCTTCAGCGCTCGCACCACATCCCCATAGTCTCCAACCTCCAGCCTGGGGCTCTTAACCAGCCCTGCCAGGGCCTCCAGCGCCTCCTTCCTGTCCTGCCACTTCTTGGCTTCCTGCAGAGTCACACAATCAGAGGGGACATGGATGAGCCAGCTCTGGAGCTCCCGTCACACAGGGCCCAACATTAGACAGACGTGCATGAGGGCTGGTTCAGGACGTGTGGCGTGTGCATGAGGGCTGGTTCAGGACGTGTGGCGTGTGCATGAGAGCTGGTTCAGGACGTGTGGCGTGTGCATGAGGGCTGGTTCAGGACGTGTGGCGTGTGCATGAGGGCTGGTTCAGGACGTGTGGCGTGTGCATGAGGGCTGGTTCAGGACGTGTGGCGTGTGCATGAGGGCTGGTTCAGGACGTGTGGAGTGTGCTCACTATCTTGTCGTGGAAGTCTTTGGGCAGCTTGGAGAGGATCTCTACTGGCTCCAGGAGCTCAAAGGGGTCAACTTCAGGGTCACACTGTCCTGTCCCCACACCTGATAGGGAGGAGAGAGAGGGGGAGGAGAGAGAGGGGGACGAGAGAGAGGGGGACGAGAGAGAGGGGGACGAGAGAGAGGGGGACGAGAGAGAGGGGGAGGAGAGAGAGGGGGAGGAGAGAGAGGGGGAGGAGAGAGAGGGGGAGGAGAGAGAGGGGGAGGAGAGAGAGGGGGAGGAGAGAGAGGGGGACGAGAGAGAGGGGAGGAGAGAGAGGGGGAGGAGAGAGGGGGAGGAGAGCAAGAGCAGAGCGCAGGAAGGAGAGAGAAAACACATGACCTTCAGCTTTCTTGGTGGACGGGTCCAGACCAGCATTAGAGCATTTGACTGCAGATCAAAGGTTCGAATCCCTCCTCTGTATGTGCTCTATGAACACGTATTATTACGATCATCATCATCATCATCATCATGGTTACCATCGGCCTGATGAGTCCCTGCCTCAGCCTGCTGGTGCTGCTGCAGCGAGGCGTCCCGGAGGTGCTGCTGGGAGCGCAGGAAGCGCGTCTGTGTGGCGGGTGTGGCCGGCAGTCTGGCCCACTCCTCCTCCAGCTCCCGGAGCAGCACCGGGCTGACCCCCTGCAGGGCGGGCCGCAGCGCGCCCCCGATCCAGCGGTACACCTCCACCGCCAGCCCTCGGGCCTCATCACGCACTGCCTTCTCTCTGGACTCAAAGAGCCGGGGCAGCGCCTTCACCACAGCCTTCAGGCCCACCGTCTTGCACCCAAACTCACTGGGGGAAAGCATTACACATGAGTGTTTGAATGTTGTACATGATCAGAGGATGCGCGTGTCCGGGGTGTAGCTGGCATTTCACATGTCTACACTATTTGAAAAGGGGAAATCTGTCTGCTCCCCACAAACGTTAAGCATGAAGATTACATTTAAAAGCTGCATCCAAAAAGGCGTCTCACCCTTTTCCCCTGAATTATAAAATACAGTTTTCCATCAAACAGGCTCTGTAGAGCCACTTACCCCAGAGCTCTGCGTAGGGTCTCCACACAGCCACACACCATCTTGGGGTTTTTGTTCTCTAGACCTTTGATTAGATTCTCCTGGACAGCTTCTGCCTTTTCTTTTTCTATGTACATGAGGCAGATGTCTGCTCCCAGCTCCCTGGCCCGGGCCTTGGGCTGGTTAAACACCTTGCAGACCACTCCGCTCACCACCTCCCCTGCAGTCCTGCAGGGATGGACACAACCAGACAGCCACGGAGTGAACTGGGGATGGATGTAGCTTAAGCTATATTAGATTCATTACATTACAACAATTCTCATTCAGGCTTTCAGTGTACTGAGCAATACTAATTGTTAGAAAATGTATTGGAAGGCTTGCACACCTTCAAACAGACACATTTCAACACATTTATTAAACCATAATTTTTTATAAGACAGTTTCTCCCTCTCTCACCTCGCAGCTACGTGAGCGTTCTCTACGTAAACCAGCGCCGCCTCCAGACCTTTCAGCTGGGCCACAGCGTTTGAGTCCGTCACAAACTTCACTATGAGAGGCTGGAACTTGTCCCACTCCGGGCTCTTCTCGCCATCTATCCCCCGGAACAGTTTTATGGCCTCCTCGTACCCGTGAAGTCTGGCCTTCCACACCTTCCACACCATAAACAGACAGATTAGCGGGGTGTAGCTAACATTAGAGAACGAACGGTAGCTAACATTAGACAGCTGTAACTAGCATAATGGACTGCAGCGAACATTACACTAGCCATCATTATGTCCAAAATAGCTACGGTTGTAAGAGAGTTTAACAGTTTGTGGTATTTAGTTATCCATATACCGTTCTTGCCTAATGCTTTGATGTCAAATCAAGTACTGTGTAATGTCGCTAGTAGTTAATAACAGTGCTAGAAGCTATAGCTAAGTAGTTCAGACTTTGCACAGTATACAGTAGCTTGAGTCACCTTGTGTTCGCATTTCTGGTTTACAGGCAATCTCATCCACTCAGAGTCGTCACCCATGTTGTCCAGTCTCGTTTTACCTAGAAGAGAGAAGGAAATATGGGATGAGGAAATGTAGCAGATCCAAGGCGAGCTAACAAGCTAGATAAATTCTCCTGTCTGGCCCCCCAATGGTGGAATCATCTCCCCACCTCCATCAGACAACTGACTGTCTCCACCTTCAAGAAAAAGCTAAGACGCACTTGTTCCGGGAAAGCTTTGTTGGATCAGATATTAGTTTATTTCCTCCAGGAACACAATGACACTTATTGAGGGACTTGTTGCACTTGTTGGTTAGTTGTAACTGATTTAGATACTTCTTTCTTGTAAGTCGCTTTGGATAAAAGCTTCTGCTAAATAAATAAATACATAAATGTAATTAACAAAGAGGCTAGCTTGCCAAACCTGTATTCTGCGTCTGGCGTGACGAAAGATGCCTAGCTAAACAGACACGAACTTTTAAGAGCACTTCAGTTAGTATTCTTGGTCTGTTGGTGTTGAAGAGAGACAAAACAGCTCAATGACAATACTGATACAATTCAGATTGTTAGCTAACTAACTAGCAATTAATTCAGTAGCAAACGTGACAGCCAACTCGTAGCTCTAGCTAGGCTAGCTCGGCAGTGTGTAGCCTAGTACTGTAGCTAAACTTAGACATCGATATCATTGCGTAAAATTAAAACGCATTATGTAAAGCATTCTTCACATTTATAAACATATTTGCAGCTGATAAAGCATTGCACTTACCTTTTTTTTCAGGGGTATGAGTCGTGATTGTGTCTCGTTCCAGGGTTATACAGCTGACAATAACACACCTTTCGTTTGAAAATGCACGCAGTTACTGAACTTACCATTGATTGGTCAAGACAGGCGAGCACTATGATTGGACGATTCAAAATGTCTCCCGAGCCCACCAATGAGTTTCATTAGACGAGAAGGCGGATTTCTAATGTTTTGAATATCAAAGCTCCTTCAAACACTCTTTTGATTCATAGTACAAGAATAACACTGGTAATAATAGTAGCAGTAATAATAATAATAGTAAGCTGGTAATAATAACCATGGTCTGGGTGAATACTCGATTCTGTTGGCTGCAGGGGTGTCCGTTATATAATTGATAATGCCGGACGAGGTCTACAATTACATCCAATAATGGACGGGGCCCTTACATAATCCATATTAAATGTTGAATTGTGAACACAATTAGTCAGAAAAAAAAGTTTTAAAGGTTGAAAAGATATGTAAAAAATGTATGTGTGAAAACAAAGTTTAGTCAGGTTTAGTGGATGTGGAGACGTCCATCTTTATATACAGTCTCGTGTTTTAAATGAAGAGATCGGGTACAAAAGTGTCATATTTTCGTTGAAATGCAAATGCAATTTTATATTAAAAGATAGCAAAGGAGTAGTTTACTATATCACACAACACCGTTTGTTAGTACTACAATGGAAATACATAAACAGTCTTTTCATATTTACACATTAATTGACAACCAAACAAAGAAATCATAAATATCTCTTTTTGTTAACTTTACAACAGTTATATGTGAACAATATTTCATAACATAAAGAGCACTATTAAATAACTGGCATCAACCCTATCATTTACAAGACTAGAAAACAGTGGTTACAATAATCCAGCAAAAAAAAATCTTCTCCAGTGAGTACAATTAATACAAGTCAAACAATCTTGAAATCCCTTTGTACAAAAGACTATACAACAAAAAATCAACACAATATCTTCAACAAATACAAATGTTTGCTTTTATCTGCGTATGAATGGTAAATCTGTACAGTTTAGCAACTTTAGTTGAGTGGGTGGGACTGTGTGCGACGATTGTTAATCTGATTCTCTGCATGCCCGCCCTCAGCCAATCGTCAGAGACTTCAGGGAAAGTAGCTGCCAAGACCCTTTCTCATTGGCCTTCGTGCTCATCTAGCAGCGAATCAGCGTGATGCTGAACTAGAAGAAATTACTTCACGACAAGTGGGTTTGAAAACTCTGACATCTGTCCACAGTAACACTCTTTCCCCCCTCATTATCTTCATCACAGAGACATGGATGGTTCTCAACACACCGTCCTCTAGAAAAGCAACTTAAATGAAATAAATGCTGGATAAATGGTCATTTCTAGGCTATAACCCTTCTATAGATAAGCAGGTGTAAAGCATTTGAATTTAGGCTATATCATCCCAAACGCCATCGGTATGTTACTGAAGACACTGTATTAGGTATACACTGTGTTGTGATTATCTAACATACTGTAAGTGCACACCGCTTCACAGATTCAGATATGGTAGCTCTACTTTAATCAGAATGCTTACAAGAATGCCACACACATTTAAAAAACCTCCCAAAAATATAAATTAAACAGAGAAAAATAAAATCGAAACAAATGTTTGGCACTTATACTTCATGGAGACAGACGTCCACCCCAGAAGGGATGGTATAATTGCAGTGATATATTTTTTTAACAACACACATTTTCTTAATCTTTTACTCTTGATTTCAAATGTATGCGACTTCAGGGACCACATATACAGTCGGGAGTAGCGGATACTGAGTCCCAGGTTGGCTTGGTGGCGGTGGGAACCGAGCGTCCTAAAGGACAGGTGCAGCGGTTGCGTGGGTGTCCCAGCATGTCCGTTACTGGGAGGAGATGAGCAAGGAAGCGACATGTGGAAGCCCCCCCTTTGGCACTGTCATAAATATCACCATGGATGACTGAGTCGTTCAGTACAGTTCTAAAGCATAAATGTTCCTAAGATCAGCAAACTCACTCAAGTACAAAAAATCATAAATAGAGTTCATGAAAACACAGGCGACGATGTGAGGCATTAGGATAGGAAGCTGCTGTTATGTAGTCCAGGAGTACAATGTGTTTTTTTTTTTTTTCAATTTCTTTTTTTTCTTTGTCAAAAAAGTTTAAAAAAAGCTTCTGTTATACACAAGGAAGCTGCTCTCGCTCAAAGGGGTTTGTCATCAGAAAGGCTCCAGAAATGTCAGTCTTTCTGCGGTTCCTTTTCAAAGTCTCTTGCATTTGTGTTCCAGCATGATCAGAACTGGTAGAGAAGTCTTTCGTTTGAAGGAGTTAGCAGTTACTGTAGCAGAGAGCAGATCATGTGATAATAATGTGTGTGTGTGTATTTATTTAATGTGTTTACAATACAGTTGTGTGTGTGTGAGAACGAGAGAGAGAGAGAGAGAGAGAGAGAGAGAGAGAGGAGTCCAGAGCTCAGAGATACAGAAGTTTTCAGGTTTGTGTGTGTGTGTGTGTGTGTGGGGGGGGGGGGGGTTTGTATTGACTGTAAGTATGCAGGTTTGAATAAAGTTGTAATCATGTTTGTTTGTACAGTATGAGTACCTACAGTAATAGTACCTCTAACTTGTGTTTATGTCTGAATCATCTAATACATAACTACAGAATAATACTCTTTTATGTAGTTGTATGTACTGGTCTAGAGGTCTGTCTACAGTAAAATGTATATATGTTTTAAAGCAGGCGCCTGTTTTTGTGTATGTATATGTGCATGTGTGTGCGCCCAAGTGCATGTTTGTGTGTGTATGTGCGCATGTATTTGTATGCGTGTAGAAATGTGTATTCTTTCATGTATGTGTGTGCACGCATGTTTTTACATGTGTATGAGTGTGTGTGTGTGTGTGTATATGAGTGTATGTGTATGGGTGTGTGTGTATGAGTGTGTATGAGTGTGTGTGCGGGGGTCAGCAGGGCGTGGGCCCTCCTCACACCTCGCTCTCCGTGGAGGGCTTGCGAGCGGTGGTCCAGCTGGCGTGGGGCAGGCTGTGCTGGGCGTGTTCCGGGGCGTGGTGGTGCGGTGTGGAGCAGCTGGGAGGCAGCGTGCTGATGGAGGAGCACTCAGACGTCTCCTCCTGCAGGAGCTGCTCCGTCTCCCCGTCGTCCAGGGAGACGCTGCTGGCCTGCAGGGACACGGTGTCTGTGCGCATGCAGGTGTGGAGACCGCCGCCCCGGGACAGCCGCAGCTGCTTCAGGTCCTCCCAGTACAGCTGCTCGCTGGACAGCAGACACACTCCCTCCACGATGCGGATCTTCTCACTGCTGTAGCCCCCATCCACGCCCCCCTGCATGGACCACACAGTCAGTGTGGGTTAGGGTTAGGGTTAGTCTGGTGGGCCGTGTTGGAACAAGGCACCATGGGGGAACCTCAAGTGCAGTAAGGACTGTTCCAGAGCAGGCTCTCATCACTCACACACTACTCATGCTGCTCTGGGGTTAGGGAGGCTGGGGGGCTGGTGATAGGGGGGCTGGGGGGCTGGGGATAGGGGGGCTGGGGATAGGGGGGCTGGGGGGCTGGTGATAGGGGGGCTGGGGGGCTGGGGATAGGGGGGCTGGGGGGCTGGGGATAGGGGGGCTGGTGATAGGGGGGCTGGGGGGCTGGTGATAGGGGGGCTGGGGGGCTGGGGATAGGGGGGCTGGGGATAGGGGGGCTGGGCTAGGGGGGCTGGGTTAGGGAGGCTGGGTTATAGGGGCTGGGTTGGGGAGGCTGGGTTATAGGGGCTGGGTTAGGGAGGCTGGGTTATAGGGGCTGGGTTAGGGAGGCTGGGTTATAGGGGCTGGGTTAGGGAGGCTGGGGGGTTGGGGTTAAAGGGGCTGGGTTAGGGGGGCTGGGGGGTTGGGGTTAGAGGAGCTGGGGTAGGGGGGCTGGGTTTGGGAGGCTGGATTAGGGGGGCTGGATTAGGGGGGCTGGGTTAGGGGGGCTGGGTTAGGGGGGCTGGGTTAGGTTCTGTCTCCTCATTACTGTCAGGTCTCGCCAGTCAGATGGGCTTCTCGTAAGAGGCAAGCAGATCAGAAACACAACGACTGTTGAAGGGGTCAGACTGAAAACACACGGAATCAGGTTCAACACGCCAAGAACTGCTAACATGCAGACAGAGAGAGAGAGAGAACTGCTAACATGCAGAGAGAGAGAGAGAGAGAGAGAGAACTGCTAACATGCAGACAGAGAGAGAGAGAGAACTGCTAACATGCAGACAGAGAGAGAGAGAGAGAGAACTGCTAACATGCAGAGAGAGAGAGAGAACTGCTAACATGCAGACAGAGAGAGAGAGAGAACTGCTAACATGCAGACAGAGAGAGAGAACTGCTAACATGCAGACAGAGAGAGAGGGAGAACTGCTAAAATGCAGACAGAGAGAGAGAGAACTGCTAACATGCAGACAGAGAGAGAGAGAGAGAGAACTGCTAACATGCAGACAGAGAGAGAGGGAGAACTGCTAACATGCAGACAGAGAGAGAGAGAGAGAACTGCTAACATGCAGACAGAGAGAGAGAGAGAGAGAACTGCTAACATGCAGACAGAGAGAGAGAGAGAGAGAGAGAGAGAGAGAACTGCTAACATGCAGAGAGAGAGAGAGAGAGACTGCTAACATGCAGACAGAGAGAGAGAGAGAACTGCTAACATGCAGACAGAGAGAGAGAGAGAACTGCTAACATGCAGACAGAGAGAGAGAGAGAGAACTGCTAACATGCAGAGAGAGAGAGAGAACTGCTAACATGCAGACAGAGAGAGAGGAGAGAGAGAGAGAGAGAGAGAGAGAGAGAGAGAGAGAGAGAGAGAGAAAGAGAAAGGGAGCAAGGCAGAGTGAGAGAAAAAAAGGAGGAGAGGACTGATTCCTCCATGCAGTGGGACTACCTCTCCGCAGATCAAGCGGGTCAAAAGATGAAAGGAGAGAGGGAGTTGTAAGGATGAGAGAGCTGTGGTGAGGGAAAGGGGGAAGAGGGGGTAGGAGAGATGAGTGTTGGGACAGATGAGGGCCAGTGTCTGTTCATGGTGTTTGACTCTGGATCCAGACACAGCCTGGCATGTGGCCTAACCTCACACAATGTTCCTGTCACATTACTGTCCTAACAAGCGGACGACTCAAACCAAATGGATTCAGGTTAAATATATTCCTCTGTTGTCATTAATGACCATTTTACACTGTTGGCCTACTTTTATCCAAAGACACGTACGGGAGGGGATTCGAACCAGTGACCTATTGATCCTACATTTTCTAACCCAGGCTCAGAGCACTGTCAATACAGTTTGGCTGTAGCCACATCAGTGAAGAGAGACAGTTATATGGATGGGTATAGCTCAGTGGTAGAGCATGGAGATGGGTATAGCTCAGTGGTTACAGCATCTGACTGCAAATCAAAAGGTTGCAAGGTAAAATCCCCCTGTATTTAGCTTCAGATAAAAGCACCATGAGTGCATCATTCTGTAGATATCATGATGACGATAGTGACCTCCTTCTTGTAGCGGAGCTGGTTGTACATGGGCGGCTTCTGTGCCTCGATCTTCACCTCCTGGGTGGAGGTGCGGTAGGAGGGGTTGCTGTAGGTCAGGTTGCTCACCCCTGGGTCCGCCAGCTTAGACTTCTTGTGTCTGAGAAAAGAAACCAATTGAAACTGGTTTATTTTTATTTTATACTATTAAAACATATTATATATTTTACTGGCCACATAACAACTCACGAGATGTGGACATGTTTTTGTCAGGGTTTGAGCTCTGATTTGTAAAATAATAATAATAGATGAAATAATTCTATTGTATTTATGTGAGGTGCTTCCAGCCCAGGTGCATGGCCCAGGTGCATGGCCCAGGTGCAGGGCCAGCCCAGGTGCTTCCAGCCCAGGTGCAGGGCCAGCCCAGGTGCTTCCAGCCCAGGTGCAGGGCTCACCTGTAGATGATGAAGGCAGCGATGAGGATGAGGAGGGACAGGATGGTCAGAGCTCCACCGATCACATAGCTGATGTGAAGGGCCTCCCCTGAAAACAAAAACAAACAAGTTTTGTTATTAACCAGTTAATTACCACGGCAACAAAAACCCAGATGATCATGGTGAGGATGATAGTGAGGATGAGGATCATGGTGAGGATAATTGTAAAGGTGAGGATGATAGTGAGGATGATAGTGAGGATGATAGTGAGGAAGAGGATGATAGTGAGGATGATAGTGAGGGTGATAGTGAGGATGATAGTGAGGATGATAGTGAGGGTGAGGATGATAGTGAGGATGATAGTGAGGATGATAGTGAGGAAGAGGATGATAGTGAGGATGACAGTAAGGGTGATAGTGAGGCTGAGGATGATAGTGAGGCTGAGGATGATAGTGAGGATGATAGTGAGGATGAGGGTGATAGTGAGGATGAGGATGATAGTGAGGATGATAGTGAGGATGAGGATGATAGTGAGGATGATAGTGAGGATGAGGATGATAGTGAGGATGATAGTGAGGGTGAGGATGATAGTGAGGATGAGGATGATAGTGAGGATGAGGATAATAATGAGGGTGAGGATGATAGCGAGGGTGAGGGTGATAGTGAGGATGATAGTGAGGGTGAGGATGATAGTGAGGATGATAGTGAGGGTGAAGATGATAGTGAGGATGACAGTAAGGGTCATAGTGAGGGTGAGGATGATAGTGAGGCTGAGGATGATAGTGAGGATGATAGTGAGGATGAGGGTGATAGTGAGGATGATAGTGAGGATGAGGATGATAGTGAGGATGATAGTGAGGATGAGGATGATAGTGAGGATGATAGTGAGGATGAGGATGATAGTGAAGATGAGGATGATAGTGAGGATGAGGATAATAATGAGGGTGAGGATGATAGTGAGGGTGAGGGTGATAGTGAGGATGATAGTGAGGGTGAGGATGATAGTGAGGATGATAGTGAGGGCGAGGATGATAGTGAGGATGATAGTGAGGGCGAGGATGATAGTTAGGATGATAGTGAGGATGATGGAGGCCTCACCATGAGGGGCCGTCACCACGTCGCTCTGTAAACAGCCCTCCACTCCCGAGCTCTTGTCTGTGCAGCTGAAACAAGCAGAGCATTCCTGTCACCCACAGCACAGCTGTCAGCAGCTCAGACTGGAGGGATGTGGCAGTTGCAGTAGCCTTACTTGACCAGCGGGGGGCCCCGAGGGGGGGCATCTGTGGGCCCCTGGGGGACGTTTGGGGGGGCAGGGGTGCTGGTGGTGCCTCTGTCTGGCAAGGTGGGAACGTACCCCGAGACTAGAACACACACACACGTTAGAGAACTGGGCCAGCATCATCAAAACACATGCACACACTCAGTCACTTACACTCATTCACATGCACGCATGCACACTCTCTCATAATCTTACTCATTCACACGCTCACAACCCTTCACACACACACTCTCACCCCCCTCCACACACACACACTCTCACCCCCCACACACACACACTCTCACCTCCCCCACACACACACTCTCACCCCCCACACACACACACACACACACACTCTCACCCCCCACACACACACACACTCTCACCCCCCACACACACACACTCTCACCCCCCCCACACACACACTCTCACCCCCCACACACACACACACACACACACACACTCTCACCCCCCCACACACACACTCTCACCCCCCCCACACACACACTCACCCCCCCCACACACACACACACTCTCACCCCCCCCACACACACACACTCACCCCCCCCACACACACTCTCACCCCCCACACACACACACTCACCCCCCCCACACACACACACACTCTCACCCCCCCCACACACACTCTCTCACCTGCCACACACACTCTCTCACCCGCCACACACACACACACTCTCACCCCCCCCCCACACACACTCTCACCCCCCACACACACACACACTCTCACCCCCCCCCCCCCCCCACACACACACACTCACCCCCCCCACACACACTCTCACCCCCCACACACACACACTCACCCCCCCCACACACACACACACTCTCACCCCCCCCACACACACTCTCTCACCTGCCACACACACTCTCTCACCCGCCACACACACACACACTCTCACCCCCCCCCCCACACACACTCTCACCCCCCCCCCACACACACTCTCACCCCCCACACACACACACACTCTCACCCCCCCCCCCCCACACACACACACTCTCACCCCCCCACACACACACACGAGTAACTCACTGGTGGAGCAGGGCCGGCTGTCTGGTTCATCAGGACAGGAGCACACGAAGGTGTTGGTCTTGGAGAAGCAGAGGTGAGTGCACCCTCCGTTGTTCGCCCCACAGTGGTTTGTTCCTGCGAGGAGAGAGCAGCCTTTAACCCCTGGTGTCCTTTAACCCCTGGTGTCCTTTAACCCCTGGTGTCCTTTAACCCCTGGTGTCCTTTAACCCCTGGTGTCCTTTAACCCCTGGTGTCCTTTAACCCCTGGTGTCCTTTAACCCCTGGTGTCCTTTAACCCCTGGTGTCCTTTAACCTCTGCTCCAGGTCCATGACCCAGAGGGCTATGATAGGGTGTCCTTACCACTCTGTCTCTGGGGAGACACCACTATGATGTCCATGAGCCCCTCCACGTTGGCCAGCACTGTCTCCTTGTTACGGCCGGAGTGCTTGTCCACTCGCTGGATGGACTTGGTCTGCCAGTCCGTCCAGTACAGCCAGCGGTCTTGCTGTGAGAGTCGGGAGAAAGGGATTAGAGGAGAGGACACCGGCTTCAACTGGAGGACGAGGAAGAAAGAGAAGAAGGAGAGAAAGAGAGGGGAGAAAAAAACACAAGACAGACAAGGAGAGGGGGGGAGGGAAGACAAGGTAAGGAAGAAAAATGAGGGTCCGAAATGGAGGAAGGAAGAAGGAATGGTTAAACAGAATGACTGAGAACAAGTGGATGAGGTAGGAGTCAGACGTGAGTGGAGTGATTGAGGGAGTGAGAGCAGGAGAGTGGAGGAGAAGAGTGAGAGGGGCTGGGAGGAGGGGCCGGGTGGTGATTGGCAGGTAGGAGGAGGGGCCAGGTGGTAATGGGCAGGTGGGAGGAGGGGCCAGGTGGTGATTGGCAGGTTGGAGGAGGGGCCGGGTGGTGATGGGTAGGTGGGAGGAGGGGCCAGGTGGTGATTGGCAGGTGGGAGGAGGGGCCAGGTGGTGATTGGCAGGTGGGAGGAGGGGCCAGGTGGTGATTGGCAGGTGGGAGGAGGGGCCGGGTGGTGATGGGCAGGTGGGAGGAGGGGCCAGGTGGTGATTGGCAGGTGGGAGGAGGGGCCAGGTGGTGATTGGCAGGTGGGAGGAGGGGCCAGGTGGTGATTGGCAGGTGGGAAGAGGGGCCAGGTGGTGATTGGCAGGTGGGAGGAGGGGCCAGGTGGTAATGGGCAGGTGGGAGGAGGGGCCAGGTGGTGATTGGCAGGTGGGAGGAGAGGCCAGGTGGGGGTACCTGTGTGAGGGCGAAGGGGTGTGACACAGGGCTGACAAGGATCTGACGCAGCTTCCCGTTCAGGTCAGAGCTCTCGATCCTGTCCAGGTGAGCATCCACCCAGAAGATCCTGCAGAGACACCAGAACGTCAACACCCTGACAGAACCTTGACAGAACGTCAACACCCTGACAGAACCCTGACAGAAAGTCAACACCCTGACAGAACCCTGACAGAACGTCAAAACCCTGACAGAACCCTGACAGAACGTCAACACCCTGACAGAACCCTGACAGAACATCAACAGCTGAACCAGAAGAAGCTCCAGCAGATCCCTGACAGCATGTCCTCACATTAACAGATCCCTGTTTGTGTTTGGATGAAAGCTGAGCTTGTCAATGTTTCCTCCCAGACCTGCGCGTGTCGTAGTCCAGAGTGAGGCCGTTGGGCCAGCCCAGGTCGGTGTTGATCAGAACCTTCCGGTCAGATCCATCCAGGTGAGCTCGCTCAATCTTGGCGATGTGACCCCAGTCCGTCCAGAACAAGTACCTGTGGAGCAACCACACCTTGGTCAGAAACACTCAACCACACCTTGGTCAGAAACACTCAACCACACCTTGGTCAGAAACACTCGACACACGTGAACCACAGCACAACCAGAACCCTCCCCTCTCTCCTCCCCTCATCCCCTCTCCTCCCTTCCCCTCTCCTCCCCTCATCCCCTCTCCTCCCTTCCCCCCTCCTCCCCTTCCCTCTCCTCTCCTCCTCTCTCCATCCCCTCTCCTCCCTTCCCCCGTCCTCCCTTCCCCTCTCCTCCTCTCTCCATCCCCTCTCCTCCCCTCATCCCCCCCTCTCTCCTCCCCTCCTCCTCTCTCCATCCCCTCCTCCCCTCATCCCCTCCCCTCTCCTCCTCTCTCCTCCCCTCCTCCCCTCTCTCCCCCCTCACCCTTTGCTGGGGAACACAGCGATGGCTCTGGGTTCGTCCAGGCTGTTGTTGACCAGGACCTTACGGCTGGTCCCGTCCAGACGGGCTACCTCAATGGTGTTGCGTCCGGTGTCGGTCCAGTACATGTTGCGTGCAACCCAGTCGACCGCCAGGCCGTCGGTGGTCTTTAGGCCCTGACTGATCACCGTCTCCATTCCACTACCGTCCAGGTTACAGCGCCTGGGTCATACCAGGGTCATACCAGGGTCATACCACTCCATCATACGTGTGTGTATCTGTGTAGGTGTATGTGTGTATCCATGTGTGTGTGTGTGTGTGTACCTGATGACGTCCAGGTGGACGTCGGTGTAGTACAGCTTGCCGTCCAGGCTGTCGTAGTCGAGGGAGATGACGTTGTGCAGCTCAGGGACGTCCACGTGGACGTCGGTGTGGTCGTCTGTGTCCAGGGAGATCCTCCTGACGCTCACACGGTTGGAGAACAGCAGGAAGGTCTCCGGGGAGGCGTCGCAGGATCGCCCGTCGGCCCGCAGCACGATGCCTGTGGGGCAGGCGCACGACGTGGAGTTTGGGCGCGGCAGGCAGAGGTGGGAGCAGCCCCCGTTGTTACGCCCACACTTGTTAACGCCTGGGAGGGGGGAGGAGGGGGGAGGAAGAGAAGGGAGGGGGGACTTGAGGTTAGAACAATGAGACAAGACTTAGTCTTTCATGACATCGCTTGTAAAATTGATAATAAGGCAGAGAGAGGCAGTAACTGAGGCAGTGTCTGAGGCAGTGTCTGAGGCAGTGTGTGAGGCAGTGTCTGAGGCAGTGTCTGAGGCAGTGTGTGAGGCAGTGTGTGAGGCAGTGTCTGAGGCAGTGTGTGAGGCAGTGTGTGAGGCAGTGTGTGAGGCAGTGTCTGAGGCAGTGTCTGAGGCAGTGTCTGAGGCAGTAACTGAGGTAGTGTGTGAGGCAGTGTGTGAGGCAGTGTGTGAGGCAGTGTCTGAGGCAGTGTCTGAGGCAGTGTCTGAGGCAGTGTCTGAGGCAGTAACTGAGGTAGTGTCTGAGGCAGTAACTGAGGTAGTGTGTGAGGCAGTGTGTGAGGCAGTGTGTGAGGCAGTGTCTGAGGCAGTGTGTGAGGCAGTGTGTGAGGCAGTGTCTGAGGCAGTGTCTGAGGCAGTGTCTGAGGCAGTAACTGAGGTAGTGTGTGAGGCAGTGTGTGAGGCAGTGTGTGAGGCAGTGTCTGAGGCAGTAACTGAGGTAGTGTCTGAGGCAGTAACTGAGGTAGTGTGTGAGGCAGTGTGTGAGGCAGTGTGTGAGGCACTGTGTGAGGCAGTGTGTGAGGCAGTGTCTGAGGCAGTGTGTGAGGCAGTGTGTGAGGCAGTGTGTGAGGCAGTGTGTGAGGCACTGTGTGAGGCACTGTGTGAGGCAGTGTGTGAGGCAGTGTCTGAGGCAGTGTGTGAGGCAGTGTCTGAGGCAGTGTGTGAGGCAGTGTGTGAGGCAGTGTGTGAGGCACTGTGTGAGGCAGTGTGTGAGGCAGTGTGTGAGGCAGTGTGTGAGGCAGTGTGTGAGGCAGTGTGTGAGGCAGTGTGTGAGGCACTGTGTGAGGCAGTGTGTGAGGCAGTGTGTGAGGCAGTGTGTGAGGCACTGTGTGAGGCAGTGTCTGAGGCAGTGTGTGAGGCAGTGTCTGAGGCAGTGTCTGAGGCAGTGTGTGAGGCAGTGTCTGAGGCAGTGTGTGAGGCAGTGTGTGAGGCAGTGTGTGAGGCACTGTGTGAGGCAGTGTGTGAGGCTCACTCAGAGGGGCCTGGCGGTCCACAGCCTGGATGTCCATGAGTCCCGGCAGGCTGGAGCGCACGGTGATGGTGTTGGCTCCGGTGGCCTTGTCGGCCCTCTGGATGCTGCGGCTCTGCCAGTCGGTCCAGTACAGGTGGGGGCCCAGCAGGGTGAGGCCGTATGGGTGCTGCACTGGGGACACCAGCGTACGCCGGTTCTGGCCGTCCAGGTCCGCAGCCTCGATGCGCTATGGAACACAAGGGCCGGGTCACATGACTGGGTCACATGACCACTACGCTGCGACACACTACTGCTGGGTCACGTGACTGATTATATATACTGAATATGATTCCATGCACTGACAGTGTGTGTGTGTGTGGGGGGGGGGGTCAGGGAGGTCAGGGGTCAGGGAGGTCAGGGGTCAGGGAGGTCAGGGGTGCTGACCTCTGTGTGTGCGTCTGCCCAGAGCAGCTGCCCCCCGGTGGGATCGATGGCGAGGCCGTTGGG
>NC_140379.1:725000-765000 GCF_054491055.1 Hypomesus nipponensis
CAGCATAAACAGTAGTTACCGGGTCTCAGAGTCATGATCAGAGTTAGGTTAGAGTCATGGTCAGGGTTAGAGTTAGGGTCAGAGTCATGGTCAGGGTCATGGTCAGGGTCATTACCGGGGCTGCAGGTATGAGCATCGGGCATCAGGGTGATGCCAGTGGGACAGGCACAGCTGGAGCCTCGAGGAGAGGGGGCCAGGAGACACAAGTGGCTGCAGCCTCCATTATTCACTGAGCACGCGCTCCTCACTGCAGAACACACACACCTTGTCACACATGCTCTGCACTGCAGAACACGCAGAGGGGAGGGGAGGGGAGGGGGGAGGGAGGGAGGGAGGGGGATCGGGCGGACAGACAGACAGACATTCCTGATCCCAGAGCAGAAGGGAGGTTTTGATCTTCACCCAGATCAGAGGATGTTCAGCCTGGGACCCTAACCCTAACCAGCCCCAGGCTGTCTCTGCTCCACAGCCCTGATCTGGGACAGCCCCAGGCTGTCTCTGCTCCACAGCCCTGATCTGGGATCAGCTTCCAGGAGCCCTAACCCCCGGGGTGATGGGAGGGACAGAGGACCTGGACTAGCTTGTCTTGTAACCAGAGATTCCATAGGGACACATTCTTTCTCCCTCACATATACAAACATCCCCTCCCTCCCTCCACACACACACCCACACCTCTCCCCCCACCCACACCTCTCCCCCCACCCACACCTCTCCCCACACACACCTCTCCCCCCCAACACACACAGTCCCCTCCCCCCACCTGAAGGCCGGTGGCGGTGGAACATGTGGATGTCCATGAGGTTCTCCAGGTTCTCAGCCAGCGTTCTCCGGCCCTGCCCCGTCAGCTTGTGGGCCTGCTGGATGCTCTTGGTCTGCCAGTCAGTCCAAAACAGCTGGTCCTCATGCAGGGTCAGCCCGAAGGGGTGGGGCAGCTGGCTGCCAATCAACACCTACCGGGCGGAGACAGGACCTCTCACAGACAGGTGTGTGTGTGATTTGGGAGTGTTGTTGTGTTTGTGTGTGTTTGAGGGTGCTGCCAGGTGGGACTCTGAGCTGCCGTGTGATTGGACGGCGTACCTGTCTGTTGGAGCCGTCAAAGTTGCCGTACTCGATGGTCTTGGTGCCAGCGTCGGCCCAGTAGAGGCGCTGGGTCTCGTAGTCGATGGCCAGGCCGTTGGGCCAGGTGAGGTTGGTGGAGACGATGACCAGACGATCAGAGGAGTCCATTCCAGCACGCTCGATCTTAGGACTGGAGCCCCAGTCAGTCCAGTACAGGAGGCTGGGGGAGAGAGGGGGGTGTGAGAGAGTGTGAGAGTGTGTGACAGTGTCAGTGTGTGGTGTGTGTGTGTGTGTGTGTGTGTGAGAGTGAGTTTGTGAGTGTGTGTGTGTGTGCTCACCCTCCTACAGGGTCCACCACGATATCTCTGGGTCGGTCCAGGTTCTCCCAGATCAGAACCGTGCGCATGCTGCCATCGGCCCTGGACACCTCGATACGATCCGTGCCTGACACACACACACACACAGACACACACACAGCAAAATAACTGTTATTGTACTTCTGTGTTATCATAGCCGCCAAGCATGTAGGGTATTAGAATAGAATAGATCTGTATTGTCACTGTCACAGCTACAACAACATTAAAGTGCTTCCAGTCAGTGCAACATTCATTGACGTAAATCAATAAAAAAGTGCTCAAATTACTCAATTAAATACGATAAGAATAAATATACCTACGATGGTACCATAAACAAACACACACAGTCATTGCATAATACATAACATTGTGCACATTATTTTTTGGCAGATTTAACAGTGGTTATTGCAGTTGGATTATACAGTCTGGATAGATGATGTTTGTAGTTATCGTACCTGCATCAGTCCAGTATAACTTGTTAGTCACCCAGTCTATAGCTAGGCCTGCAGGGCTTTCCAGACTGGTGTCCACAACCACCTGAAACACACACACACACACACACACACACACACTAACATCAGGACGACTGGAAACAGAAAAAAATCTGATCGGAGCCAGTGATCTGTAATAACACCTTTCAGCCAGAAGATGTCAGCGTTGCAGCTTTACACGTCTGCTCCCTCCCTCCCTCCCTCCCTCCCTCCCTCCCTCCCTCCCTCCCTCCCTCCCTCCCTCCCTCCCTCCCTCCCTCCCTCCCTCCCTCCCTCCCTCCCTCCCTCCCTCCCTCCCTGTTCCCTCCCTCCCTGCTCCCTCCCTCCCCAGCACAACCAGGTGCACTTGTTCACCTCTGCAGGGCAGCACTGACCTCCTGCTTAGAGCCGTCCCATTGGGCGCGATTGATGGAGTCAGTAGTGACGTCTGTCCAGTAGATGTAGCCCCCGGCGGAGTCCCAGTCCAGCGCCACGGCGTTGCGGACGTCCGCCAGAGGGATGACGTCGTCCGACATGTCGTCGGTGTCGTAACTGACTCGACGGATGTCCGTCCTTCGGGCAAAAAGCAGGAACTTGTCAAGACCTGATCAAAGACCAGAGGTCTTCTGTCAGTGATCTAGGTTTCACAACGGGGTCAGCACACACACACATAACACATGCCAAAAACATGCTATGAACACGCTAAAACACCCTGTCAAACTAACACCAGCACATAAGGAATAATAACTCAATACAATAACATAAAACTAGGATGATATTACAACCATTAAACTCTTTCTACCTCGACAACCTAGCTGATAATACAGTTACTTCAGCCATGTCCACAAACTACAAATTCCTGACAGTAAAAGATACAATCACATGAATGTTTCCATATATAAGTGTATAAGTGTGTCTCTGTGTCAGAGTGGTTGTTGAGAGGGCACGTACTGGAGGAACAGGTGAGCTGGTCCACCTTGTTGAAGCCAGTAGGACAAGCGCAGGTGAAGGTCTTGTTGCTAGGGAGACACAGGTGGCTGCAGCCTCCGTTATTGGTCCCACAGCGATTCCGTCCACCTGGAGGGGAGAGGGGCGGGGCCAGGTGAGCCAGCACACATCACATCAGAGGATGTAGACAAATTGGCTTGTTTGTGTGTGTAGGGTGGTGTAGGCGTGTGTGTGGGGGGGTGGGGTGTGTGTGGGGGGGTGGTGTGTGTGTGTGGTGGGGTGTGTGTGGGGTGGGGGTGTGTGTGTGGGGTGTAGGCATGTCTGACCTGCGGGCTGTCTCTGAGGGTGCAGGGTGTGGATGTCCATGGGGAAGTGCAGCTTATTGCGGATCATCTCCTGGTTCTTCCCTGTGAACTTGTTAGCGCTGTTGATGCTCTTAGTGTGCCAGTCAGTCCAGTACAGACTGTCCTCAAACACAGTGATGGCAAAGGGATGAGGGAGGCCTGGAGAAGGGGAGATGGAGAGGGAGGAGGAGGAGAGGGAGGGGGATGGGGATGGGGAGGGGGAGGGGGAGGGGGAGGTGGAGGGGAGGGGAGGGGAGGGTAGGGGAGGGAAGGGGAGGGGAGGGGGAGGGAGGGGGAGAGGGAGAGGGGTAGGAGAGGGGGAGGGAGAGGGAGAGGGAGAGGGAGAGGGAGAGGGAGAGGGAGAGGGAGAGGGAGAGGGAGAGGGAGAGGGAGAGGGAGAGGAGAGGGGGAGGGAGGGAGGAGGAGGGAGGGAGAGGGGGAGGGAGAGGGGGAGGGAGAGGGAGAGGAGAGGGGGAGGGAGGGAGGAGGAGGGAGGGAGAGGGGGAGGGAGAGGGGGAGAGAGGGAGAGGGGGATGGAGAGGGAGGGAGGGAGGAGAAAGAGAAAGAAAGAGAAAGAAAGAGAGGGCGATGCGGAAGAATAAGGGATAGAGAGTGAAAGAGAGAGCCAGTCAGGTAAACGGGGAGGAGAGAGAGAGCAAGTTAAACCCACAACATGAAACATGAACCCCATGAGAAGATGATAGAGCTCCTTTCATCCCCAAGCAGGAACACCAAGTTCCACAAACACAACATCACTGACAGTCACAGACTCAACATCAACATCATCACTCTCTGGCCAAACCCTCATGATGAAGATAGTCACCATGTTGTACTTGTAACCCCCTAACCCTAACCTCCCCAGCTGAGGACATCCCTCAGGAGAGAGGAGAGAGCTGGGGAGGCCTCAGAGAGCCTCTATCAGTCTCACTGCTGCCCTGCTGCTGCACTGGACCAGCCTGGCTCTGACCTGCACTGGACCAGCCTGGCTCTGACCTGCACTGGACCAGCCTGGCTCTGATCTGCACTGGACCAGCCTGGCTCTGAGCTGCACTGGACCAGCCTGGCTCTGATCTGCACCGGACCAGCCTGGCTCTAAGCTGCACTGGACCAGCCTGGCTCTCATTAGTGTGTGGCTAATTCAGTTAGGGGGTGGGGGTGGGTAAGTTGCCCTGTGTGTATGTGTAATGGTGATGGATAGACACTCTCTCTCTCCCCCTTTGTCTCTCTTTTTCAGTTGCCTCTCGTCTCCTGTTTCTCTCTCCCCTTGTCTTCTCTCCAGGTGTGTGTAAGGGGAGATCATGGGTGGGGGGAGGTGGGGAGATGAGGGGGGAAACAGGGCTTCTCTGGGATCATATTGTGAAAGGGACACATGGCTGAACGTGTGTGAGAGGGAGGAATACCCCCCTGTACCCCTGTCACCTACACAGACCCCCCCCCCTGTACCCCTGTCACCTACACAGACCCCCCCTGTACCCCTGTCACCTACACAGACCCCCCCCCCCTGTACCCCTGTCACCTACACAGACCCCCCCTGTACCCCTGTCACCTACACAGACCCCCCCCCCCCCTGTACCCCTGTCACCTACACAGACCCCCCCCCCTGTACCCCTGTCACCTACACAGACCCCCCCCCCCCGTACCCCTGTCACCTACACAGACCCCCCCTGTACCCCTGTCACCTACACAGACCCCCCCGTACCCCTGTCACTTACACAGACCCCCCCTGTACCCCTGTACCCCTGTCACCTACACAGACCCCCCCTGTACCCCTGTCACCTACACAGACCCCCCCTGTACCCCTGTCACCTACACAGAGTGAGAGTGTGTGTGAGAGTGTGTGAGAGTGTGTGTGTGAGTGTGTGTCTCACCCTGACTGATCACAGCCTTGCGGTTGCGTCCATCCAGGTCTGCCCTCTCGATCACATGGTGCTTGGCGTCCACCCAGTACATGCGGTGGCCGGCGTAATCGATGGTCAGGCCGTTGGGCCAGAACAGGTGGGTGTCGGCGATGATGCGGCGGTTCGAACCGTCCATGTTGGCGTACTCAATACGAGGGGTGTTCCCCCAGTCTGTCCAGTAAATCTTACTGGAGAGGAGGAGGAGGTGAAGAGGATGCATTTTAGTTCAAGGTTGTTCAAGATGAACACAGACCAGTTTAGATTCCATAGTAAACCAGGCCTCCCGGCTGTCTGTCAACCAGAAACTCATTTACCAACACTCTCAATTACACACATGGAAATAATCCCCATAATCAGCTAAATGAGTTAGCTGGTTGTGTCTCCAGAGGCAGGCTGCTAGCTGTGTGGAAACAGCTTCAGCGCAGACTGCTCCAAAAAGAGCCGTAGGCCTCATTTTAGACGTCATCCCGAACACATCAAACATCACAACTGCAAGTGTTTTAACTGTGTGTTCGTGTGTGTTAGTGTTTATGTGTGCATGTGTGTCCTACCCCTCCATGGGATGCAGGGCGATGGCGCGGGGCTTCTCCATGCTCTGCCACAGCAGAACCTTCCGGTGGGTTCCGTCCAGGTTGGAGACCTCGATGCGGGAGGTGCCAGAGTCTGTCCAGAACAGCTTGTCATGGATCCAGTCTATTGCCAGGCCACCTGGGGGACAAACACCAGATACATCCCTCACGTCATCCTCATCTCTCTCTCACGTCATCCTCATCTGTCTCTCACGTCATCCTCATCTCTCTATCACGTCATCCTCATCTCTCTCTCACGTCATCCTCATCTCTCTCTCACGTCATCCTCATCTCTCCCTCACGTCATCCTCATCTCTCTCTCACGTCATCCTCATCTGTCTCTCACGTCATCCTCATCTCTCTATCACGTCATCCTCATCTCTCTCTCACGTCATCCTCATCTCTCTCTCACGTCATCCTCATCTCTCCCTCACGTCATCCTCATCTCTCCCTCACGTCATCCTCATCTCTCTCTCACGTCATCCTCATCTGTCTCTCACGTCATCCTCATCTCTCTCTCACGTCATCCTCATCTGTCTCTCACGTCATCCTCATCTCTCCCTCACGTCATCCTCATCTCTCTCTCACGTCATCCTCATCTCTCTCTCACGTCATCTTCATCTCTCTCTCACGTCATCCTCATCTCTCTCTCACGTCATCCTCATCTCTCCCTCACGTCATCCTCATCTCTCTCTCACGTCATCCTCATCTCTCCCTCACGTCATCCTCATCTCTCCCTCACGTCATCCTCATCTCTCTCTCACGTCATCCTCATCTCTCTCTCACGTCATCCTCATCTCTCTCTCACGTCATCCTCATCTCTCCCTCACGTCATCCTCATCTCTCTCTCACGTCATCCTCATCTCTCTCTCACGTCATCCTCATCTCTCTCTCACGTCATCCTCATCTCTCCCTCACGTCATCCTCATCTCTCTCTCACGTCATCCTCATCTCTCTCTCACGTCATCCTCATCTCTCTCTCACGTCATCCTCATCTCTCTCTCACGTCATCCTCATCTCTCTCTCACGTCATCCTCATCTCTCTCTCACGTCATCCTCATCTCTCCCTCACGTCATCCTCATCTCTCCCTCACGTCATCCTCATCTCTCTCTCACGTCATCCTCATCTGTCTCTCACGTCATCCTCATCTCTCTCTCACGTCATCCTCATCTGTCTCTCACGTCATCCTCATCTCTCCCTCACGTCATCCTCATCTCTCTCTCACGTCATCCTCATCTCTCTCTCACGTCATCCTCATCTCTCTCTCACGTCATCCTCATCTCTCTCTCACGTCATCCTCATCTCTCCCTCACGTCATCCTCATCTCTCTCTCACGTCATCCTCATCTCTCCCTCACGTCATCCTCATCTCTCCCTCACGTCATCCTCATCTCTCTCTCACGTCATCCTCATCTCTCTCTCACGTCATCCTCATCTCTCTCTCACGTCATCCTCATCTCTCTCTCACGTCATCCTCATCTCTCCCTCACGTCATCCTCATCTCTCTCTCACGTCATCCTCATCTCTCTCTCACGTCATCCTCATCTCTCTCTCACGTCATCCTCATCTCTCTCTCACGTCATCCTCATCTCTCCCTCACGTCATCCTCATCTCTCTCTCACGTCATCCTCATCTCTCTCTCACGTCATCCTCATCTCTCCCTCACGTCATCCTCATCTCTCCCTCACGTCATCCTCATCTCTCTCTCACGTCATCCTCATCTCTCTCTCACGTCATCCTCATCTCTCCCTCACGTCATCCTCATCTCTCTATCACGTAATCCTCATCTCTCCCTCACGTCATCCTCATCTCTCTCTCACGTCACCCTCATCTCTCCCTCACGTCATCCTCATCTCTCCCTCACGTCATCCTCATCTCTCTCTCACGTCATCCTCATCTGTCTCTCACGTCATCCTCATCTCTCTCTCACGTCATCCTCATCTCTCTCTCACGTCATCCTCATCTCTCCCTCACGTCATCCTCATCTCTCCCTCACGTCATCCTCATCTCTCTCTCACGTCATCCTCATCTGTCTCTCACGTCATCCTCATCTCTCTCTCACGTCATCCTCATCTGTCTCTCACGTCATCCTCATCTCTCTCTCACGTCATCCTCATCTCTCTCTCACGTCATCCTCATCTCTCTCTCACGTCATCCTCATCTCTCCCTCACGTCATCCTCATCTCTCTATCACGTCATCCTCATCTCTCTCTCACGTCATCCTCATCTCTCTCTCACGTCATCCTCATCTCTCTCTCACGTCATCCTCATCTCTCTCTCACGTCATCCTCATCTCTCTCTCACGTCATCCTCATCTCTCTCTCACGTCATCCTCATCTCTCTCTCACGTCATCCTCATCTCTCCCTCACGTCATCCTCATCTCTCTATCACGTCATCCTCATCTCTCTCTCACGTCATCCTCATCTCTCTCTCACGTCATCCTCATCTCTCTCTCACGTCATCCTCATCTCTCTCTCACGTCATCCTCATCTCTCTCTCACGTCATCCTCATCTCTCCCTCACGTCATCCTCATCTCTCTATCACGTCATCCTCATCTCTCTCTCACGTCATCCTCATCTCTCTCTCACGTCATCCTCATCTCTCTCTCACGTCATCCTCATCTCTCTCTCACGTCATCCTCATCTCTCTCTCACGTCATCCTCATCTCTCTCTCACGTCATCCTCATCTCTCTCTACACGGTTCTGTCTATGGACATCTCCCTGCCTCCCTCCCTCCCTCCCTCCCTCCCTCCTTCCTTCCTTCCTTCCTTCCTTCCTTCCTTCCTTCCTTCCTTCCTTCCTTCCTTCCTTCCTTCCTTCCTTCCTGTCCCTCCCTCTCCCCAGCCCTCTCCATGTCTTCCCCCTCCCTCCCTCCCTCCTACCAGGGCTCTCCAGACCAGTAGAGACCACCTCCTCTACATTGGAGCCGTTGAGGTTGGCCTTCAGGATGCGGTCCAGCGTGACGTCGGACCAGAACACCAGCTCCAGCTGGTGGTGGAAGTCCAGGGCGATGGCGTTCTCCAGGTTGTTCAGGAGGAGGGTGTACTCTGACCGGTGGGGAAGAACCTGCCGGATGTCTATCCTGTTAGCAAACAGCAAGACCGGCTCTGGACCTGGGGGAGGGAGGGAGGGAGGGAGGGAGGGAGGGAGGGAGGGAGGGAGGGAGGGAGGGAGGGAGGGAGGGAGGGAGGGAGGGAGGGAGGGAGGGAGGGAGGGAGGGAGGGAGGGAGGGAGGGAGGGAGGGAGGGAGGGAGGGAGAGAGGGCTCAGACCTGGTGTTGACCTAGAGGACATACAGTCAGATAGACAACCGATCTGAGATGTTCATGTTTCCTGTTTCCTTACCCAGAGCCTTGCAGCTTCTCTTGTCTGGTCTCAGTTCGTAGCCTTGCACACACCAGCACTGGAACCCCCCCTCTGTATTGGTACAGCCCTGGCTGCAGTAGCCTTCCTCAGCACACTCATCCACATCTGGACCGCACCATGTCGGCAGATAGGGGGGGATAATATATGATAACAGACAAAGTAACAGATTAGCTGCTGAAAGCTCTTGACTATGCATACATGTTTGTCATGTACATACACACAGTCACACACACCTCTATAACACCCCCCCCTCACCTTGGCAGGCGCGGGCGTCATCACTGAGTTTGTACCCGGTGTGGCAGGTGCAGGTGACCTGTCCTCGGACCATCTGACACTTCTGAGAGCACCCCCCGTTACCTAGGTTACAGTCCCCCTCGCTGGAGCGCGGACCTGCGCACACACACACACACACACGTACCATAACATAGTTAGGACTGACTAACAAGAACCCACACACACACGCAGGCCACACCCACGCAGACAACACCCTCACAGACCACACCCACACAGGCCACACCCACACAGGCCACACCCACGCAGGCCACACCCACGCAGACCACACCCACACAGACCACACCCACACCGGCCACACCCACACAGACCACACCCACACAGGCCACACCCACACAGACCACACCCATACAGGCCACACAGACCACACCCACACAGGCCACACCCACACAGGCCACACCCACACCGGCCACACCCTCCCTCTCCTGTGCTCACGGCAGTCCTGCAGTGGCGTCTCGTCTGAGCCATCTCCACAGTCGTTGACCTCGTTGCACACCTTCCTCTGGCCGATGCAGCGCCCATTTCCACACAGGAACTGGTCCGGGGCACAGGGAGGCGAGTCTGGGGCCAAAAGTCAAAAAGTCGCTGACTGGACAACACTGGACAAGTAGACGATGCTGTCATGGCGACCAGCAGCAGCTGCTACTGGGGGGGGGGGGGGGGGAGGGGCTTCTCTAAAACTACTAGACTAGAAAAGTATGGAAATACTTTGGGTGTGAGGCAATGGGTACATCCTCCTCAGGGAGGATGTGACATCACCATCCTCAGGGAGGTTGTGACATCATGGTCCTCACCTGTCCTTTCACAATTGTCCTCGTCACTGCTGTCGGTACAGTCGTCCTCGCCATCGCATCTCCATGACAACCGCACGCAGCGCCCGGACGCACAGCGGAACTGGTCAGCCGTGCACATGGAGCTGGCTGGAGGGGACACTGGATGTTTACACACATACAGGTCTGGGTATAGGAAGGGGTATATGTATATAGGACTGTGTACATGTGGAAGTACATGTATGAATGAGTGTGTGCGTGTCAGACTGCTACTCACTGCAGTTGTTCTCGTCTGATCGGTCGTCACAGTCTTCCTCCCCATCGCACCTCCAACCTGCGTTGATGCACATCCCACTGCCACACATGAACTCTACTGACCTGCATGGCTGGTGGGAGGCTGCACACACACACACACACACACAAGGAGGAGAGGAGGAAGGAGTAAAGATATGTGCTGATGAGGGTGTGATCAAAACAACAGGTGGGGAGAGAGAGAGCGAGAGCAAGAGAGAGGGAGAGAGAGAGAGAGAGAGAGAGAGAGAGAGAGAGAGAGAGAGAGAGAGAGAGAGAGAGAGAGAGAGAGGGGGAAAGGGAGAGACAGAGAGACAGAGAGAGAGAGAGAGGGAGAGGGAGGGAGAGAGGGATAGAGGGAGAGAGGAAGAGGGAGGGAGAGCCAGAGAGAGAGAGAGAGAGACAGAGAGAGAGAGGGAGAGAGAGAGAGAGAGAGAGAGAGAGAGAGAGAGAGAGAGAGAGAGAGAGAGAGAGAGAGAGGGGAAAGGGAGAGACAGAGAGACAGAGAGAGAGAGACAGAGAGAGACAGAGAGAGAGAGAGGGAGGCAGGGAGAGAGCGAGAGAGAGAGGAAGAGGGAGAGAGGACAGGACAGTGGGTTCTCATGTAGAAAGCCAAAGCCACTTCTCAGGTGGGAGGCAGTTTAATACAGAATAACATGGTGTGGTGTGTGTGTACGATGTGTGTGTGTGGTGCATGTGTGTATGTTGTGTGTGTGTGGTGTGTGTACTCACAGCAGTCAGACTCGTCAGACCAGTCTCCACAGTCGTCATCTCCGTCACAGTGGTAGATGTCCAGGATGCAGCGACCGTACGCACACTGGAACTCCTCCACACTGCAGGTGGCTGTCAGCACGTCTGACGCTGCTCACACACACACACACACACACACACACACACGGTAAGTGGAGCAGATCAGAGAAGGGATCCCCCCCCCCTCCTGGACAGGAACTCACGGCAGTGTTCCTCGTCTGAGCCGTCCTTGCAGTCGGTGTCTCCATCACAGTACCAGTGCTCAGCGATGCAGCTGCCGTCCGTACAGCGGAACTCCTTATCTGAACACTTCCTCATGTCTGCACACACACACACACACGCACACACTATGCTTAGACAGACTGTGTATGTGCTAGTATGTGTGTGCGAATAATTGTGTGTGTGTGTTAGTGTCTGTGTATAAGGGAGCATGTATGTGTGTGTGGGGGGGTCAGATGGCTGAGCGGTTAGGGAATCGGGCTATTAATCAGAAGGTTGCCAGTTTGATTCCCAGCCGTGCCAAATCACGTTGTATCCTTGGGCAAGGCAGTTCATCCTACATACCTTGGGGGGAATGTCCCTGTACTCACTGTATCTCTAGATAACTAAATGTAAATGTGTGTATGCGTGTGTGTCAAGTGAGGGTGTGTGTGTGTGTCAGGTGTGTGTGTCAGGTGTGTGTGTCAGGTGTGTGTGTCAGGTGTGTGTGTCAGGTGTGTGTCTCACCACACTGCTCATCACTGTTGTCTCCACAGTCGTTGTCTCCGTCACAGTGCCACAGGCTGCGGATGCAGTAGCCGTTCTGACAGTGGAACTCATCCTCCTCACACTCTCTGGGGGCTGGACACACACACACACACACACACACACACACAGGAAAGGTTATAGGTGCTGATCTGTGTAACGGTGCTTGTGAAAAGTTCCAGCTTCTAAATACATTTGGATTGGATTGATATGACAAGCGCCCCCACAGACACACCCACCTTCAGGTCATAGATGGAGATCACCAGGAAGAGAACAAAATACATTAACTGGCCAATCAGACTCCAGGATCCATCATAGTTACTGATCTATCCCCCCTTTCCTTCTTCCCCTCCTGTCCTCTAGTGATGCTCTCAGGGGTCCAGGGTGCTTCCACTTATTGGCATTATCAGGGCCATGTTAGTATGTGTGTGTGATTAGAGTCAAGGCCGATTTATACTTCTCCATTTTTACGGAGACGGACACAGGGAACGCCCTCTCCATGCCCTCTCCGAGCCCCTCAAACTAGCCTAGCTGACAGCCCAACTTCGCCCACCTCACAAAAACATTTGGTCGGGAAGTTGGGTCTGGGGGGGCACTTTTGGGGAAAAACTATGTCCGAACAGGAGCTGTTTGGACCAATGAAACTGTCAGGGCGGGCTTTATACAATGATGGACAGATGATCAACAGTAACGTAAACAACCACGTCAGCAAAGAGCGCTTGGGTTGAATTCGTTTTCAACCAACAACATACTACGTTGCTATGATTGGTTGTAGGTCTATCCAATTGAGCGAAGAGGCATTTGTTTTACGAGTTCGGTTGAAACATGCCCCTTAGTCACAGCCCGATGCAGAGTTATCAGACTATTCTGACTAGAATTATGACTATGACAACATCAGGCTACCCTCTGAGAGCTCTGCGTGCACCTCCTGGTTTTCCTGACTATCCGTCCGTATGCCGTCATTTTACAGATACCCCTTGGCTGTGATTGGTCAGTATTAAGAACCGCTCGTGTCAGGGGCGGGGGCAGGATCGCCGTGACCAACAAGACAAACAGAATCCTTTGACCGCCATTGTTGTAAGTTTACAATTCATATTTCAGCTAAACATCAGGATCTGAATTAAAATGTGACGAGAAGTGGGCGGTTACTCTTCTGGCAGTGAATAGTTTACAGCATCCACAGCCTTCGGAGTAGCCTAGTATAAATTCAACCAATGCGTCCAACTCCGTGTGTGCATCTGTCCATAACGAAGTCGAATCGGCCTTTAGACTCACATTACTGGTGTTACCACGCCAATCAGCAGCCAATCAGATGTGACAAGATTTTGTAATTGCAAAGGCTGCGATTTTACTTTGGTGCACGTTACACTTTACCTTGACCTGTACGATGGCCTCAGGCTAAACAGAACCTGACACTACTGACACTTTGCCAATTTTGCTTTAAAAAATATGCTGCGTTGTGTCAAGTATCGTGCAAAACCTGACTAGCTAACGTTGCTACCTCACGGGGCAACACCACCAACCTAATTCGGCCTTAAAAAAAAACACCACAAAGCCATGTACGATGCATAGCTAAAATGCTGAACACCGCTAGTGTGTCAAATAAGTAGGGTTGCCACCAGTCACTTAAAATACGGAATTGTCCCGTATTTAAGCAATAAGCTACTCCAAGCAGTACTTTATCAAGTATGTATGTAATGCAATATATGTCAAAATAATCGTAATCAGCTTATTTTCCTAAATCGTTCAGCCCTCATCGGAGTGCTGTATTGGTGCAGGCAGGTGTGGTAGTGGAGACCTCAAGCAATGTATTATTTGACACCAGAGTGGTTGAGGCTCTGGAGATGTGTGTGTGTGTGTGTGTCAAGATGTGTATATACGGCTGTCTGCTTGTGTGCATGTGAAAGGGTGTGTCTATATGTGTGTGTGTATGTATGTGTTGGGTGTGTCTATATGTGTGTGTGTATGTATGTGTAAAGGTGTGTATGTGTGAATGGAATTTGGAAACATGAAGAATGAATATATCCAGTCTTAGTGTGTGTCTGTCTGTGTGTGTTGTGATTCAGTGAGTGTGTGTGTGTGAGAGTGTGTGTCTCATAGCAGAGATGATGTGACGTGTGCTTAAACTCTGAATGTTTGACGGAGGTGGGGAAGGAGGGAGGGAGGTGGGGAGGGAGGGAGTTTACTGGCTGTAAAGATGAAACATTCATGGGTCTGCAGATGAAGCCCTGTTAGCAGACAGACTGGCTCCTGGAATATAGGTCAGGATGAGGGGGGAGACATGGAGGGAGGGGAGAGAGATGGAGGGAGGGGGGAGGATGAGAGGTGGACCTGAAGTTATGAACCTTTCAGATAAAGTTTCAAATATTTTCATTGGAGACACTTTACCTTTAGTCAGGCAGACAGACAGACAGACAGACAGACAGACAGACAGGCAGACAGCTAAGCTGTAAGAACTACAGTAACCACAGCTAAACTACAGTAAAACTTCAAACTGGTTGAGCGTGAAATTGTTCCTGGTATTTACACACACCCCTACTCAACACACACACACCCCTACACACACACACACACCCCTACACACACACCTCCAGGCAGCAGGAGGGAGTGTGTAAATGTCAAAGTCAGGGGTCAGCCCCTGAGTCAGGTACCGTTGCAATGGCAGTGGTGAACTCTGGTGGGAATGTGTGATGTTGTGATCTCCTGGGCCGCAGGAGAGCTGAGCCGGCACTCAAAACAGACAGACCCTTCAAGATGTCTGCCCCCAACCTCTGCTCAGCCCAACTCAGATCCCGCCACACTCTCTCTCTCTCTCTCTCTCTCTCTCTCTCTCTCTCTCTCTCTCTCTCACACAAACACACCACGTTCCATGTAACCATTTTTGTAATCGTTTGAGTGTGGGGGGGTGTGTAAGTAGGGGGGGTGTGTTACTTACGACAGTCCTGCTCGTCAGAGTCGTCCTCACAGTCGTTGTCGCCGTCACACACCCAGGAGCGGCGGATACACTTCCCGTTGTCACAGTGGAAGTCCAGTGGGGAGCAGGTGGGCAGCACTGGAGGAACAGAGAGGAGGTGTTACACACATACACACCTCACTACTGCTGGGGGAGGGAGGGAGGGAGGGAGGGAGGGAGGGAGGGAGGGAGGGAGGGAGGGAAGGAGGGAGGGAGGGAGGGAGGGAGGGAGGGAGGGAGGGAGGGAGGGAGGGAGGGAGGGAGGGAGGGAGGGAGGAAAGAAAGGTGGTCCCTGTTTCAGTTAGAGAGTGTTAGTGTGAGTTAGGGTTTGCAACCCTCAGGCCAAACTCTCTCTGAGGAACGTCCACACAAGCTCACACACACACACCGCTCTCCTCCACTCAGGTCTGTTCATATGAAATATTGACCACACTGCATGCACTTCATTAAACATGCATGACATCATCCAGTGGACAAGGCAGACAGCGCGTCAGTCTGATGTCTGGCAGGAGGAACGTGTGTGTGTGTGTGTGTGTGTGTGTGTGTGTACATGTGTGTGAGAGAGTCTCCAGGGTGCAGAAAGCCTGACTGACCCACATACCCCTGTGATGGAACTACATTATTCACAGACCCAAACAAGCGAGCGAGTGAATCAGTTAGTGAGAGAGATAAACCTCACCTCTCCATCTGTGTGTGTGTGTGTGTGGTGTATCAGGTAAATCAGGTTGATGAGGTCTCCTCTTCCTGCTTTGATCTCTTATCTCTGCTCATCCCAGAGCTCTGCATTCCACACTCACACACACACACACACACACACACACACACACACACACACACACTTTGCGGTCACAGGAGTTTACCATCTGCTTTATTTCCCCCACTGTGTGACAGAGTGTCCACACACAAACACACGACCTTGCACTGCCCTATTAAATGCTATTCCCATCACACACACACTTATCCCCCCACACACACACACCCCCATGGGGAGAGATGGCTGGACCCCCCCTGGGTGTTAGTGGATCTGGTCGGGTTAGCGGTTAGGGTTAGTGGTCGTACTGCCTACAGCCTGAAAGAGAGGGAGGGAGGGAGGGAGGGAGGGAGGGCAGGTGTTTATCACACAGAGAGATGAAGAGAAAACTGATGGAGAGAGAGAGGGGGAGGGGAGGGTTAACTCAGGTCGATTACTGAGAGCCTGAGAGAGAGGGAGGTGAACTGAGGTCTCAAAGAGGGAAGGAGAGAGAGGGAATGATGGAGGGATGGAGAGAGGAGTGTAAGTATGTGAGTGTTTACATGGCCCTCAGGACCAGAGGTATCTCTCTCTCTCTTTTTACTGGAGAGGAGCTCTATCAAGACGCTCTGATGGGACCAATATACCTGCCTCAACACCTCTCTCACACCTAGACCAGGGGGGAGGGAGGGAAACAGATGTCTACCCAGGAGAGTACAGTGCTGGCTGTTTTAGAGAAGCATGCTGTGAGACAATGTCGACACCTCTCTCTCTCTACATTTTTCTCCATCCCTCTCTCTTTCCTATCCTCTGTTTGAGAGACAAGAGGCTCTGAGCCAGGAGAGAAAGATGAGATGGGGAGGAGAGGAGGAGAGGGGAGTAGAGAGGAGGGGAGGAGAAAGCAGGAGGGGAGAAGGGGAGTGGGGAAGAGGAGGAGGAGGGGAGAGGAGGTTTCTCTTAACAGAACTACTGTGAGAGCTCATGTTAGACTGATCGGTCTCTGCTCCATCTACACACCCTTCAGCACCACACACTGTGTGCGCAGGCACCATCGAGAGAGAGAGAGAGAGAGAGAGAGAGAGAGAGAGAGAGAGAGAGAGAGAGAGAGAGAGAGAGAGAGAGAGAGTGAGAGAGAGAGAGAATTTCAAGGCAGACAATGAAGTATTGTAAAACTGAAACAAGCCTGATGCCAGATCAATAACAGAGGCACACACACACACCACACCCTTCAGCTGTGGCATTTCGTAAACAACCACATAACAGCCCTTCAGCTCATGTTACCCTTTCTCCTCTATCTCCCTCTCTCTCTCTCTCTTTTGATGAAGAAAGTGTGTCTCTTCATAAACGGAGTGACTAAGTTCAGTTGAGTTCTGGATTTTACAAAGTATTATCAATCTGCAGATTGGGAGAGAAAACCAGCCCCCTGACAATAAATGACAACACAACACCAGGCTTAGGTCTCAATCAAGTCTCTCCGCTCTGAAGGACAGAGGACCATCTTTTATAGGGCACAAGAATGTAAACATAGATAGTGACAGTCAGGCAGTACTGACGTTACAACAGTCTCAGAGAAAGAGATTCACAGCTCCCAACACATGACCACTCAAACTACATAGTTCATAGTTGGAGCTCTCCTTGTAGTCATGACAAGGACCATTTAGCCAGTGCTTTCTCCTGATCTCAAACATCTATTAACCCTGACACATAGACACAATCTACTCTTATTAATAGCAAGCTTGCATGAGAACATACTAACTAATATCCAATGACTAGTTCTATTGATTAGTGAATAATGTAAGCACACAGGAAATCCCAATTCTTCCACACTCCATCTCTCTCTCCCCCTCTCTCCCCCCCCCTCTCTCTCTCTCCCTCTCTCTCTCCCCCTCTTCCTCCATCTCCCTCTCTCTCCCCCTCTCCCCCCCCCTCTCTCTCTCTCTCTCTCTCCCCCTCTTCCTCCATCTCCCTCTCTCTCCCCCTCCCCCCCCCTCTCTCTCTCTCCCTCTCTCTCTCCCCCTCTTCCTCCATCTCCCTCTCTCTCCCCCCCCCCCCCTCTCTCTCTCTCCCTCTCTCTCTCCCCCTCTTCCTCCATCTCCCTCTCTCTCCCCCTCTCTCCCCCCCCCCTCTCTCTCTCCCTCTCTCTCTCCCCCTCTTCCTCTCTCTCCCCCCCCATCTCCCTCTCTCTCTCTCCCCCTCTCTCTCTCCCCCTCTCTCCCCCCCCTCTCTCTCTCTCCCTCTCTCTCTCCCCCTCTTCCTCCATCTCCCTCTCTCTCTCTCCCCCTCTCTTTCTCCCCCCTCTCCCTCTCCCTCTGTATGGTTCCACCCAGTTCTCTCCTATTTAATTTCCATGCAGGGCACCCTCCTCCAGGCCCGGGACAAAGCCAACAATCTCTTTCACTCTCTCCAGCTCTCTCTCTCTCTTTGTCACTCTCTCCAGCTCTCTCTCTGTCTCTCTCTCCAGCTCTCTCTGTCTGTCTCTCTCTCCAGCTCTCTCTCTCTCTGTCTCTCTCTCCAGCTGTCTCTCTCTCCAGCTGTCTCTCTCTCTGTCTCTCTCTCTCTCTCTCTCTCCACAATAAGTATCCCTGACTCACCACAGGAGCGGGGGGGTAAATATTTAGGCAAGTGGGCTGAGGAGTGAAGCGGGAGGAGGAGGGGAGGGGGAGGGGAGGGGAGGGTTCAAGGACACACACTAAGAAGTTACCTTGACCTTGGCTCTGGAGTCAGGTGGGAGGGAGGGAGGGAGGTGGGAGGTAGGAGGGGGGAGGGGGAGGGGGAGAGAGAGGGAGGGAGGGGGAGGGGGGGTGGGGGGAAGGGAAGGGAAGGGGGGAGGGTCTAATCTCGTCCTCTAAGATCTGTTCTCGTCCCCCACAGGCAGAGCTGCTCTCGGATTGGCCAGGGTCTGTGAGAGCAGAGGATTATGGGTTGGAGGGGGGTCCAGTTTTACTTTGGGGTACGCCCCCACTCCCCAGGGATGAGGAGGGGGGAGAGGGGAGGGGGGGAGTAGCTCTGACTGTGTTGGTGATTACTCTCAGTGGAGACAAACCTGCAGGATGAAATGAGCCCTCTGAAACACACACACACTCTCTCACACTACCACACACACCCTCATTCTGGCCCAAAGCAGTTACTGTTCCAGAGCTAAGCCTTTATACTCTGCAGGACACCACCCCCGGTGTGTGTGTGACAGAGAGAGGTGGGGGGGGGGGTGGAGAAGGGGAGATGGAAGGGGGAGAGGGAGAAAGAGGGGGAGAGAAAGAGAGCCCCCAAGATACTCTGCAATTTGAAGCTGCAAACCCAAGAACTGAACCCCCAAAAGAGTCCTTTCAGTCAGCTGGTCATGAGACTTACTAACCAACTAACACCTAACATTGTCCCATCGCAGATCAGCACTGCTTCACAATCACAAATCAGAGTAAACTAAATTGTTCAACAAACCAAAAAGGCCTATCTGGAACAACCAAACCGAAACACAAAACAAACTAAGTTGCTATAGGGCAAAGATTATGAATTGGCTAAATAATATATAACGGAGACAGATTCTGACCAAGTACAGGATCAGTGACCATACTCTAGCCATTGAAAAAGGCAGACACAAAAAATACCTGGTTACCAAAACAATCCAGAGTATGTGGTCACTGCACGACAGGTGAGGTAGAGAAAGAGATGCACTTCCTACTACACTGCCAACAATACAGACATACCAGACAGCATTTCTTTAATACATTTGAAACCCTCATATCATCGTTCACCACACTGTCTGATGAAAAGATGAAAGTGCTCTTAGGGGAGGGACACACAGCCCCCCCATCTGGACGATTTCTTAAAGAGTGCCATGAAATGAGGGAAAACCTGAGTGTAGTGTGACCAGCCTTAACATTTTGCCTTCTATTTATTATATGTATTGTCCATTTCACTGTGTACTATTCACTTTAGTTATATTTGTTTTGATTTTGTTTTGATTTAGTCAAATGGTTATCTGTTGTTGTGCCTCTAGCTTTGGCTATACTGTTGTAGTGATGTCATGTTAATAGAGCTGAACGGAATGGAAATGAGAGAAGGGAAACAGACTGATAGCAGAATCATATTCAAACAAAACACAAACAGGGATAAGCGAGGGAGGATGAAAGAGAGATGAAGAGGAGAACAAGTAAGAAATCCGAGAAGAGAAGAGAGAGGGGACGAGAGGGTTAGAGGTGGAGAAGGCATGGCTAATAGGATAAACCTCAATGATCATCAACATTAGGTTGGTATCCTTTTCATCTCTCCCCCTCTCTCTCCCTCCCTCTCTCCCCCTTTTTCTCCCTCATCAGGCATGAAAACGGGTCAGGGGTGAAAAAGGATATTACCCCTCTAAGTGGGTCCGGGTGCATGCTCCACCATAAGAAAAATTTAAATATTCCATATTTTAAAGCATCAATCTGATGCATTTTGAGATACTTTTTTTGCCAACCTGGGGAGAGCTGGAGAAACATAACTTAAGCCATGAGTCAAATTATTATGGCCTCCTTACTAAGTATTAAGCCATTTGATGCCAGCCTGTCACTGGGTCTAACATTTACAGTGTATGAGGCACAATGTGGTAAGGGCACCACAAATGGCTTAATGCATAACCCCCACAAGAGATTGTGGACATGCTGCCTGTAACTTAACTTGTCTACTCTTCCATCATGATTGACAGCCAATACAAGTACCACCGTACTTTGAAGTCAAAATGCGTATCCGCTACACAAATTGCATATAGGTTGGCAGGTCTGCTTATCGATAGAACTAGCAGGGACGGACTGGGACTAAAAATGAATATGAATATGAATATGAATACCCCCCACCCCCCCAAAAAAAACAATTTCTCATCGAATCTACACGATTCACGTAGGTCACCTGTTTTGGTTTCAAAACGGAGAATTTCGCCCCGAAAGGTGAGGGATTTTCATGTCTGCCTCATTATTTACAGAAATGTAGATGTTTTTACTAAAAGCCTTTATATTGGGCAACAAAACTGACTGATAACAACCAGCTACAGACCCAGTTACAGACCAGTTACAGACCCAGTTACAGACCAGTTACAGCACCAGTTACGGACCCAGTTACAGACCAGTTACAGCACCAGTTACAGCACCAGTTACAGACCCAGTTACAGCACCAGTTACAGACCCAGTTACAGCACCAGTTAAAGACCAGTTACAGCACCAGTTATAGCACCAGTTACAGCACCAGTTATAGCACCAGTTACAGACCAGTTGCAGCACTAGTTAAAGACCCAGTTAAAGACCCAGTTACAGCACCAGTTACAGCACCAGTTACAGACCCAGTTACAGACCCAGTGTAGCACGGTCAGCTAGACCACACAGAGCCAACATCCTGTCACACCTGTAGATTCTGATCCGACCACATCAGACAAACCTAATCAGCCCTCTTGACACCCTCAGTATGTTGATTACTCACCAAACGCCGATGCAAAGGAGTCATAGAGTGGGTCCGTCCCCGCTCTCCATGTGAGGCCCTCCTGCTAGCTCCAAAGGGCCTGCTTGAGACAACACATCTCCAGCAACCATTTGTGCTCTCTGTTTATTGCGGCAATTTGAATAAAGAACATGCCTTAATTAGAACTTTTGAGGAAAGTTCTTCAGACTTCACCTTTACCACAAGTATACAAGGTGGAGAATTATGAGAGGAATATTTGTGTGATGTTTGTTACTTTGTTTTAATGTTGTGATTATTGAAATCTTGATTCTAGTAACTACTCCTTCCTGAAAGATAACCAAGTCATTCTTGGTATCTACACAAAGCTAACATAATAAAACAATCATTCAACTATATTCTGTAACTGAACCAAGATGTCCAGAACAATATTTGAACAATCTTATGAATCAGCCAGAGACCAGATCACACCTTTGGTAGGTGTGAAGGAAGGAGGGGGGAGTTGAGAACCCAGCTTCATCCAATCAACGTTTGACCCCAGACAGGTCCTCCCTCAATCTCTGACCCCAGACAGGTCCTCCCTCGATCTCTGACCCCAGACAGGTCCTCCCTCGACCTCTGACCCCAGACAGGTCCTCCCTCGATCTCTGACCCCAGACAGGTCCTCCCTCGACCTCTGACCCCAGACAGGTCCTCCCTCGATCTCTGACCCCAGACAGGTCCTCCCTCGACCTCTGACCCCAGACAGGTCCTCCCTCGATCTCTGACCCCAGACAGGTCCTCCCTCGACCTCTGACCCCAGACAGGTCCTCCCTCGATCTCTGACCCCAGACAGGTCCTCCCTCGACCTCTGACCCCAGACAGGTCCTCCCTCGATCTCTGACCCCAGACAGGTCCTCCCTCGACCTCTGACCCCAGACAGGTCCTCCCTCGATCTCTGACCCCAGACAGGTCCTCCCTCGATCTCTGACTCCAGAGAAACCAACCATGGCATGAACGCCATCAGAATTGGCGTTCCAAAGGACGTTGCCCAGCTTCCCCTGAGATTCAACATTATAGTGATTGCAACACTTTCTGGACGATTCTACAGAAGGACCCAAAACGCTGTTCTAACTGTGACCTGACTGAGATCCCGCAGACTCAGTCACATGACCCGGCAGGCAGCGCAGCGGCGCTTTGACTTCAGATTCTTCAAATGGGCCTTGGACGCGAATCGCCCTCGATCTCAATCTCACCCCTGATCAAACGTAACTATGTCTAACACGAGCAAACCCCGCTACTACAGTTACAGCATCAGTTACAACATCAGTTACAGCACCAGTTACAGACCAGTTACAGACCTAGTTACAGCACCAGTTATAAGACCAGTTACAGACTAGTTACAGCACCAGTTACAGACCCAGTTACACACCCAGTTACAGCACCAGTTACAGACCAGTTACACACCCAGTTACACACCCAGTTACAGCACCAGTTACAGACCAATTACAGCACCAGTTACAGACTCAGTTACAGTGCCAGTTACACACCCAGTTACAGACCCAGTTACAGCACCAGTTACAGATCCAGTTACAGACCAGTTACAGCACCAGTAACATACCCAGTTACAGACCCAGTTACAGTACCAGTTACAGACCAGTTACAGCACCGGTTACAGACCCAGTTACAGACCCAGTTACAGACCCAGTTACAGTACCAGTTACAGTGCCAGTTACAGACCCAGTTACAGACCCAGTTACAGCACCAGTTACAGACCAATTACAGCACCAGTTACAGACTCAGTTACAGTGCCAGTTACAGACCCAGTTACAGTACCAGTTACAGACCAGTTACAGCACCGGTTACAGACCCAGTTACAGTACCAGTTACAGTGCCAGTTACAGACCCAGTTACAGATAGCCACTGGTGCCACCATGATGTCACCACTTGACCAGAACTACTGGCTTCACAGTTACCCAGCAAACACTCCCTACGCACACACACACACACACAGTATATATACACACACACACTTTGGCATGTCTCTTGTCTGGATTCCAGCTTAATTAGATCTAGGGGTTTACATGGACTGCTTCATACACACACTGACCACACTAACTGTCCCACTGTTCTCTGGAGGCTCTCTCTCACACACACACACACACACACACACAAACATTCCTGTCTTTACTGTGTTGTTGAGTCCAGAAAGTTCAGCTCTTTCTAGAAATTGTTAAATTGACATAAATTGGCTCTGTCTCCTCCAGGGATATCAACACACACTTAAGCAAATGTTAGAAGTCTGACTGTGTGTGTGTGTGAGAGAGAAAGACAGAGAGAGAGAATGTGTGTGTGTGTTTGAGAGCGTGTGCATTGAGCCACAGTTTACAACCTCTTGCTGAATCATGGGATTCTTTGCATTTGTGTGAATTCTTGTCTGTGTGTGTCTGTGTGTATCTGTGTGTGTCTGTGTGTGTCTCTGTGTGTCTCTGTGTGTCTCTGTGTGTCTCTGTGTCTCTGTGTGTCTCTGTGTGTCTCTGTGTGTCTCTGTGTGTCTCTCTGTCTGTCTCTCTGTGTCTGTTTCTCTGTGTCTGTCTCTTGTCTGTCTCTTGTCTGTCTCTTGTCTGTCTCTTGTCTGTCTCTTGTCTGTCTCTTGTCTGTCTCTTGTCTGTCTCTTGTCTGTCTCTTGTCTGTCTCTTGTCTGTCTCTGTCTGTCTCCAAAGACTTGTACTTTGTGTGTTCATTCCAACAGTACACACACACACACTTCACCCTTTCTCGTGGAACATTTCCATGACCAGATGCTTGAGAAATAACTGCCCCCATAAATTCAATTATAAACTGTGTTTGGAGAATGTTATTAAAAACCATCAAATCACAGGTCTGTTTTTTACGAGTCTGTCTCCACAAGCACTCTGAGTTAATTCAATCAGTGTAACAGGCCTCGGGTCACATGACCCCTCCACTACCCACAATCCCCCTGTGATGCGCTAGTCAGTTAACCAACGATTGGCTGAGCTAATGTTCTGGTGCCTAAACGATATCAATCTGGACAAGATCTGACACACAGAGGAGGGAGGGAGGGAGGGGACATGAGAGACTAAGAGGGGGGGAGAGAGAGAAAAACAAATGGAAAAGAAAGAAAGAGAGAGAGAAAGAGAACTGAAGGACTGATTATTGATCAGACAGTACTAATGGATTAGGAAGCACTAATTGAAACTCTAACATCCACCTTATGTTTACGTGTCTGCTGAAATGACCTACGCACCAGCAATCAATAACCAGCGACCAGATGCACAAGTGATTGTATCAGCAAGGATCAATACAGCTTAGAGATTCCAGAGTGTAGACTCCACCCCAACCCCCAGTTACTGCCTAAACAGAGAGAGAGAGACACACAACACGAGAGGAATGGAGCTAAAGAGAGATGAGATCAAGAGAGAACAGAGAACAGAGGGAGGAGAGAGGAGAGGGGGAGGAGATCAAGAGAGGGAGGAGAGAGACAGAAACAGAAAGAGAGAGGGAGGAGATAAAGAGAGAGAGGGTAGAGGTTGGATGTGAACTCACTGCAGCCGTCCTCGTCGCTATGGTCACCACAGTCGTTGTCTCCATCACACTGCCACTGAGTGGGGATACAGGTGCACTCTCCGAAGGCGCTGACAGCACAGGTGAAGTGATTCCTCCCACATGAGCACTCTGCTCCGTGGACCACGCCTGCAGGAGGGGAGACAACAGCTCGGTGGTTACAGCACTCAGGTGCAGATTAAGATGCAGCAGGTTCAATCCCTTGAAGCAGTGCAAATATCACATACTGCATGTGTTCACGTGACCCCTAGAGTTGGTCACATGACCCCGAGAACAGGTAACATAACTTTAGAGTTGGTCACATGACCCCGAGAACAGGTAACATAACCTTAGAGTTGGTCACATGACCCCGAGAACAGGTAACATAACTTTAGAGTTGGTCACATGACCCAGAGAACAGGTAACATAACCTTAGAGTTGGTCACATGACCCCGAGAACAGGTAACATAACTTTAGAGTTGGTCACATGACCCCGAGAACAGGTAACATAACCTTAGAGTTGGTCACATGACCCCGAGAACAGGTAACATAACCTTAGAGTTGGTCACATGATCTCAGACGATGGGAAGGACATGGGGGGGAAAGCACTTCCTTCACTCAGTAGAAGTACAGATGTTTAAAAAGACTCTGGTCAAAGTAAATGTGCTAACTACACTTTTTCACTCAAGTTACAGTAAAGCAGTGTGGGCTCTGACATCATAAGTAACTAAAACGCTGCCATGACTACTACCTGTTGGACCCCACATCATATCAATACATTCATACATAAAGACACTGTTGACAAGCAGCACATCACCAGGAATCATTTTTGACACAGACAATGTAGTTTTTCCTCATCCATGACTATGGGTGATCAGGAATGTATCTATTCTCAATCATGTCGACATCGCTAAATCCATCTTATTTTTTATTTTTTGTAAAAAAAAAGTGGGGGTTTGGTATTAGCACCTCTATACAGCAGGATACAGGGGAGTGGGGGTTTGTGTGTGTGATAAATATGTTTTCAGCAATGTGTCTTGTACCATTAAAAGAAGGCCAAAAATATGTCTGGCCTTGATTTAACTAGCTTCTGGGAGTTCCGTGACAACACTGCATGCATGTGATAGAGTAATTGTGTGTGTGTGTGTCTGTGTGTGTGTCTGTGTGCGCATTCGAATGTGTGTGTGTGTGTGAGGCCAGGGGACGAGGTGTGTGTGTGTGTGTGTGAGGCCAGGGGACCAGGTGTGTGTGTGTTTCCTCGTGGGCTCTCGTGATGAGTAGGACAAGAGCTTATTATTAAAAGCTGCCTTACTTGCTATAAACTACACACATTACACACAAACACGCACACAAGCTACCAGAAACAGGACCAGTTTGAGGGCTGTGTTACTGAAACAGGACCAGTTTGAGGGCTGTGTTACTGATACAGGACCAGTTTGAGGGCTGTGTTACTGATACAGGACCAGTTTGAGGGCTGTGTTACTGATACAGGACCAGTTTGAGGGCTGTGTTACTGAAACAGGACCAGTTTGAGGGCTGTGTTACTGATACAGGACCAGTTTGAGGGCTGTGTTACTGAAACAGGACCAGTTTGAGGGCTGGGTTACTGATACAGGACCAGTTTGAGGGCTGTGTTACTGAAACAGGACCAGTTTGAGGGCTGTGTTACTGATACAGGACCAGTTTGAGGGCTGTGTTACTGATACAGGACCAGTTTGAGGGCTGTGTTACTGATACAGGACCAGTTTGAGGGCTGTGTTACTGAAACAGGACCAGTTTGAGGGCTGTGTGTCTATAGGAGTTGTGTTGATCCAGTGTCTGCATGCCTGCGTGTCCGTGTGTGGTTTGAAGCAGGACTAAATTGAGACACACACACACACAAGAGAAGCACACACACAAGAAACACACACGCGAGAGACACACACACACATGCGAGACACACACACACACACGAGAGAGCCAGAGACACACAGCCACAAGAGAGACAGCTATTTGTCAAACATGCTTTAAAAGAGAGAGAGAGAGATGGAAACAGAAAAGAATGAGGGCGGGGAGAAAGATAGAGAGAGAGAAAGAGAGAGAGCGACAGAGAGAGAAAGTGAGAGAGAGAGAGAGAGAGACAGAAAGAGAGAGAGAGAGAAAGAGAAAGAGAAAGAGAAAGAGAAAGAGAAAGAGAGAGAGAGAGAGAGAGAGAGAGAGAGAGAGAGAGAGAGAGAGAGAGAGAGAGAGAGAGAGAGAGAGAAGAGAGAGAAGAGAGAGAGAGAGAGAGAGAGAGAGAGAGATAGAGAGAGAGAGAGAGAGAGAGAAGAGAGAGAGAGAGAGAAAGAGAGAGAGAGAGGGGTCATTCCAATCACATCATCGACATCCAAGACAAGCTTCTCCAAGACAGTTATACCCCAGACCCAACAGGAAGACCCAAACCTCAACTTTCTTCCAGGTATAACATTTCACCCTCTACTGCCAACCACAGTGTGTGGTGTGTGTGTGTGTGTGTGTACAACCACCCCCCTAGGACAGGGGCCAGTGTGAGTACAGGTGGTCCTCCAGAACACACAGAAACCATCCCACAATCCCCCGCTACCTACAGCACAGCCAACCCAGACACTGTAGCCAAGCCCTCTGAGCCTGGGCTCACCTCAGCCCTCTGAGCCTGGGCTCACCTACGGAGATTTGTGTGACACAAACCCTGACACACACACACATTGACACACACACACCCTGACACACACACCTTGACACACACACACCCTGACGCACACACCCTGACACACACACCCTGACACACGCACATTCTGACACACACAAACAACACCGGAAAGATTGGGGGTCTCCAGACCCGGGCAGCTCGTTAAGGAGGACCTCCCAAGACTCTCTGTAGGGTGCTCTAAAAGGGTTCAGGGTCTTACGTCTATTCCAGTCTGTTATTGTACGTCATAGTTTTGCCTGTGTGAAATTAGTAGGCTACAAATAACAGTCTGATTTGATAAATATTGATTCTACAAATAAAAATGAATATATAAAATAATACATTAGCATACATATGAACCAAATCAGATATATATTTCTATATAATTTGTGCCAATAAAGCATTGTGTGTGTGTGAGAGCATTGTGTGTGTGAGAGAGCATGGTGTGTGTGTGAGAGCATGGTGTGTGTGTGAGAGCATGGTGTGTGTGTGAGAGCATGGTGTGTGTGTGTGAGCATGGTGTGTGTGTGAGAGCATGGTGTGTGTGTGTGAGCATGGTGTGTGTGTGTGAGCATGGTGTGTGTGTGTGAGCATGGTGTGTGTGTGTGTGTGGGGTCCATTGTCACAACACCCTCTGTTGCCTTGCAGGTCTCTCTAACCACCAAGTTCTCTTAAAACTGTTCCGCTCCAACGCTCTCTTTCTTCCTGTCCGAGTACATAGCTGTAAAAGACAGGAGGGACACCCACCCCCACACCCACCCCCACCCCCACCCCCACACCCACACACAGCGCCAGCTGCAGCCCAGCAGTATGACTCCAACATGGGGGTGCCTTCTCCCTCACCAGCCAGGCGTTCCACTGAGGACCATCTGCCTGTCACCTGGGTGGTGTGGGTCACACACACACACACACTCTTTCAGGGACCTTCATGTGTCCCACTGAGAACATGCTGGATTCTCTCCCTCTCTCCTCCCTGTAATGAGCAGGACTGATAAAGAGGATGATGATGATGTCATCAGACCACCTCAGAACATCAGACCACCTCAGAACGTCTCGAAAAGGGAAAGACCCAAAATGATCAAACCCCAGCCCCAGCCCCAGCCCCAGCCTCAGCCCCAGCCCCAGCCCCAGCCCCAGCCTCAGCCCCAGCCCCAGCCCCAGCCTCAGCCCCACTCCCAGTCCCTGCATCTCAGTGATCCAGCTTTTCCTCTGGGGTTTAAATAGATCCCGCAGCATCAGGGATGGAAAATCAAATGATAGGATAGCACTGTGTGTGTGTGTGTGTGCCATCTGAATGTGTGTGGTTGTGTATCTGTGTGTCATCTCTGTGAGTCACAGTGTGTATTGGCCTGTGTGCACGTCTTCTCTCTGTGTGTGTGTGTGTGTGTGTGTGTGTGTGTGTGTGTGTGTGTGTGGTGCAGGCACACACATTATCCGTGGTAGGGCAGCAGTCTCTCTGAAGTCAGTTCAAAGATAACACTTGCTTGGCTCAGGATGAGGGGATGCTTTCTGGTATGAGGGCAGGCATGGTGTGTGTGTGTGTGTGTGTGTGAGTGTAGAGAGCAGGGCTTAAGCTGGTCTGTTGTATTGTGGATGGTTTTTACAAAGCTGTGTGTAGTAGGCATTGGTGCTGTGTGTGTGTGTGAGAACTTGTCATTCTCCAGTTCAGTTTCCACTGTCACAGTGCTGTCAGCCCTAAGTAATGACACTGGACTCTGCTCACTGTACTTATGTGGCTTTGGGGCCTCAGTGTGTGTGGGTGTGTGTGTGTGTGTGTGTGTGTATGTGTGTGTGTGTGTGAAGGGGGATTCTGGTGGCAGGGAAGACTAGCTCTCGTAGTAGACCTTGTTGAGTCCTGGATCTGGATCAAACCACAAGCAGAGCTTCCACACTGTGATCCAGGAGAGAGGGGAGGGAGAGAGAGGAGGGAGAGAGGGGAGGGAGAGGAGGGAGAGAGAGAGGGGAGGGAGAGAGAGGAGAGAGGGAAGGGAGAGAGAGGAGGGAGAGAGGGGAGGGAGAGAGGGGAGGGAGAGAGAGGAGGGAGAGAGAGAGGGAAGGCAGAGAGAGGAGGGAGAGAGGGGAGGGAGAGGAAGGAGAGAGGGAAGGGAGAGAGAGGAGGGAGAGAGGGGAGGGAGAGGAAGGAGAGAGGGAAGGGAGAGAGAGGAGGGAGAGAGAGGAGGGAGAGAGGGGAGGGAGAGGAAGGAGAGAGGGAAGGGAGAGAGAGGAGGGAGAGAGGGGAGGGAGAGAGGGGAGGGAGAGGAGGGAGAGAGAGAGGGGAGGGAGAGAGGGGAGGGAGAGAGGGGAGGGAGAGGAGGGAGAGAGAGAGGGGAGGGAGAGAGGGGAGGGAGAGGAAGGAGAGAGGGAAGGGAGAGAGAGGAGGGAGAGAGGGGAGGGAGGGAGAGGAGGGAGAGAGAGAGGGGAGGGAGAGAGGGGAGGGAGAGGAAGGAGAGAGGGAAGGGAGAGAGAGGAGGGAGAGAGGGGAGGGAGAGAGGGGAGGGAGAGAGAGGAGGGAGAGAGGGGAGGGAGAGGAAGGAGAGAGGGAAGGGAGAGAGAGGAGGGAGAGAGGGGAGGGAGAGGAAGGAGAGAGGGAAGGGAGAGAGAGGAGGGAGAGAGGGGAGGGAGAGAGAGGAGGGAGAGAGGGGAGGGAGAGGAAGGAGAGAGGGAAGGGAGAGAGAGGAGGGAGAGAGGGGAGGGAGAGAGGGGAGGGAGAGAGAGGAGGGAGAGAGAGAGGGAAGGCAGAGAGAGGAGGGAGAGAGGGGAGGGAGAGGAGGGAGAGAGAGAGGGGAGGGAGAGAGGGAAGGCAGAGAGAGGAGGGAGAGAGGGGAGGGAGAGGAGGGAGAGAGAGAGGGGAGGGAGAGAGAGGAGGGAGAGAGAGAGGGAAGGGAGAGAGAGGAGGGAGAGAGAGAGGGAAGGCAGAGAGAGGAGGGAGAGAGAGAGGGAGAGAGGGGAGGGAGAGAGAGGAGGGAGAGAGAGAGGGAGAGAGGGGAGGGAGAGAGAGGAGGGAGAGAGAGAGGGAGAGAGGAGGGAGAGAGGGGAGGGAGAGAGAGGAGGGAGAGAGAGAGGAGGGAGAGAGAGAGGGAGAGAGAGGAGGGAGAGAGGGGAGGGAGAGAGGGGAGGGAGAGAGAGGAGGGAGAGAGAGGAGGGAGAGAGGAGAGAGAGAGGGGAGGGAGAGAGGGGAGGGAGAGAGAGAGAGGAGGGAGAGAGGGAAGGCAGAGAGAGGAGAGGGAGAGAGGGGAGGGAGAGAGGAGAGGGAGGGAGGCCTTGTCCAGCTTATCCTGGGCTGGATGCTACACACACACCTCCAGAAGGGTGTTGTACTGTCACTAGGAGATCTGCACGTGTCTGGAGTGTGTGTGTGTGAGAGTGTGTGTATGAGTGTGTGTACGAGTGTGTATGAGTGTGTGTGCTATGCAGTTTATTTCCAGTCCACATGTGGAGAAGCATGATCACACGTTTCCAGTAAGGTCAGTGTTTACCAGTCTGCACATGCTGTGATGTAGAGGACAAGTGTGTACATGTGTGTATATGTATATATAGATATATATAAGTGTGTGTGTGTGTGTGTGTGTGAGTGTGTGTGTGAGTGTGTAGCCCAGCAGTGTAAACAGTCTGGCTGGGAACAGCAGAGTAATGTGCTGACTGAGCCTATGCTCGTCTCTCCTCCAGAGAGCCAGGCCTGGAGGCCTCTGAGCCGCCAGCCTGCCCAGGAAAGCCCTCTCCTCCCTGGGCACAGAACGAAGGGGACGGAGGTGCAACCAACCTGATCAAGACTCAGTAACCAGGCCAGGAGCTGGAACTGTTAGCTGGGTTCTGTGTGTGTGTGTGTTTTGTCTGGACAGAGGGGTACTGCTTCCAGCAGGCATTCTCCACAGCTTATAAGGAATGCTGGTGAAACTCCAGTGTTAGAAGGGACTGTGTGTGTGTGTAACTCTAGCACCTGGCCCAGGTCCAGAACAGAGCTGTGGAGTCTGTCTGGGCCAGGCCCCCAGACCCACCCTGCAACCCAACCCTCCTCCAGAGACCTGGGCCTCTCCCTGGGCCTTATCGATCACCCGCTCCCCCTGCCTCCGACACAGGCCTGGGCCTCAACACTGACAGAGTGAAATCCACCCCATCACACGAGAGGAGAATTAAACCCAGAATGGAAAGGAGGAGAGAGAGGAGGAGAGAGAGGAAAGAGTCAATTGCTGTTCCATCTCTCTGGTTATTTTGCTGTTCCACCTCTCCTCGTTACTTCACCACTGCGATGGTTGAGGAGGGGCAGTGTGACAGGGTGAGAGGGAACATGTCTGATCCTCCAGACAGAGCATCAACAGGTTCAGACTCACACTGATCCTGGGTCTGCATGTAAACAGAGGATCCTGACTGCAGCACTACACACACACACACACACACACACACACACACACACACACTCACAACATTTAACGTGTTGTCCAGTGCAGCTGAACATCCAGTAATGGCTATCCACAACCTTAACACCAGGAGATGAACCTTCCCTTCTAGAACACTGGACAAGAAAGCTTGGAGTTTGTGAATCTCCCATTATTCATGCCAACAACCCCCCCCCCCCCCACACACACACACACACACACATATAGAAGACAACAGACAAACACTAGCATTCCAGGGGAGGTTGGGGGGAGGGGGGGGGAAGGGGGAGGGAGGGGGTGTTAAATTGGTGCCTTGAGGGGAGCGCGGATCCAGGAGCCAGGCGGACGACCTGCGGCTGGGGCTGAATTCCTCCCCTCCTGCGCTCCTTTTAGAGGCGGAGAGGCAGGCGGACACAGAGGCCTCCTTTCAGAGTGATGTATCCCAGCGGTCGAGCCCTCAGCCTGGCAGCGAAGGCCCCTTCCCGGGCTGCCCAGCGGGATGCCTGCGAGTGGCGTGTGAAACCTCCCAGCTCCTTCAGCTCAGAGAGGAACAATGACGCACGTCTGGCTCAGCCTTACTCCCTCTCCTCTTTTCTCTTCTTCTCTCCTCTCCCCTTCTTCTTCTCCACCTCTCTTTCCTTCTTTCTCCTGTCTTTCCTTCATTCTCTCCTCCTCTTTCAGAAACATTCAGAATTGTTCCTGAAAAAGACTCAATTCATTCTTCTCATCAGTTTTCATCAAAACAGGTCTCTATATATATAGAGAAATGTTAAACAGGTCTCTCCTCAAACATCACAACTCCATCTTCCCCCTCCTCTCCTCCTCCTCCTCCACCTCCTCCTCCACCTACTCCTCTCTTTGGTAGGGCAGAAGTAAATAGGATGAATTGAAGAGAAAATGCTGTGTCTCACATGGTTCTCAGGACCCTGACTGACCCCCTATTACCCCCCCTCCACCCTTACTCCCCCCCACCCCTACCACCCACCCCCCCCGCCCCCCACCATCACCAAACCAGTGTTGCCCCCTCCCAGCCTTGCATCTCCAGGCTGTACCCTAACCTAACCCTAACCCTAACCCTAACCTAATCCAACAACACCACCACCCCCTCCCCCCACCTGCCTCCCCCAGCCTTCCTCCCCCAGTCTTCCTCCCCAAGAGAACCAGGGGAAGGAACAAAGAATCAGTAGGGAGAGAATCCCCACCCCCTCCCCCCAGGGCAGCATGCTAGCTAGCTAGCTACCGTTAGGGCTCTGTGTGGAACGTGTGGATAATCAGTTAGCTCACCCAACCAAGCCAAGCCTAGAGACAAACACAAGCACACACACAAGCACACACACTCTCACACAAACACACACCATCACACAAACACACACACTTGCGAACAAAGCCCATCCAGACAGGAAACCACATTTGTTCACCGAACGCTACCCAGATCCCCTTCCGCCCATCTTCCCCCATTTCTCCAGGTGATGGAGCACACAGGAAGTGCTCTCCACACAGGAAGTGCTCTCCACACAGGAAGTGCTCTCCACACAGGAAGTGCTCTCCACACAGGAAGTGCTCTCCACACAGGAAGTACTCTCCACACAGGAAGTGCTCTCCACACAGGAAGTGCTCTCCACACAGGAAGAGTCACACGCTAATGAAAAGCCCAGCCGACAGCAGGACTCCATGTTGTTTCTCTTCTTGTTGAGGCTCTTTCAGTGCCGTCTCCTACGGAGCTATTGAGCATTCACCTCCACATCACATCCCAGACAGGAGCCACAAAAAGGCGTTTTTAAAGCATCACTCCCTGCGGTTCCCACACTATTTCACCTGTCAAACTGTTACACAACACAGGAAGGAGGCCAAGCCTTCCTCCAGACTCCTCCACCCAGCAGGGCCATTGTGGTAGCCCTTCTTTGAGAGAGGCGTGAAGAGCAGGAGGAGGAAGGGACACACTATATCTGTTTAACGCCGCCATCAGAGCCCTCCTGCGCTCCAGGGTCTGACAGCACTGCCTCACGAGAGACCACAGCACTCCTGGGAAGATGGAGAGCGCCGTTTACTCCTGAAAGACAAGATGAAGGAAGAGGAGGAGGAAGAGGAAGAGGAGGGAGAGGAGGAGGGAGGAGTGACGAGGTTTGGTACTGATTCTGGACTGGATTCCTCTAGGTACTGAAGGAGATGATTCTGGACTGGATTATAACCATTAGCTAACGACCACACCTCAGCGTGTGTGTGTGTGCATGCTCGCATTCCTGTGCTTGATCGGCAGGTGTGAGTGAATGTGTGTGTGTGCATATGAGGTGAAGAGGTTCAGTTTTGATAACCTTAAATTGTGGCTTGCGCTAAACAAAAACAGGGAGAGCACTTAATCCATTAACTGCCGCTTAGCAACAACGAACACTCACCCACCCACACACAAAGGGGGCTTATATATGTATATAAAACAACACAGGATGTAATATATGACATGTTGCTTACAAGCAAAACACACATGCACCTCTCTAAACCCTCACTGGCTCCCTTCCTGCTGCAGGACGTCAAAGGTGAGGGCCGCCTAGCTCGATGGAGGACTGTCCAAATGGAAAAACCCACAAAGCCAGCATTTTAACATCTCACACCTCAACCGCTAACAACCCACTCAGCTAACAGCTAAAGCTAGCAGCTAAAGCTAACAGCTAACCACGGTCTGTGTATGTATGCGTGTGCGTGAGGGGGAGGGAGAGAGAGACATTACATTTATATTTAGTAATTTATCAGAATTCTGCCGACGCTCTTATCCAGAGCAACTTACAGTAAGTACAGGGACATTCCCCTGAGGTAAGTAGGGTGAAGGACACAATGTCATTTTGCATGGCCGGAAATCGAACCCGCAACCTTCTGATTAATAGCCCGGTTCCTTAACCGCTCAGACATCCGACCTCCCCAGAGAGAGAGAAGGGGGAGGGAGAGAGAGAGAGGGGAGGGAGGGAGGGAGGGAGAAGGAAAGTGAGAGAGGGGGAGGGAGAGAGGGGGAGGGAGGGAAAGAAAGAGGGGGGAGGGGGGAGAGAGGGAGAGAGAGAGAGAGAGAGAGAGAGAGAGAGAGAGAGAGAGAGAGAGAGAGAGAGAGAGAGAGGAGGGGGAGAGAGGTAATGTATGTTTGTATGAGAGTTAAATTCCTCGGTTTAGGCTGGAGTGTTGTCCAACATCCCTTCAACATTAAACGCATCGCCCACGGCAACGGATGGACACACACACGTATACACACACGCACACGATTGTAATGGTACAGCACAGCAAAAACACTATGAAGGAAACGTCTCTCTTGGCACACGTACACCTCCCTCCCTCCCTCCACCTCCCTCCCTCCACCTCCCTCCCTCCACCTCCCTCCCTCCACCTCCCTCCCTCCACATCCATCCCTCCCTCCACCTCCCTCCCTCCCTCCACCTCCCTCCACCTCCCTCCCTCCCTCCACTTCCCTCCCTCCCTCCACCTCCCTCCCTCCACCTCCCTACCTCCACATCCCTCCCTCCACCTCCCTCCCTCCAACTCCCTCCCCATCCCTCCCTCCACCTCCCTCCCTCCACCTCCCTCCCTCCAACTCCCTCCCCATCCCTCCCTCCACCTCCCTCCCTCCACCTCCCTCCCTCCACCTCCCTCCCTCCACATCCCTCCCTTCACCTCCCTCCCTCCCTCCACCTCCCTCCCTCCACATCCCTCCCTCCACCTCCCTCCCTCCTCATCCCTCCCTCCACATCCCTCCCTCCACATCCCTCCACATCCCTCCCTCCCTTCCTCCACATCCCTCCCTCCACATCCCTCCCTCCACATCCCTCCCTCCCTCCACATCCCTCCCTCCCAGTCAGAGGAGCAGATCTCCCAGAGTGATCCTGGTGTTTACCTCTGCTGTCTGTTCCTAGAACACCTGATTAAAAGGCCTGTCTACGTCTGTCTGAACCGTCTCAACACACACACACACACACACGTTCACACAGAGAGACCACCATGCGGGACGTGGGTGGCAGGTGAGATGTTTCGAGAGTCTGAGGCCTGATCAGACATGCAGTCTCCTGTCCTAACACACACACCACACACACACCTCCCAGTGTGGTGTTGAAGTGGTCAGCCAGTCAGAACTACACTGCTCTGTATAGATAAGCTGCTATAACCATACAAGAGGGAAAAAGAGTTTGTGTGTGTGTATTAAATGTGTTTGGGGAAGAGAAAACCAGCCAGGATTCAGACTGCAGAATCTGGCCGGGGCCAACACTATGATGACATCTCTTTCTCTCTTTGCCCCCCCCCCCCCCCCGCTAAGAGGGGGAGGGAGAGAGTCAGAGAGAGAGAGTCAGAAAGAGAGAGAGTCAGAGAGAGAGAGAGTCAGAGAGAGAGAGAGTCAGAGAGTTGTTTCTTGCGGAGGAGGAGAGACCCAGAGCTCCCACACTAACAGGAATATTCTAGTCTTGGATGAGAGATCAGAGAGGAGCTCTCTCTGTCCCTGTTACCCTCTTCAGACAGGGTGAGAGAGGGGGTGAGAGAGGGTGGAGGGGCGAGGGGTGAGAGGATGGCGACAAGACACCTTGTGACGTTTGTGGAGACTGGAGAGGTCCTATAGCAACACTGTCGTCAAGAAATGAGCTGCAGGAGGAGGAAGGAGAGGAGGAAGAGGAGGAGGAGGGGGTGGAGAGGGGAAGGAGGTGGGGGAGGAAGAGGAGGACGAGGAGGAGGAGGGGGGGGGGAGGGGAAGGAGGTGGGGGAGGACGAGGAGGACGAGGAGGAGGAAGGAAGGAAGGAAGGAAGGAAGGAAGGAAGGAAGGAAGGAAGAGGAGGAGGAGGAGGAGGAGGAGGAGAGGAGGAGGAGAGTAGCAGGAGGAGGAGGGGGAGGAAGAGGAGGAGAGGGAGGAGGGGGAAGGAGGTGGGGGAGGAAGTGGAAGAGGAGGAAGAGGAGGAGGAGGGGGGAAGGAAGGAAGGAAGAGGAGGAGGAGGAAAGGGGGAGGAGGAAAGTAGGAGGAGGAAGAGGGGGAGGAAGAGGAGGGGTAAGAGGAAGAGGAGGAAGGGGAGGAGGGAGAAAATAATAAACTCTCAACGCTTGTTGTTCTTGGTCCTCTCAAACGAGGCCTTTGAGATATTTTTGGAAATGCAGCTTTGAAAAAAAGAAAAGAAAAAGGATGAAGCAATGGTGTTCCTACCACACACACACACACACACACACACACAGCGCTCTTAAAGTAGAGCAGCACAGTGTCTTCAACTGAAGGAAAACACAAAGGAGCATGAGAGAGCTGGATGTCCAAAGAGGCTCTGAGGGAGGCTCTGTGAGGGGGCTCTGTGAGGGGGCTCTGTGAGGGGGCTCTGCGAGGGGGCTCTGTGAGGGGGGCTCTGTGAGGGGGCTCTGTGAGGGGGCTCTGCGAGGGGGCTCTGTGAGGGGGCTCTATGAGGGGGCTCTTTGAGGGGGCTCTGTGAGGGGGCTCTGTGAGGGGGCCCTGTGAGGGGGCTCTGCGAGGGGGCTCTGTGAGGGGGCTCTGCGAGGGGGCTCTGCGAGGGGGCTCTGTGAGGGGGCTCTGTGAGGGGGCTCTGTGAGAGGGGCTCTGTGAGGGGGCACTGTGAGGGGGGCTCTGTGAGGGGGGCTCTGTGAGGGGGCACTGTGAGGGGGGCTCTGTGAGGGGGCTCTGTGAGGGGGCTCTGTGAGGGGGCTCTGTGAGGGGGCTCTTTGAGGGGGCTCTGTGAGGGGGCTCTGTGAGGGGGGCTCTGTGAGGGGGGCTCTGTGAGGGGGCTCTGTGAGGGGGCTCTGCGAGGGGGCTCTGTGAGGGGGCTCTGTGAGGGGGCTCTGTGAGGGGGCTCTTTGAGGGGGCTCTGTGATGGGGCTCTGTGAGGGGGCCCTTTGAGGGGGCTCTGCGAGGGGGCTCTGTGAGGGGGCTCTGCGAGGGGGCTCTGTGAGGGGGCTCTGTGAGGGGGCTCTGTGAGAGGGGCTCTGTGAGGGGGCACTGTGAGGGGGGCTCTGTGAGGGGGGCTCTGTGAGGGGGCTCTGTGAGGGGGCTCTGTGAGGGGGCTCTGTGAGGGGGGCTCTGTGAGGGGGCTCTGTGAGGGGGCTCTGTGAGGGGGCTCTGTGAGGGGGGCTCTGTGAGGGGGCCCTGTGAGGGGGCTCTGTGAGGGGGCACTGTGAGGGGGGCTCTGTGAGGGGGCTCTGAGGGGGGCTCTGTGAGGGGGCTCTGAGGGGGGCTCTGTGAGGGGGCACTGTGAGGGGGCTCTGTGAGGGGGCTCTGTGAGGGGGGCTCTGTGAGGGGGCCCTGTGAGGGGGCTCTGTGTCTCTGCTCCCTCTGAACCCCGAAGGGGGGGGGGAGGGGTGAAACATGGCAGAGCTCCAGGTAACATGTTATGTTACCTGTCCAGGAAGTGAGGACACAGGAAGTGAGGAGCCTTGATAATATCACAGGGCCTGATGGACCCCTTACTGATGTGACAACTGTGTGTGTGTGTGTGTGTGTGTGTGTGCGTGTGTGTGTGTGTGTGCGTGTGTGTGTGCGTGCGTGTGTAGGTACAAGATAGAGGAGGTGGATCATAAGTGCATCAGCCAGTGAAATGAGATAACATGCTTGAAAATCATCTAAAATCAACTAAAAAAGATTGAATTCACTCTCTGCTTCAAAAGCAGGATTAGGATCTTCAGCTGTGTACCCCCTCTTAAATTGGACACACACACACACACACACACACCTCCACTCACTGTTAGTGAGGGTACAGTGTTTCAGGCTAGGAAAGACCTGTTCTCACAGGTGACAGTGTCAAGCAGTGTCAAGTTAACTAAAACACACACACGGCGAGCCATCCAATGGGCCACAGAAGCGTGTGTGTGTGTGTGTGTGTGTGTGTAAAGGCTGTTCAGAGAGTGTGCGTGTATGTGAAAATAGCCTGCATTTTCAGCTGCTGTGAGAATGTGTGTGTCAGGGAAAAGCATGGCAAGAACTGTAAGCACACACACACACACACACACACACACAGCAGGAGCAGACCTGCCCTGCACACATCACTGAAGCTGGGAGCAGTTAGCTGCTTATTGCTCTCTAGTGGGCCACACACACACACACACCGAGAAAAGCACACACTCTATGAGACACATGTTCAAGCAATCTCACACACATGCACACACACATCCAACCCCATTGGTGCCCCCAGTCCCCCCAGCCCCCCCAGCCCCCCCAGTCCCCCCAGCCCCCCCAGTCCCCCCAGTCCCCCCAGCCCCCCCAGTCCCCCCAGCCCCCCCAGCCCCCCCAGCCCAGCTTGCAACCTGAGAGGCCCAGTTTGTTTGTTCCTATTGGGATCATGTTCACGGTTGAGGAAGGGGGGGGGGGGGGCATGTGAACTGAAATGCATCTAACTGCAGGATGGGGCCCCCTTCTCAAAGCTCTGTAATTACTGCTCCTCCTACACCCCCCCCCCCCCACACACACACACACACACACACACAGTGTGTACTGAATGTTGCAGCAGGGAGGTTATGGTGTGCTGGAGTGTGGATGAGGAGCATCCTCTCGCATCCTCACGACCAGCTGAGATCTGCGGAGACCAAGACCATACAGGAGAGACCCACTAATCCTCATTTACAAAGATCTCCCTAATTTCCCATGGAGGTAATCATAAAGATCCTCCCCCTCTTTTTCATTGGACATGGACTCCCACCAATCACAGGAGAGCAGAGGGCTTTTCCAGGGCTCATGTCACAATCAGTCCTCACACAGCCTCTCTCATCCCTCACACAGCCTCTGTCAGTCCTCACACAGCCTCTCTCAGTCCTCACACAGCCTCTCTCAGTCCTCACACAGCCTCTCTCAGTCCTCATCCCTCACACAGCCTCTCTCAGTCCTCACACAACCTCTCTCTCAGTCCTCATCCCTCACACAGCCTCTCTCAGTCCTCACACAGCCTCTCTCAGTCCTCACACAGCCTCTCTCAGTCCTCATCCCTCACACAGCCTCTCTCAGTCCTCACACAGCCTCTCTCAGTCCTCACACAGCCTCTCTCAGTCCTCATCCCTCACACAGCCTCTCTCAGTCCTCACACAGCCTCTCTCAGTCCTCATCCCTCACACAGCCTCTCTCAGTCCTCACACAGCCTCTCTCAGTCCTCACACAGCCTCTCTCAGTCCTCACACAGCCTCTCTCAGTCCTCACCTCCTCATATCAAAGGCCTTTCCAGACTCCTCTCTACACCATCTCACTGCAGAATACAACTTCAGATGCACACGGACATTTACTGGGTCCAGCTTGCTCCATTTATCTCCTTGTTTCTCTACAGTGTCCCCAGAACTGCTGACCTGGGTCCTGGGTTCTGCTCCCTGGGCTGCTCCCAGCATGCCCTGCTCCCTGGGCTGCTCCCAGCATGCCCTGCTCCCTGGGCTGCTCCCAGCATGCCCTGCTCCCTGGGCTGCTCCCAGCATGCCCTGCTCCCTGGGCTGCTCCCAGCATGCCCTGCTCCC
>NC_140379.1:770000-795000 GCF_054491055.1 Hypomesus nipponensis
GGGGGGGGGAGAGAAAGAGAGAGAGAGAGAGAAACGAGTGGATGAAGAAAACAGGTGTGACTGATGTGTGGAAGTGTGTGTGTGTGTGTGTGTGTTCAGCATGCAAATGTGTGTGTGTGTCTACCCGAGTGTGTGTGAATGTCCAGAGCAGTGGACGTCTATGGTCAGACACACACACACACGCTCATCTGTGTGAGTGTGTAAGTGTGACCATCAAAGGCTTTTGGCTCCATCAGGCAGAAGAAAGAAGTGTCGTTAGGTCGACCAGTTTATGGCTGTCCTGACCCCTGACTCCTCCCTGACCTTCCACCCTGCGCCCACTGACCTGGAAGTTATGTCCTTTTGGGGAAGACAATTTCCTGCCTCTATAAAGCAGGGAGCGGAACTGGGGGGAAGGGGGGCGAGGGGTGGCGAGGGGGGACGAGGGGGGGCGAGGGGGGACGAGTGTAGCAGGGCGGGGCCTAACACCAGGGCGGGGCCTAACACCAGGGCGGGGCCTAACACTCGAGCAGCATCATTAGCTCCCGGCACAATGACCACAACTGTGTCCAAGTCCAGCCTTGCCCCTTCTGAGGTCAAACTGCTGCTCCTGTTCCCCCACCCTGCCCTGACGCCCCCAGAGAGACCACCCTGCCCTGACGCCCCCAGAGAGACCACCCTGCCCTGACGCCCCCAGAGAGACCACCCTGCCCTGACGCCCCCAGAGAGACCAGCCCCCACCCTGCCCTGAGAGGTCCAGGCTGGGGAAGCTGAGCACAGCCAAGCTCAGAGAGAGTGCCGGGCTGGGCATGGCTGTTCAATCCGTGCGCTGGCTACGACCTGCTGCCCAGTTAACGTCAACGTGAAAACGAGAGAGACAGACCAACAGAGAAAGAGACAGACCGAGGGAGAGAGAGAGACCGACAGAGAAAGAGACCGACCGAGAGAGAGAGAGAGAGAGAGAGAGAGAGAGAGAGAGAGAGAGAGAGAGAGAGAGAGAGAGAGAGAGAGAGAGAGAGAGAGAGAGAGAGAGAGAGAGAGAGAGAGAGAGATAAAGGTCCCCAAAGTCCAGCCCAGCAGATAAGATTGAAGACCAACCCTACACACACTGGTGGCGCAACAGAGATCAGTAGTTTTTTAAGTCAACAGCATTCTGTACTGGAGGGGGAATGAAGAGAGAGAACGAGTGTGATTATATTCCCAGGGGGAAACACACACACAAAGACACACACACAAAGAGAGACACAATGCTATCCTGCTGAACACAGAGTCAGTAATTGGGTTGGATGTCCCTCCGGCCCCCGCCACCTGCCCCCGCCCCCCGTCCCCCTGCCAGAGGACTGAGACTCCATTAAACACAACTGTAAGTGTGCAAGACTGGACAAACTTCAGAGGAGACGTGTGTGTGTACATACAACCCACTCGCAGAACCAAGAAAGTCAGAGTATGGAGGGTGGAGGGGAGCCAGGCAGAGTATGGAGGGTGGAGGAGGAGAGCCAGGCAGAGTATGGAGGGTGGAGGAGGAGAGCCAGGTTGTCTGAAACACCTGCAGACTCAGGAGATCCAGTCCTACATGGTGTATATTTAGAATGCTTCCTTGATGTCTCTCTCCCCTTCTCTCTTTCTCCTTCCATCCTCTCTCCCCTTCTCTCTTTCTCCTTCCATCCTCTCTCTCCTTCTCTCTTTCTCCTTCCATCCTCTCTCTCCTTCTCTCTTTCTCCTTCCATCCTCTCTCCCCTTCTCTCTGTCTCACCCACTCAGATCTTCTGAGAACACAGAAAATAACTGGCATCACCGCAACAAGATGGATGCACAAACATTCTGTCTCTGTGTGTCAGTACTGCTACAGACAACCAGAACACAAACTCCTCAGTTCATCTTGAAGTGGAACTCTGACCTTCCCAATAGGAGCTGACTGGGTCTGTGGCTCCGCCCCTGTCCTGTGACTGGCCCCTGTCTCTGGGATGCTGTGCTGTGATTGGTTCCCTTGAGGGGCAGGGTTATCTGCTGAGGTTCATGAAGACTAAACATTAGGTGTGTTCGACATGGACCGACTTCATGCAGCGCTGCAGCCGGCTGTAGGCGGCTGACTTAAAACAGTGAATTCTGGTTAGACTTTCTGTCCGACTTGAGACGGCGCCGAGGCTAGGTCACTGTGACGTAGACATCAAAGTACCGTGAGATCGATTCGAGAACTGCCGGCTGTGTAGCCGAGTGCATTTTCTCAAGAGCAACTGCATGGGTTCTAATGACGACACAGCTATTTCATGATTGGCCAGACTCACACACGACAACTTTGTAACTATTCTGACACCTTCAGTTTCGCCAATGCTCAAATCCGGACCAAAAAGTTTTATTGAATTATACATTTGTTGAAGAAAGGGTTTTAGTCCGCCTATTCACTAACGGAAAGACTAAGTTTAATTATAAATAAAGTAAAGTAAGCAAACAGCGCTTGATTGGCCATGACTGACATCAATGCAGCAAACCACGAGAAGCTGGAATGTCCGACTTCACAGAGCCGTTAACTCCTCCCCGACTGGGGCGGCTCCTCTCGCCGGTCGTGTCATGCAGCCGCAGTCCATGTCGAACGCACCTTTTGTGTCTGTCCAGTGTGTGTATGTAAGAATGTGTTTGTGTGTGTGTGTGTTTGCATACATGATTGAGTGACTGTGTTCATGCATGAGTGAGTGCGTGTGTGTAAGAGTATGCATGAGTGTGTGAGAGTATGTGTGTGTGTTTCCATTCAGAGATAGCATCCACTTGTGAGCAGTCTCTTTCAGAGATCTGATCACAAGAGTCTCTGTTTAACATCCACATCTCCACACAGACACATCAGCAGTGTTGTCTGCAGACAGCTGGTGACCCGTCTCTCTGTAGCAGATGGGATCAGTGACAGGCTGCTATACTTAGAGGTGACATCCAGCAGGACAGCCAGCACGCACGCTACCGCCTTCACAGGATCTAGTTTTCCCTCAACAGGAAGGAGTCAACGCCTGGGCAGGAAGTGAGAGTGTTTAGAACGGAGAGCTGGAGGTATCAATGACAGCATGACACAGTCTCTCTCTCTCTCTCTCTCTCTCTCTCTCTCTCTCTCTCTCTCTCTCTCTCTCTCTCTCTCTCTCTCTCTCTCTCTCTCTCTCTCTCTCTCTCTCTCTCTCTCTCTCTCTCTCTCTCTCTCTCTCTCTCTCTCTCTCTCTCTCTCTCTCTCTCTCTCTCTCACACACTCACACACTCACACACACACACACACTTTAGATTGGCACACACACACGTTCCAGACACACACACACACACGTGCACCACAAGCTGAGGTCATCTTTAGTTGAGGGTTGAGGTGAGAGTCTGTTTGCATTCCAGAAATGTGACCTCAGCAAGCAGCCACTCTCTTCTGCCACTCCGACAGGTCAAGGGTCATTCTTCTCTGGTGGGGTGAGCGAGTGTGCGTGTTTGGAAAGGGTGGGGAATGTGTGTGTCTTCGCCTGTGACAAGAATAGCCACCCCCTCTCCCCAGGCATGTGGCGGAAGAGATGTGACACCCAACACCTGGGAAGGCGGAGTGTGTGTGTGTGTCTGGAAGGTTAACAACATACAGGAATCAAAGGCCCTCATTCCTCCCCTCCCCTCCCCTCTCTCCCTCCCCTTTCTCTCTCTCTCTCTCTCTCTCTCCTCCAACAGCAGGGCAGTAGACAGGAGCTCTGGCCAGCTCATAAATCAATGCCACCCGGTTGTGGGGGGGGGGGGGGGGTTGAAGGGAGGGAGGTGAAGTGAGGCAGTGTGCCAACACTAAATCCAGTTGTGCCCACTCCTCCCTGATGTACCTTCACCCTGCGGTGGGGGCCTGAGCGGACGTGTGTCTGTGGGCGCCAGCCTGGCCGACACGACTGCCCAGCAACTGGACTGAGCCCTGGCACCTGTCTCACACACTGTCTAGCTCATCTCTTTCTCCCTCTCTCCCTCCCCTCCCTCCCCTCTCTCCCCTCCCCCTCCCTCCCTCCCTCCCTCCCTCCCTCCCTCTCTCCCTCTCTCCCTCTCTCTCTCTCTCTCTCTCTCTCACACACACACACACACACACACACACACACACCTCAGGGATGCTTGTCCAGTCATGTGAAAAATACAGTGTGCCTCTACACTAACACACCTCTACACTAACACACCTCTACACTAACACATACACCTCTACACTAACACACCTCTACACTAACACATACACCTCTACACTAACACACCTCTACACTAACACATACACCTCTACACTAACACACCTCTACACTAACACATACACCTCTACACTAACACACCTCTACACTAACACACCTCTACACTAACACACCTCCATACATCCTTCCACCCGGCCTCCCTAACCCTGACCCTCCATACATCCTTCCACACATCAGTGTTCAGTAGGAGAACGATCAGGTGGCTCTGTAGCCTTGAAGACCTGAAGATTCAGATGTTTTATTACTGAGCGCCACATCCCAACAGAAGCTCTCTGAACACCGCCTCCCCTTCTCCTCAAGGTTACTTTAAAAGTAGGAGTGTGTGTCTGTGTGTTCATTTCTAGATGTACTCAATATTGCTTCTTACAGATATTGGTCCCTGGTGGTGGTAAATAACCCAGAAGCTGTCAGACTTATTAACTCTGCCACACTCCAGAACTGACAAACGTAACTTTTGTTCTGCATTGTATTACACATTTTTCAGTTTTTGTGTATGGATGATTGGTTATCTTTATTTATTAATGATGAGTAGTTTAGTACCTAATTTCGTTCCAGCTCATGTAATATGTTTTGGAATGACAATACAAATCCAGATCCTTATCATTCAGGAGAAGGGTGAATAGGAGTATTGATTCAGGTGCTATCCTCTCCATCTATTCTTCCTTCCCTCTCAATGCTTTCCTCTTTCCTTCCTTCCCTGAGTTCTTTAATGCCACCATCCCTCCCTCCATCCTCCCCAGTCTCCTCAGGCTAGTGCAGGCCTGGTTCTCGTTAGCTTGTGCCCCAGATTCCCTGTCCCTCCCAGGCTAACACCTGGACAGGATTTCCACCCAGCACCAGCCTTCCAGGCTTAGAAAACATCCTGACCCCTTCCTTGACTGCTCCAAACTGGGGAACAACAACCCTGAACTCTCCCCAACATCAAGACCCACTCAACCTGCTAGCATGTGAAGCTAGCATGTGAAGCTAGCAAAAGAAGCTAATTTGAGCATCAAGCAAGCGCTGCAACACATGTGAAGCTAGCATGTGAAGCTAGCAAAAGAAGCTAATTTGAGCATCAAGCAAGCGCTGCAACACATGTGAAGCTAGCATGTGAAGCTAGCAAAATAAGCTAATTTGAGCATCAAGCAAGCGCTGCAACACATGTGAAGCTAGCATGTGAAGCTAGCAAAAGAAGCTAATTTGAGCATCAAGCAAGCGCTGCAACACATGTGAAGCTAGCATGTGAAGCTAGCAAAATAAGCTAATTTGAGCATCAAGCAAGCACTGCAAGCAAGAAAATGTGAAGCCAACAAGAGAAAAAGCATGTTAAGTGATAGTTCTGAACGATCTGTATCACCAGGCACAGTGTGGTAAGTAACCACATTTCGGCTACCAGGGGAGAGAAGAGGGGAACAGAGAAGGCTAAAAAGGAGTAGAGTACAGTAGAGTCCAGTAGAGTCCAGTAGAGTCCAGTAGAGTACAGTAGAGTACAGTAGAGTACAGTAGAGTACAGTAGAGTCCTCATCAAGTACTCATCATTGATGCAAAACCTATTTGTTCAAAACCTTTTTCCCCCACATTTTTCAACCATTACAAACTTTTATTTTTCACCACAACACGACACAAAACAGTTTCACTTTTCTTTTTCTTTTTTTCTTTTTTTTTTTGCGAAATACTTTTTCAACCTTTGGAAACTTTTTTAACGAACAGACCTGTTGTGGTCTATGTCCTCTCCCTTCCCAGGACGCACTGCTCCCAGAGCGTGTGCAGTAGCTTCAGCGTGTCAGGGGGACAGTCAGCAGACACAAAGGACTCCCCGGTTTAAAGACATTAATACCCATTACTCACGAGCAGCGGAAACTGGCCCCTTGCTGGCGGCCATGTTGGGTCAGCCCAGTGATTAGGTATAAAGATGCTCTACATGTAAACTGGGACAATGTAAGACTTTGTCGTCCTCTTTGAGGTGGAGATAGGGTGCGCTGTGTGGTGGGGAGGGTGTGTGTGCGGTGGGGAGGGTGTGTGTGGTGGGGAGGGTGGGAACAACGAGAGGGTTGTGAGAACTTCAGAAGACAGACACGGTGTCCTCATTAGAAGGCTACTTCCTGCCGGCGTGTGATAGGTCAGGTTGTGTTGTTGTGGTGGCAGATGTTCAGCTGGAACTCAGATTGTTACATTTACATTTATGCATTTAGCAGACGCTTTTATCCAAAGCGACTTCCAAGAGAGAGCTTTACAAAAGAGCATAGGTCACTGAGATTGTTGTTGTTGTTGTTGAGGTTTTGCCTCAGGGTAAACAATAAAGCTGTTACAGGACTGGTGCTTTTGGGGAGAGAAACCAACCCTCCATCTGCTAACTGGTACTGGAACACCATAACTCATCCTCTCACTCATCCTCCTCCCTCCACCTCATCCTCCTCTCTCCACCTCATCCTCCTCTCTCCACCTCATCCTCCTCGTCCTCCACTCTCCACCTCATCCTCATCCCTCCATCTCATCCTCCACTCTCCACCTCATCCTCCTCCGTCCACCTCCTCCCTCCAGCACACGCACACACACCTAACCTCGATCATTCCTTCACAGATGATCAGTGTGTGAAGCAGAACAGAGCTTGTTAGTTGTTCTGTGTACGGACAGGTCACCTGATTACACTGCTGCAGGGGGCTTCTGCCACACACACACCAGTGTTTCCCATAGGATCGATTTATTTGTGCCGCCACAATAAAGAATTGACAGCCACAAATTGATTGTTATTTTTATTTTTTTTACTGTTCAACATTGCAACAAAACAAAAACATTTTGATTTGCGCGCATTGATTCTCAGCCCCTTCTTGTCCGCATGAGGCCCAACGTCCAGCCTCAGCGAGGCCCAACGTCCTGCCTCAGCGAGGCCCAACGTCCTGCCTCAGCGAGGCCCAACGTCCTGCCTCAGCGAGGCCCAACGTCCTGCCTCAGCGAGGCCCAAAGTCCTGCCTCAGACTCACAGACTTTGAGGCGCATTCTCGCTAAGTCTGTGAAGGCTTAGGACTGTCCCACTGTCCCAGTGTCCCAGTGTCAATGTGCGAGGGCTGTTTCACAGACATTTTGAGCCCTTTATGCACCCTTTTCGTTAGTCCACATTTTTGCAGACTTTAGTTCAGGGAATTGGCCACAATTCACAGCGTTGTGGCGTGAAACATGAGGGTTACCCCCTAAAAAATGTTGCACGCTCTGTGCACTCGCATTCCTTGTGGAGGTCTCTATTTACACATTATAACCATGATCCAACCTAGGTTTGGGCTAGCCTAGGTCTAGCCCCTAATGTTTACAACGTCTGGCTCCACCCCTGCCTACCACCACAAATATAATCTAATTATGTGGGAAACACTGCAGACACACACACCAACACCACCCACACACACACACCACACAAACACACACACCACACACACACCAGCACCACCCCCACACACACACACACACAGTGGCTCTGCAGACCAGAACAAAGCAGACCTCTGTCTCCCACCTCCCTTCTTTCCATCCTCCTCATCCTGCTTTCCTCTCCCTCTCCATGTCTTCCCCCTCTCCCTCTCCATCTCCCCCCCTCTGCCCTCTCCATGTCTTCCCCCTCTCCCTCTCCATCTCCCCCCCTCTGCCCTCTCACCCCCTCTCCTATACTCAGGATATGATGCTGTTTTTTCTACACTGTATCTGAGATACTGATCCAGTTACTGAACGCTGTTGGAACTCCACACTTCTGATCCTTGATCTTCTGCGGTTCTCTACGTGCTCTGTTTCTATGTTGTTTTGGATGAAAGTCTGCTGAATGAATGTAAATATGGTGTGTAGTGTGTCCTGCCACCATGAGGGACGTGGAGCAGAGTGGGGGAGTACTCAGAAAGAGGCTGGGCTATAAACAGATCATGTAGATGGCTTACCAGGCATGGGGAAGCTATCTGCAGAGGTCTCATGATGGAGTTATGAAACGCTGAGTGGGTGTAGCATTCCATCTGAGGTTGCAGGGCAGCTCTTTAATCAGTCGCTGTAATTGCTAGGATGAACTGGGAACCACAGACGTACTGTATTTGTCGTTGCTCTGTACCCGCGGTTACACAAACACCAGGCTCGGGGCTGGAGGCTAGGGGCTGGAGGCTAGGGGCTGGAGGCTAGGGGCTGGAGGCTAGGGGCTGGAGGCTAGGGGCTGGAGGCTCGGGGCTGGAGGCTCGGGGCTGGAGGCTAGGGGCTGGAGGCTAGGGGCTGGAGGCTCGGGGCTGGAGGCTAGGGGCTGGAGGCTAGGGGCTGGGGGCTGGAGGCTAGGGGCTGGAGGCTAGGGGCTGGGGGCTGGAGGCTAGGGGCTGGGGGCTAGGGGCTGGGGGCTAGGGGCTGGGGGCTGGGGGCTGGGGGCTGGAGGCTAGGGGCTGGGGGCTAGGGGCTGGGGGCTAGGGGCTGGGGGCTGGAGGCTAGGGGCTGGAGGCTGGAGGCTAGGGGCTGGAGGCTGGGGGCTAGGGGCTAGGGGCTGGGGGCTGGAGGCTAGGGGCTGGGGGCTGGGGGCTGGGGGCTGGAGGCTGGGGGCTGGAGGCTAGGGGCTGGAGGCTGGAGGCTAGGGGCTGGAGGCCAAGTAGAGATGAAACAGAAGAAAGAGGGGGGTGAGAGTCTCAGAGAGGAAAGGAGAGAGAAAGAAGAGGAAGAGAAGAGAGGAGAAGAAAGGAAAGGAGAAAAGAAAGGAGAGGAGAGAATAAAGGAGACATGATGGACCACATGTCCCCAGTGGCAGTTTAAGTGCTCGCTAGTGGACAGGCTCTGAATACCAAGATCTCTTCCACATACTCCACTACAACCCCCTTCTCTCTCCTCCTCTCTCCTCTACCTCCCCCCTCCCCTTCCCTCTCCTCCTCTCTCCTCTCCTCTCCCTCTTCCTCCTCTTCCTCCTCAGTAGCTAGAGTCAGATGTTCAAGAGAACAGCTCTAATTGGGAATAGTGGAGTTGCCTGAACTGGGAAGAGAAAGGGGGGGGGGGCAAAGAGAGGGAGGGGGGACTGAGGGAGAGGGCTGCTTTATTTAAGAGTTCTTTGTTTTACCAAGTAAATTCCGCCCTCCTCTCTTTTCTCCTCCCGCCCTGCCGCCCTCCCCCTCCCCTGCCCCCCCTCCCCTCCCCCTGACCCCGCTCCCCTCCCCCTCCCCCTGCCCCCCCTCCCCTCCCCCTGCCCCCCCTCCCCTCTGAGGTGCTGTTTGTCCCCCTGGGGCCAGCGGACGGCCATGTTTTGACACTTAGTCCTCGCTGGCTTTGCTGAAAGGAGCCATGTCTATGGAACACTCCAGTTCATTAGGGAGTGAGGCGCTTTCAGCCGCGCCCCCCACTCCAGCCCCAGGCTTTAATGGGGCCTCCAAAGCCCTCACTGTTTGTTTAATAGAGCTTGTTTCTCTGAATCCCCCCCCCTACCACCACCACCCCACCACCCCCACCACTCATCACAAGAGAAAGAGGAGAGGGGTTTGGTTTAAAGTAGGAAGTGACTTCTGGTACACTGTGCATGTGGCGGCAACTCAACTGATGCATAAATAAGAATATTAATATTTTAATCTTGCCATCCACTGTAATGCAATCCATTAAACAAAGCTACATTTACATTGTTTCTAGACTTTCCCCCAACATTACTAATCAAAGAAAACCTTTTTGTGGGTAATGTTGATAGCCTCCAGAGGTGGGTTCCAGTGTAGGAACAGACAAACCTGCTGAGATGCAACCTAAACGTGTTTAACGTGGTGAGTTCTGGGTGACAGCCTCAGGAGAAATTCTTCACACAGGGCCTGTTGTGATGTTTGACTGTCAGTTAGCAGAAACATGTGACACACACACACACAACCACACACACAACCACACAAACGCAACCACAGTTTCAGCTCTCCAAGCGCAGGTGACATCATAGGTGAACATTGGAGGACAAAGAGAGAGAGAGCTCTAGAAGATGAGCTGAGCTCATTCAGACCTGCAGGAAACCCAGCTGTGCGTGTGTGTGTGTGTGTGTGGACTCTCCTGCTTTTAAAACATAACACCCAGGTGGAACACCTGAGAAGCCCTAGGTCAGAGCTCATCTCTCCAGGAAGGAGCTTGTGTTCCAGTCCCCCCCCCCTCTCCCCCCCCCTCTCCCTCCCCCCCTCCCTCCCCCCCCTCCCTCCCTCCCCACATAACCCCTGCCTGGGCGAGGGACACCCATTAGTGGTCGTGTGTCTTGGGGCTGTACTGATATGGTGTGTGGGTGTGTGTCCGTGTGTGTGTTTGGTGTTCCTATGGCATTTGTGTGTGTGTTGGTGCGGTGTGTGTGTGTGTGTGTGTTTGGTGCAGTGTGGGTGCGTGTGTTGGTGCAGTGTGTGTGTGTGTTTGGTGCAGTGTGGGTGTGTTGGTGCAGTGTGTGTGTGTGTTTGGTGCGGTGTGTGTGTGTGGGGGGGAGGAGTGAAAACCCTCTGCAGGCAAACACAGGGACAGCTGAAGCCCGTATCAGGACCCCCACTGAGACAGTTTGTGTGTGTGTGTGTGTGTGGGGGGGGGGGGTACATACCTCATAAAGCTGTGGACAGCAGGTGAGAGAGAGAAAGAGAGAGAGACAGAGAGAGAGAGACAGAGAGAGAAAGAGAGAGACAGAGAGAAAGAGAGAGACAGAGAAAGAGAGAGACAAAGAGAGAGAGAGAGAGACAGAGACAGAGAGAGAGAGAGAGAGAGAGAGAGAGAGAGAGAGAGAGAGAGAGAGAGAGAGAGAGAGAGAGAGAGAGAGAGAGAGAGAGAGAGAGAGAGAGAGAGAGAGAGACTCCGACTAGAAGCCAGAGCAGAGTGGGTATTAAAGGTGTCGAAGGGTTAGGGTTAGGGTTAGGGTTTCTGTCTTGCTGAGGTACAGAAGACGAAGGGCAGCGAGTTCTGAGCGTAGAAACATGCCCCCCCTGACCACACAGGTGTGTAGAGACCCTGCCCTCTGACCTCGTCATCATCTCAGTGGCCAATCAGCTGTCGTTGCCATTCTGGGATAAAGTTATTTCACACTACTTCACAAACAGGAAGTGGTGATATGACGCAGGAGAGGAAAGGGCAGGCATATGTTATGTGTATGAGTGGGTGTGTCACAGCCCTGACACCAATTTCAGGAGAAAGAGACTCTTCTCTTCTCGTTCCTTCCATCCTCATGGGTTTGCTTAGAAAAGGCGGAATGTAAGTAAGCAGTCACGCGGTCGCGGTCACACACACACACACACACGCACACACACACAGGGAACCAGGCAGTCAGTGACTTCAGGGTCCTTGCTGTCTGTCTGTCCAGTTATTAATACACTGACCTCTCCCCAAATCTGTCTACTGTACACATACACACCCTGTAATCCCTGGCCTCAGTGTGGCCCCACCCCCTCCTAGCAGAGAGACATGTGGCCCCACCCCCTCCTAGCAGAGAGACATGAGGCCCCACCCCCTCCTAGCAGAGAGACATGTGGTCCCACCCCCTCCTAGCAGAGAGACATGTGGCCCCACCCCCTCCTAGCAGAGAGACATGAGGCCCCACCCCCTCCTAGCAGAGAGACATGTGGTCCCACCCCCTCCTAGCAGAGAGACATGTGGCCCCACCCCCTCCTAGCAGAGAGACATGTGGCCCCACCCCCTTCTAGCAGAGAGACATGTGGTCCAGTCACAAACAGCTTCCATGGTGAGACAAAGCAAAGCATAGTCAATCACACGCAACTGTGTGTATGTGTGTGTGTCCTGTGGTTCTAACTGAAACATGCTCCAGGTCAGGAGGAGTCTGGTTCCAGAATCAGACACCAAAGAAGAAGATACCTGGGGATATCTGGGAGGGTGGAGGACTGGGGAGGGGGAGGGGAGAAGGGTGATGGGTGGGTGAGCAAGAGGAGTGGTTAGGGTGAGAGGGTGAGAGGGTGAGAGGGTGAGGAGGTGAGAGGGTGAGGAGGTGGAACCACAAAGAGACCAGCACACACACTCCCACCTGCTGTCTCTCATGAGTAGCAGACTGAGATTTAACAGCAACATAACAATACCATGAGGTGAGGCCATGACAACACACACCTCACACGCACACACACACACGCAGGCGTGCGCACCCACACACACAAAACTAAGACTACAAATCAAAGTAATACTGCTTTCCTCATCACGCTTGTCTTTTCTTCTGGAAGATTCTCCTCTCTCCTCCAAAAGCTTTCTTCTCTTTTCTTTTCAATCTCTCTTCAGAGTGGACACACACACCCCACACACACACCTCACACACACCACACACACACACCTCTGCTGCAGGCCTCTTGAAGGAAGTACATTTGGGGGGGGTAGAAGAACCCTTGTGTTCCTCTCCCAGAGCATCCTGAACTGATCTCAGCTCCCCCCCTCACACCATCAATCCCAGTCAGTCCATGACTGACCTGGGCCCAGCAGTCGGTCAGGCTGCTTCCAGAGAGGGTCTTCATGGAGTCTTGCCAGCACAGCCAGGCTGCAGCTCTTTGTTATGTCTCCAGAAAGACAAGCTCTCTACGGGAGAGAGGAGCTCCGTCATTCAGAACCCCACCCCCTCTCCCCCTCTCCCCCTCCCTCCATCTATCTCTCTCCCACCCCCTCTCCCCCTCTCCCCCTCCCTCCATCTATCTCTCTCCCACCCCCTCTCCCCCTCTCCCCCTCCCTCCATCTATCTCTCTCCCACCCCCTCTCCCCCTCTCCCCCTCCCTCCATCTATCTCTCTCCCACCCCCTCTCCCCCTCTCCCCCTCCCTCCATCTATCTCTCTCCCACCCCCTCTCCCTCTCATGTCTCCCTCCAGCATCTGTGTTTAGGATGCACTGGCAAACTGAGGTACACAAGTGGAGCATGGAGTCCACACACACACACACACACACACTTTAGGAGAGTACACCAACTCCACCAGGGACTGGTCTCTGTGTGGTAAGGTTATATGCCGACATGAACAATATAGAAACGATCACAACAAACACCTAGCTACAGCTGATAAGGGAGTAATATGATATCATTGCTTCATGATGGAACAAGCCGACAGTCTAGACAAACATGAACCCACATATTCTGTTCCAGAGATGACAGAACGCAGCGGGTTGGATAACTGCGCTCTGAAAGAACAACACACCTACCTCAAATTAGCTTCACAATCTACCAAGGACCCTTTGTTTAAACAAGATATCGAATCGTATCTGTCTGACATTTTGAATCCAGTGGACTGGTGACATTTAAGAGCCTGTCATAATTACTGCTGGGCCCCCTATCAGAGCGCGACCATACAATCCCGGCACGAGACGCACTTTCATTCTGTCAGTTCAATCGATATTCTTTTTACTGGGGGAGGGGACACGGGGCGTGTGTGTGTGTGTGTTTGTGTGTGTGTGTGTGTGTGTGTGTGTGTGTGTGTGTGTGTGTGTGTGTGTGTGTGTGTGTGTGAGAGAGAGAGAGAGAGATGCTGTTTCCTTCACAGGGCCGTTTGTCGGCGCTTCGGCAATATCCCTGCATTCCAGCGAGCGCGCGGCGGCTGTTGTAACATGTTGTAAATACACGGTCTCGGTGGAAACGAATGAGCGGAAAACACCTGACTCAACTCCAGTACCTGCCGTCTGACAGGGGGTGGAGAGGCACGCGAGGGGTAGGCCTACGGTTCTACATTAGCCCGCGGGGACGGCGCCATGTGGCGGGTTTAACATGTCCAGAGGAGTTCTGTTTAACACTGACAAGATCTCCGGTGATGTTCAGACAGCGCGTGCACGCCGATGGAGACAGACATACGGTCTTGCACTATAAAGACAGACTGCTCGGTACGGCTGCTCTGACTTGGGACCAACTTGTGTTTGCCTTATACAGATGGCGAAAATGTCATCAGTGATCGTGAGAATTCTGATGTAAAGTTGATGCAGCTGAGTTACAAGGAAATTAGAAAATGTAGTAAATTATTTGAATAAGTACAATTTCTAACACTGAAAAAGTTATCATTATGAGTTTCATATTGAATCGCCCCTACAATAAAGTTTATTCTAAGGTGTTATGAAACTGATAATGTGCCGCAACGGGGCGACGATATCCTCTCTGGAAGAAAGATCCAGTCTATTCCTGAACCAAGGACTAACCATTTCTCACACACACACGACACCGCGCTTCACGACTTCACACACACACCGGGGAACACCTGTGTGTCTAAAAGCAAGAAACTTAAAGCGCCAATATAAATCTTACCTTTACTGCAGACCAACAAAGTTATCAGGGCGCAGTACAGCTCCGCCGAGAACTGCATCTTCTCTCTTCCTCGCTCTCCGGGCTCTGCCTTTCTTTCTTGAATGCTGCAAATATTCGTTGCCTTCGTGTTATCAAAGACGCTCCTTCAAATCGACACAGACGAGTCTCATAACTAATTTCCCAGCATGACTGGGATTCAGGCTCGTGATCCTCGAGTTATGAACGGACAAAGTTAGGAAGTTTAGCTCGCGGCCCCGGACCGTACAGTCTGGTCTTCAACATGTTGTGCTCTAGTTCCAGTGTTGGAGCGATCAAAAGGAGCAGTGGACTGCACCAAGTCCTCACAAGGGGGGGTTCCCGTAAAAAACATTCACTCTGTGTACAAAATACGTCTTTAAACAAGAGTATTTATCGGTTTAGGTCGTTTAGTCAGTGTATCACAACATAAATATACTCATGCAATGTTCTTCTCCCAAGACACATTTGACCTAAATAACTTGGTAGTACTGGAACAACCCCATCCCGTTTTGGTTCGTTTCTGCCTCTGGCTCCAGTCGTTGAGTCATTTCTAAAGTTACAATGTCTTTTAAAAGGCTGCTGGTCAGCTTATCAAACGCGAACCCTGCCTCCGAAACGACCAACCGCACGAGGGGCTTATTGATCGTACCTCTTAACGAATGCGGGTGTTAAGATTTAGGAAACAAGTCTGAATGTAGATATCCGTAACCTGGCTCCAGTCCACGAGTTGAGGGCAAAAGGACTCGGAGCGGTTTGTAAAATGTCAGTCGGTGCCTATTGAATACCGTGTTGCAATCCTCCCTCTTAACCGATATGTTCTTTCAGCGCTCCTCCCGGTAAATGACGTGCTGTAATGCAACCGGTTTGGCAAACAGAGACTATGGGGTGAGCAGCTCGTGGAGCGGAGACTGTGTTTGAGCAGCTCGTGGAGACATTTGGAAGACATTAGAGACTCGGGGTCAGGCATGAATTGATTAAATGACTGAAACTGATAATATGAGTTTAGCTCTGAAACAGATAATCTGAGTTTAGCTCTGGGGTTCCCCGCTCGGCGCTATACGCAGATTCGTGTGAAATTGAGGCCGATTAATCAGTGAAACCCTGTGGTTAATACTTCAAGCTTTGAATAAATGAATGACTATTGAGATTCATATGCTATAATTCATTCTTTTTCTGTTGGAATCCGGGGTTAAGAGTGAGAATATCTTATCAGACAGCTTTTCTCCCCACACTGATACCTTTCCCTAAATGCAACATAGTCATTCACCACACGCGCCCATATTTCACTCCTAGCTCGGCTCATCCCAACCACCACGCGACGGATGTCGGTGATTGTTGCGTTAAATCACCTTTTGTAGGGAACCAGCACGCGCCCAACGTTTTTAAACAAGAGGTACGTTGCTCCCCGCGCTCCTAAAGCAGCCAGATCCGTAGGTTACCGGAGAACCGTAATCTGGTCTGTCATTGAGCGCTGTCAGCACGGCAAAGTAAAACAGCCCTCCGTGTTTCACCACAGCTACAGGGGCTGAAACGGGACGTGGCGCCGAGGTGCGGAGATAAAATGTATTTATATATATTATATAGGCCTATAGACTATAGATATATAATATATATTCTATAGATTTAGGCTTATATATCTATTTTATGAGTTGATGTGAGGAAAACCGAGGGAAACTAGCCGTGTGCGGTTGGTTGCAGGCAGCTACTGTAAGTTGCGGTGTAGGTTGTGCTGTAGGTAAACATTGCCAAGATAAGGACTCAAGGAATCAGAATGTGCATCAATAGCATAACCCAGTCTGTGTGAATGTATGTTTGTGTGTAAATGTAGGTTGAATGTGTGTGTGTTTATGACCGTGTGTGTCAAGGCCAGTCACCATGTCCTGGGATCACATACTTACACACACACACTTACACACCCTCTGTTCTTGTAGCCATGTGTCTTGGTGGCCAAAAGGGCCGGTCTCTGTGGAGGTCTAAAGGTGTTGATCGTCTGCTTGTGTGTCAGTATGTGTACACCTGAGTGTGTGTGAATGTGTGTGTATTATTTTAAGATGTGCAAGGTGTGTGTGTGTGTGAGAGACCGTCATGACCTTCTGGTGCTCAAATGAACGTTCCTTTTCTGGTCAGAGATGAACAGGATCTGATAAATATCAGCTCAGAGCAAGGAGCCAGTTTAAGTGAAAAGTACTGTTTACACACACATTCATGTACATGTAACCGGTGTCTGTGTTGTGTTATGCTGGTTTGTGTGAATAACCAGACAGCAGGCAGCAATGGTGATCTCTGCCACGTACTGGTCTCCTTTTCCACGCAGCACGCACACACGGCCCCATGTAGGATGTGGTGGAATTTCTATGATTGAATGTCTGAGGTCACAAGAATTTGTCTTTATCTGTTTATTCTTGCAAGCAAGGAGGAGCAGTTCTAAAACAGGCTCATAAATGATGTCTGGAGTAGAAGGGCTCACTAAAGGTGTGAGCACTCTTTTATACGTTACCTTGTCATCCTGCAGTAACTACTTGTGATGTGGACAATTATTTTAAAGTGACAAATATGTTAACTCCTCACTAATTACTCAAGTTTTACCTTGTAATCCTGCAGTAACTACTTGTGATGTGGACAATTATTTTAAAGTGACAAATATGTTAACTCCTCACTAATTACTCAAGAGTTACCTTGTCATCCCGCAGTAACTGTAATCTGGACCATTATTTCGAAGTGAAAAACATGTTTACACCTCACTAACATGTCACCTCAGAAGATCTACAACATAAAACAACTGCAGTGATAGGATAACATTTTTTTATTATACGTACTGGAAGATTTCCATGAAATCGTAAAAGAAAATCCTACATAATGCAAAAATGCACATGGAGATGCAAGAATAAAGCATTCTGTCTGAACTAAAGTCCCTCATACAAACTCTATAGTATTGCAATTGAAATTCGCACTAATTCTACAATTCGAAATTTGCACTAATTCTACAATTCGAAATTTGCACTAATTCTACAATTCGAAATTTGCACTAATTCTACAATTCGAAATTTGCACTAATTCTACAATTCGAAATTTGCACTAATTCTAGGTTACTATCCGAAATTCTAGTGAAATTCACCTAGTGTCATATGTTAGGCAAATAATGTATATTTACTAGTGCTGTCAGTTAGTTATTAACGGCATTAACGCAAACCCAAATTAACGGTGTCAATTCTTTTATCGCGCTATTAACGCTCTTTTTGGCCTAGCAAACGTTGTCGTTTTTTTCACATGCTGTTGCAACAACTACCGACGTTAGAAAAACTACAACACCACACCGGATCTAGCTAGACCGGAAACAAAACAACAGGCACGCCACACACACTTGTTTGGCTTGCGAGCCGGCTAAAGAGTAGTAGCAGAGCCCGTTTACGGATATTAGACATTCTCTTATAGTAGGCTAACGTTGAATGGACGTTTTGAATGGATGGCGAGCACGTGACGCCGAAATGGATGCCAACAAGATTCTGAATGGAAAGTTTACTTTTTAAAAGTTGCCAAATGGTTCCATTGACAAGACCAAAGTCATCTGTGTGTTTTGTTGTTGTAAACTGAGCTATCATCGCAGCAGTCCAGTCTGAAATACCACTTGATGGCCAAGCACACAGCTGATGCGAATTCTCTGCCCCCTCGTCAAAGCCAGGCGATTGCAATGTTGTTTTGAATAAAACAAATATTTACATGAAGCAATCCGAACCACTTTTCCAAAAAGAACCAAAAGAAAAAAAGAAATCAAGGGACAAAAATAATTCAAGGGACATTTAGAATATATAAAAATGAGAGATTAATTGTGATTAATTGCGAGTTAACTATGACATTAATGCAATTAATCGCGATTCAAATATTTTAATCGTTTGACAGCACAAATATTTGCCATCCATAAAAATGTGCCACTGCCAAATGATTTCACGCTACTAACTCACTTATTGATGTTGCACCTGACCAGAGTATAGAGGGTTTTCACGCCGCGTCATCAGACAGGAAGTCGCCATATTGGAGGCACTCCGCATCACAACAAAGCACAGGCACTGAAGTATATACCGAACGTTGTCAAGGAAAATTGTTAATTATTGCCGTGTTTCAGATTGTACCAATAGGACAGATCGAGAAAAACATATGCAATATTATCGACTTCCAAAAGTTATTAAAAACCAGGGAGAGGAATGTCAGAGATTATCAATGTAAAGGAGGCGCTTGTGGTTGGCAATGCTCAACCAAGATCTACCAGGGAAAAAAACAGGATTGAGAGTCACTTGGCTACGTCTTGAGTATCGCAATGATATCATACAGTTAAGGTTAGGTTGGTTAAAGACGTTATTGCATTACTTACTTTGGTCTTCACAACACAACGGTTGTTGATAACTTGGTACTGCGTCTCCCTCACCCATCCACACACCATCTGGTTATAGGCCTCCAAACCTTTTTAGGATTTAAGGTCTTCCGCTGTGTATGGGCTCGGCGAGAAAACCAGGTAGTTGACTATATTGGGATATGCAACTCTCTCCCTCCCTCTCCCTCTCCCTCTCACACCCTATGTGTGTGCATGTAGTGTGTATGTACGTGAGAGTGTGTGTGTGTAGTGTGTGTGTACGTAAGAGTGTGCGTGTGTAGTGTGTGTGTATGTAAGAGTGTGCGTGTGTAGTGTGTGTGTATGTAAGAGTGTGCGTGTGTAGTGTGTGTGTATGTAAGAGTGTGCGTGTGTAGTGTGTGTGTATGTAAGAGTGTGCGTGTGTAGTGTGTGTGTATGTAAGAGTGTGCGTGTGTAGTGTGTGTGTATGTAAGAGTGTGCGTGTGTAGTGTGTGTGTATGTAAGAGTGTGTGTGTGTAGTGTGTGTGTGTGTGTAGTGTGTGTGTATGTAAGAGTGTGTGTGTGTAGTGTGTGTGTAGTGTGTGTGTGTGTGTATGTAAGAGTGTGTGTGTAGTGTGTGTGTAGTGTGTGTAGTGTGTGTGTGCTCTGGAGGGGCTGTGATGAGAGATCAGATCCTCCATGACTCAGACAGCCAGAGGGTCAGAGAGGCTCCTTACCCAGGAGAAGAGCAGCGAAGCCTGGGTGGAGGGGAGGCTGGGGGGCCTCTGGGGGATCCATGGGGCAGGGAAGTGTGTGTGTGAGAGTGTGTGTGTGTGTGTGAGAGAGTGTGTGTGTGAGAGTGTGTGTGTGTGTGTGTGTTAGTGAGTGTGTGTGTGTTAGTGAGTGTGTGTGCTGTAATCCACACAGTAACCCCAGACTGTAATCCCAGTGAAATGGATCCAGGCTCTTTGATGTGTGTTGTGGGTAGAGTGGCTCTAAGGGCAGATTACTGCTGAAAAGAAGAATCACCAGGTGCAGCCAGGTACACACACACACACACATGAATACATACATGCGCGTACATGCACACATGAATACACAGACAAACACTGGAAAGGTAAACATCATGACAAATTAACACATTCGTTCAGACTTTCTTTCTCCTGTGTGTTTGTGTGTGAGTGTGTGATGAGTGTGTGTTTGTGTGTGAGTGTGTAATAACTTGGGCCAGAGCAGGTTGTGGGTTACAGAGAGAGAGGAGAAAGACAGATGAAGAGAGTATGTTTCCACTCCTACTGGTCTGCAGATTGTTTTGTTGCTGCTGTGAGGGTGGTGTGTGTGTGTGCTGAGGGTGGGTTCTGCAGCTGTGTCAACACCACCTCTCTGTCGCACAGCTGCACCCAGAGCCTGCTGACATCAGAGAACACACACACGCATGCGCACACATAGACACACACACACACAAACATGCATGCACACATGCATGCACACACATAAATAAACAGGCATGCTTGTACACACAAACACATGCAAACACACACATCCAAAAAACGAACAGACGCATCCAAACACACACACATGCACGCCCCCAGGCCCTCTCTCACACACGCCGCCCGTACCTCAAGCACTGGGAGGGGGGTTGTGTGTGTTTACCTGTTGAGTGATTTGAGCACCTGTTGCTCCAATGGATTTGTTGAACTTGTTGTATCTCATCTCTGTCACACACACACCTCCATACACACACACCTCCATACACACACACCTCCATACACACACACCTCCATAAACACACACCTCCATACACACACACCTCCATACACACACACCTCCATAAACACACACCTCCATACACACACACCTCCATACACACACACCTCCATACACACACAGTGAGCTGGCCTGTGATGTCAGAGACACCAGCAGCCTGCAGGTCAGTGAGCTGGCCTGTGATGTCAGAGACACCAGCAACCTGCAGGTCAGTGAGCTGGCCTGTGATGTCAGAGACACCAGCAGCCTGCAGGTCAGTGAGCTGGCCTGTGATGTCAGAGACACCAGCAGCCTGCAGGTCAGTGAGCTGGGCTGTGATGTCAGAGACACCAGCAGCCTGCAGGTCAGTGAGCTGGGCTGTGATGTCAGAGACACCAGCAGCCTGCAGGTCAGTGAGCTGGGCTGTGATGTCAGAGACACCAGCAGCCTGCAGGTCAGTGAGCTGGCCTGTGATGTCAGAGACACCAGCAGCCTGCAGGTCAGTGAGCTGGGCTGTGATGTCAGAGACACCAGCAGCCTGCAGGTCAGTGAGCTGGCCTGTGATGTCAGAGACACCAGCAGCCTGCAGGTCAGTGAGCTGGGCTGTGATGTCAGAGACACCAGCAGCCTGCAGGTCAGTGAGCTGGGCTGTGATGTCAGAGACACCAGCAGCCTGCAGGTCAGTGAGCTGGCCTGTGATGTCAGAGACACCAGCAGCCTGCAGGTCAGTGAGCTGGGCTGTGATGTCAGAGACACCAGCAGCCTGCAGGTCAGTGAGCTGGCCTGTGATGTCAGAGACACCAGCAGCCTGCAGGTTAGTGAGCTGGCCTGTGATGTCAGAGACACCAGCAGCCTGCAGGTCAGTGAGCTGGGCTGTGATGTCAGAGACACCAGCAGCCTGCAGGTCAGTGAGCTGGCCTGTGATGTCAGAGACACCAGCAGCCTACAGGTCAGTGAGCTGGCCTGTGATGTCAGAGACACCAGCAGCCTGCAGGTCAGTGAGCTGGGCTGTGATGTCAGAGACACCAGCAGCCTGCAGGTCAGTGAGCTGGGCTGTGATGTCAGAGACACCAGCAGCCTGCAGGTCAGTGAGCTGGCCTGTGATGTCAGAGACACCAGCAGCCTGCAGGTCAGTGAGCTGGCCTGTGATGTCAGAGACCCCAGCAGCCTGCAGGTCAGTGAGCTGGGCTGTGATGTGGGGGACACCCTCACTCACATGTCTTGTGTAAAGGGCTCTAGGGATAAAACTAGATGTGAATTGAACACCCCAGCCCTTCCCGCTGGTCTGATCTGGTTTCTTTCTTTCGTTCTGCAGTAATAATTATGGGATGGCCCCTGTTGGTTGCCTGGCGCCATCTTTCCCAACCATGTCATTATCCTGACCACAAGGTCAGCGCTAGGCAACCCCAAACATCTCATGAAAAAAAGAGATTTTCTAATGAGTGTCTGCCCCAGAACATTAATATTCCAGTGGTCTTTGTGTCCAAACCACAGCCCAGCCTAGCCCAGCCCAGCCTAGCCCAGCCCAGCTCAGCTCAGCTAAGCTCAGCCCAACCCAACCCAACCCAGACTCTGGGGTTTTGAAGCTGGGCAATGGTATTGAGGTAGTGAGGCACTACAGACCTGACCAGTCATGAGGTGAATTAGCTTGGACCTGGAAGTAAACACTAGAAGAGGAGAGAGAGGAAGAGAGGGAGAGAGAGGGAGAGAGGGAGAGGGGGGAGAGAAACAGACAGAGAGAGAGAGAGAGAGAGATGGAGAGGGAGAGAAGAAGGAGTGTGTGTTTGGTCGTCATGGCACCAGTGGCTTGTGGTCTTTAATACCCCAGAGTCTCGTTTGGCCTCTTTCTCTTCCCCCTCTCTCATCCATCCCTCGGCCTCTCCTCCTCTCACCCCTCCCCTTTCTCCTCATCCTCTTCCACGCTCTCTCATCCATCCCTCGGCCTCTCCTCCTCTCACCCCTCCCCTTTCTCCTCATCCTCTTCCACGCTCTCTCATCCATCCCTCGGCCTCTCCTCCTCTCACCCCTCCCCTTTCTCCTCATCCTCTTCCCCCTCTCTTCTCCATCCCTCCTCCTCTCCTCTCACCTCCTGTCCTCCCTCCACCCTCTCCTCCCCTTACCACTCTTTCAGTGTCGTTACAGACAGGGAGGTGTGGTGGGGGAGGAAGAGGAAAGAGAGAGAGACAGAACTACAGCGTGGTAGAGATTAGCTTGACACGCCCCCATGAACTGTGACATGACAGAGCTGGTGTGTGTCACCGTGGTGGCCTGTCTGGCAGACCCTGGGTGAACTCACACAGGAAACTGCTTCCAGGTGTGAAATAGATCCTCCAGAGCTCTGTGAGGGGTTCATCTCTCTCTCTCTCTCTCTCTCTCTCTCTCTCTCTCTCTCTCTCTCTCTCTCTCTCTCTCTCTCTCTCTCTCTCTCTCTCTCTCTCTCCCTCCCTCCCTCCCTCCCTCCCTCCCTCCCTCCCTCCCTCCCTCCCTCCCTCCCTCCCTCCCTCCCTCCCTCCCTCCCTCCCTCCCTCCCTCCCTCCCTCCCTCCCTCTCTCTCTCTCTCTCTCTCTCTCTCTCTCTCTCTCTCTCTCTCTCTCCCTCCCTCCCTCCCTCTCTCTCTCTCTCTCTCTCTCTCTCTCTCTACCTCTCTCTACCTCTCTCTCTCTCTACCTCCCTCTTTACCTTTCTCTCTCTCACTCTCTCTCGCTCTCTCTCTTTACCTCTCCTCTCTCCCTCCCTCTCTACCTCTCTCCCTCTGTCTCTCTACATATTTGTCTCTCTCCCTCTACCTCTCTCTTTCTTCTCTCCATTACCAGAAGATCAACTGCACGATGAACATCCTTTCAAGCATGGAGAATGGCTACTCTACTGCTTGGCTGACAACTGACACAGATGCTAAACATTTTAATTTCCCTCCCTCCCTCTCTCTCCCTCGCTCCTTCATAGACCACAGGTATGAGTGCAGCAACCAATGGGAGAGCCAGGTGTGTTCCCCTTCACTTCCTGTCTCACCTTGGGGTCCGTCACACCTGGATGCCCTGCCCCTTCCTGTGCATTTCATCGCCCCAAGCCAAGCTGGGGCACCAAGAGAGCAGGGGGTTGTGGGAAAGTTACTTTACCAGGAAAAACAAGTGACTATCCTTCACAACCATGACTTTAATAAAGAGTGGACACCATGTTACTGTGTGTGTGCTATGTGTACAGTGTGTGTGTGTGAGGGGGTGTGTGTGTGCTATGTGTACAGTGTGTGTGTGTGAGGGGGTGTGTGTGTGCGTGTGTGTGCAGTGTGCAGTGTGTGTGTGTGTGTGTGTGTGTGCAGCTTGTGTGCGTGTGTGTGCAGTGTGTGTGTGCAATGTGGATGTGTGTGCAGTGTGTGTGTGTGCGGCTTGTGTGTGTGTGTGTGTGTGTGTGTGTGTGTGTGTGGGGGGGGGGGTTACGGCTCACTAGACAGCCCAGTCCACCAGGGAGGATAATAAAGTTAAGAGCTCTTTTTAAAAAAGCAACTTTGATTAGAAGGAGAGAGAGTTGTAGGAGGAGAGAGGAGAGATCTCCTGTGGTGGTTGTGTACATAGAGACACTAGTGTGTGACTTCTGACTACTCTAACAACATTGACTCTTACCGCTGTTCTGACTGCCTGCAGACTCTGGTTTAGTCTTTTCTGTACCACCAATCGTATCTGGAGGAGGGGAGCATAACTAGACTGGGAGAGAGAGCAGAGGTGAGGGGTGAGGGAGGGAAAGAGAGAGAGAGAGAGAGAGAGGGAGCAGGGGTGAGGGAGGGAGAGAGAGAGAGAGGGAGCAGTGGTGAGGGAGGGAGAGAGAGAGAGAGAGAGGGAGCAGGGGTGAGGGAGGGAGAGAGAGAGAGAGAGAGAGAGAGAGAGAGAGAGAGAGAGAGGGAGCAGGGGTGAGGGAGGGAGAGAAAGGGAGCAGGGGTGAGGGAGGGAGAGAGAGAGGGAGGTCCTTCCAGCCACCAGCCCTTCCTGTGCCTGGCTGCCAAAGTCAATGTTGTGTCAGTGTTCAGTGTTCTGGGTCTGGTGTGGGGGCAGTACCAGGGCGTGCTGACAGGATCTGGAGGGTGTGGGGTGTGGGGGGAGCTCTCCTCCTGTCCTCCTATCCTCCTGTCCTCCTATCCTCCTGTCCTCCTGTCCTCCTATCCTCCTGTCCTCCTCCTCTCCTCCTGTCCTCCTCTCCTCCTGTCCTCCTGTCCTCCTGTCCTCCTCCTGTCCTCCTGTCCTCCTGTCCTCCTGTCCTCCTGTCCTCCTGTCCTCCTCCTGTCCTCCTCTCCTCCTCTCCTCCTGTCCTCCTGTCCTCCTATCCTCCTGTCCTCCTGTCCTCCTGTCCTCCTGTCCTCCTATCCTCCTGTCCTCCTCCTGTCCTCCTGTCCTCCTATCCTCCTGTCCTCCTCTCCTCCTGTCCTCCTGTCCTCCTCCTGTCCTCCTCTCCTCCTCTCCTCCTGTCCTCCTGTCCTCCTGTCCTCCAGTCCTCCTATCCTCCTGTCCTCCTGTCCTCCTGTCCTCCTGACTCCATCTCCTCCTCACCAC
>NC_140379.1:800000-817500 GCF_054491055.1 Hypomesus nipponensis
ATCTACACACCAGACACTTACACACATTCATTACACACACACACCCACTTAGCTACTTTGACACCTCCCAGTTCTCCTTCACGTTAGGCGTCCTAATTAGTGCCTGTAGGAGACTGTGGGTCTTGATGCAGAAAGCCATATGCAGGTATGAATATTCATGCTGATTGTGAGCGGGCCATGCTTGGGTCAGCCACACCCTGCTTCTCTTCTGCTCTCATTATTCTGACATGCTGACACAGAGTAACAAGACACAGCAAAGTCACACCCCCAAACTACCTTCAGACTCTCTGCTCTGCAGAGCACACTGCACCAACCAGCAGAAAACAACAGGGAAACTTTCAACTTCTCTAAAGAACGATTTCAATTCTGCTAAAGGACCAGACTGTAAGCGTGAATAAACTGTGGAAGCTGCAGAGACAGTACACACATCCTTTCCTCAAGTAGAAGAACAGGGACCCATGTTTAAAAAGGCTTTTTCACTCAAGTTAAAGTAAAGAAGTGTGGGCTCTGACTTATACCTAAGTAAAAAGTAACCATGACTACACCTGTTTTAGTGTCACGCTGGTAGCTGGACCTCATTTCATATTAATACATTAATACAAAAGGAGACTATAGATGCATTTGCCAGAAATTGTTGAGTCCAACAATTTTGTTGGACTCATCAATCTCCCTCATGTGGCCATGGGTGATCAGGAATGTCTCTGTTCTCAGTCATGTCCACATCGCTAACTCTGTCTCATCCATGACACACAGTGACAGTAGAGGAGCGGAGAAGCCTGAAACAGCAGATGAAAGCTGGGCAGAGTACAGTAGAGTCCTCATTAAGTACTCATCAATGATGCAACCTTTTCTTTTACCTTTTCTGTAAAAACAATACAAACAAATAAACCTTTTGAAAAGTTTTTTTCAAAACTTTTGTCAAAAAGACAATTTCTACCTTTTGAAAGCTTTTTGAAACCTTTCGAAACTCAATTGTCGCAACATATATTTAAATAATTGAAAATAATAATTTGATTATTATTACTGTGTGTGTGGAGTTTCCCCCCAAAAGTTTTGAAAGTTTGTGAAAAAAGATTTTCGAAAAAAGGAATTTAAACAAATATTTAGGAAAGAATAATTTCTTGATTTTTTTTTTTTTTACAAATATTTTATCTAAATTATTTTATCATTTAGCAGACGCTCTATTCCAGAGCGACTTAATCAGGAGGAATCGATCCGGCAACTTTCTGATTAATAGTCCGACTCCATAACTGCTCAGCCATCTGAGCCCCATTTAAAAAAAAATAAGTAATGAAAATGTAAAATGAAAATAAGTAATGAAAAAATAAAAATCTACTTAAATACTGTAACAAAGAATTTGTACTAACCCTTCCCTTCTCTGTGTTTGCAAGGCACATGCAGTAACGTGTTCAGTTAGCAGACAAACAGGCATATCTGAACCTGCAACCTCTTGAACTGCAGTCAAATGCTTTAACCACTAAGCTGTCTTCATCTCTCTCCACTTCCCCCCTTCTCTCTTCGTAGCTCTCTCTCTCTCTCTCTCTCTCTCTGTCTCTCTCTCTCTCTGTCGCTCTGTCTCTCTCTCTCTCTGTCGCTCTCTCTCTCTCTCTCTCTCTCTCTCTCTCTCTCTCTCTCTGTCTCTCTCTCTCTCTCTGTCTCTGTCTCTGTCTCTGTCTCTGTCTCTGTCTCTGTCTCTCTCTCTCTCTCTGTCTCTCTCTCTCTCTCTCTCTCTCTCTCTCTCTCTCTCTCTCCCCACATCCCTCCGGGGCAGGCCAGCCCATCAACCCTCATTTGCATCTGATTGGTTAATGAGAGGAAATTAGAGTTTAGCCTCTTTAGAGTGGACAAAGGACCACCTCCCCCGCCCGCCCCCCACCCCAACTCTTGCCGCCCCCCCCTCCCCCTGTCCCCCCCCCCCCCTGTAGTTTAGCTGAGCAGAGTCAATAGGAGGGATTAGCGCTCGGCATCAATATGACCAGCAGATGCAGCCTAGGCAGTCCAGGACTTCCTCCTCCCCTAATCAGGCCGCATAAGAAGGGCCTCATCCACACCTCCCCCTGCCCTTCTCCCGGCCCACAATGCAACAGCTTGTGCCAGCTGCAGCCAATAGACACCACCCGACAGACCTGGGTCACCATGGCTACAGACAGGAGAGAGGAGAGGGAGACACTGGGTCTGGCTACAGACAGGAGAGAGGAGAGGGAGACACTGGGTCTGGCTACAGACAGGAGAGAGGAGAGGGAGACACTGGGTCTGGCTACAGACAGGAGAGAGGAGAGAGGAGACACTGGGTCTGGCTACAGACAGGAGAGAGGAGACACTGGGTCTGGCTACAGACAGGAGAGAGGAGAGAGGAGACACTGGGTCTGGCTACAGACAGGAGAGAGGAGAGAGGAGACACTGGGTCTGGCTACAGACAGGAGAGAGGAGAGAGGAGACACTGGGTCTGGCTACAGACAGGAGAGAGGAGAGAGGAGACACTGGGTCTGGCTACAGACAGGAGAGAGGAGAGAGGAGACACTGGGTCTGGCTACAGACAGGAGAGAGGAGAGAGGAGACACTGGGTCTGGCTACAGACAGGAGAGAGGAGAGAGGAGACACTGGGTCTGGCTACAGACAGGAGAGAGGAGAGAGGAGACACTGGGTCTGGCTACAGACAGGAGAGAGGAGAGAGGAGACACTGGGTCTGGCTACAGACAGGAGAGAGGAAAGAGGAGACACTGGGTCTGGCTACAGACAGGAGAGAGGAGAGGGAGACACTGGGTCTGGCTACAGACAGGAGAGAGTGATGTAAACAGATGTAATCTAATAATGGGTTAATTTAGCACACGCTTTTATCAAGAGACATACCGGGGGGGGGGGGGGGGTGGGGGTTTGAACCATCGACCTCTCGGTCCCTAGTTCACTGCTCTACAGCTGTGCTCTCCTCTTCCCCAGGGGATCACCATGGATACAAAGGCACTCCAGGGATGATGTTAGGAGGACAAGGACCACAGAGCATTGTGGGTAGTGATGTTCCAGGTGGTCTCTCCTCACCTGCAGAAAGAGGAGAGGAGGAGGAGGAGGAACGTTTATCGACGACGCTTCGGTTGTCAGCCTGTGTGTCTGGGCCTGTATCTGCATGTGTTTCTGGCTCTGCCCAGCTCCTCTCCTCAGTCCTTACATCACAGAATGAAACAGCAACAGTCTCTGTGGAGGTGTGTTCAGGACGGTGTCCTGGTGCTGGACCCTCAGAGTCGCTAGGATGTCAGGGAGACGAGTCAGAGAGGAGCAGGTCCAGAGAGGAGGGGAGCCAGAGCGAGGAGCAGATCCAGAGAGGAGGGGAGCCGGAGCGAGGAGGGGAGCCGGAGCGAGGAGGGGAGCCGGAGCGAGGAGCAGGTCCAGAGAGGAGGGGAGCCGGAGCGAGGAGCAGATCCAGAGAGGAGGGGAGCCAGAGCGAGGAGCAGATCCAGAGAGGAGGGGAGCCGGGGGTAGGAGCTGATGTAGGCCCTGACACAGCCTGGGGGCAGAGTGGCACACCGCCCCCCAACCAGCTCTTCCTCATCAGCCCTGTCCATCAACCTGACCCCTGCTCGCCTGGGTGTGTGTATGTGTGTGTGTGTGTGTGGGGGGGGGGGGGCTCCAAGGACAGGTAGGCAACCATCACCGGTTCTTCATCTCAGAACACCAATCAGCTGTTAGAGATCCGCTGCAGGGCAGCTTTTAATTGGTCGTTGCCGTTGGACACCCTCAACAGAGCTCTGCTCCAGGATGAGATCATAGCTCCCTTCCTGACTGGTGTTCCCACAGAAACACATGCAAACTGAGACACACACAAACACACACACAAACACCCAGTGAGTCACACACACACCATATACATACAATGAGACAAAGGCACACACACACACACACACACACACACAAACACACTGAACCACAGAGTAACCTGTAATTTAAGTGTTGGGATCCTTGTCACGCCTTTATGAGCTAATTAAGAGCTACTTAGCTAAACTGTGGGACAGACGGGCGGGGGGGCGAGGGGGGGGGCAGTCCTCACCCAGCGGCAAGTGTTCACGCCTCGATGGCTTCACACAATGACCAGGAGACGCCTCATCTCTGGAGCGAGAGGACGACAGGGACAAGAAAAGATCTGAATGGAGAGGGAGACCCTGACTCTCCTCCTCCCTCTCTCTTCCCCCTCCTCTTCTCTTTCTCCCTCTGTCTCTCACTCATTACCCATCAGTAGATCCTGTTTGTTCGACATGCACTTCAGAAGAAACAATAACCTGACCCTCTTTCCTGCCTGCCAGTGTTTGCTCTGGGGAGAGAGAGAGACAGAGTGTGTGTGTGTAAATTTGGCTGTGAGAAAATACATTTGTGTGTGTGCGTGTCTCCATGTGTGTGTGTGTCGAAGTGTAAATGTCTCTTGTGTGTGTGTGTGTGTGTGTGTGTGTGTGTGAGCATTCATGTTCTCATGGGTTAGTGGGACAGTCTGCGTGCTGAGCATTGTATGAACCAGTCAAAGAGTTAGAGAGTGTGATGTGTCTCCAATCCTCTCTGCTGCCTGGAGGTGTGACTGATGTCCCTCTCTGCCTGCTGTGAGCTGGTCCAGTGAGCGTGGGGCTGAGAGGGGAGATGCTGGCAGCATGCCTCCGGCCCCAACACTGGCTTCACAGACGTGAACACCACTGGCACACTCTCAAACCTTTACTGCCTTCACATGCAAGCTAGCCCACAGGGACGGGGGGAGGGGTCAGAGGTTAAAGGTCAGGGAACATGCACTCCCACACAACAAAAGTTACTAACCTTTACTCTACCAGTTACTCTTTCTCCAAACCAAAGAGAAACACGTTCATGTTGTACTTCGTTGTTTAACTTCTTGGTAAAGATTTGATTCTCTGTTATAACCCTTTATTTAGATGATTCAGTTTCTAGGCAACTGAGTGATTAGCTTTTTCAGACAAAGTTTCCATAAAAGTTGATCTTTTCTCTTTTCTTGTTCTGGCTTTGTATGGTGTTATACTTATTCTTGGTGATAAAGTGATGTTTCATGGAAAAGGGATCTGTGTGTGTGTGTATGAGTGTGTGTATGAGTATGTGTATGAGTGTGTGTATTAGTGTGTATGAGCGTGTGTGAGTGTGTTTGAGCTCACTGTTAGGGACGTCTCCAGATACCATCTCTGTCTGGCAGTCATCAGCTTCCTACAGCCCTCCATATATCACTGCCACTGTCTACACACACACACACACGCACACACACTCACACACACACACACTCACACACACACACACACATACTCACACACACACACACTCACACACACACACACACACACAGGGTGGAAGAATTTTGTGAGACAGGTAGAAACTCCTCTGGCTTTGAAACTGAAAAGAGAGACAGAGAGAGAGAGAGAGAGAGAGATAGAGAGAGAGAGAGAGAGAGAGAGAGGGAGAGAAAAGAGAGAGGGAGGGAGAGAGCAGAGAGAGGAGAGAGAAAGGAGAGAAAGGGAGAGAGAGAGAGAGAGGGGGGGGGATAGAGAGAGAAAGGGAGAGAGGAGAGAAAGAGAGAGAGGGAGGAGAGAAAGAGAGAGAGGGGGAGGGAGGAGAGAGAGAGAAAGAGAGAGATAGAACAAAGAGAAGAAAGTGACTTTGTCATTGCTGTGTCTTTGTCCTGATGTCTGGGGGCAGTGGAGCTGTCTGGGGCTGAGATACACAGGTGCTTGGCTGACAAGAAAGGTGTCCACCCCCCCCACCCCTGCCTCCCCACCCCCAGCCACCACCATCCTCTGCCCCCATCCCCCATCCCCACCCACCCCCAGCCACTGCACCATACCACCTGCTGGGAAAACAGTCTCACAAAGGCCAGCAGAAGAGAGCCTGAACCAGCAGGGAGGGAGGGAGGGAGGAACAACACACCTCCGGATCAGGATTCTGCTGCTATTGTGTTCGTTTGTCCTTGTGGGGAGGCAGAGGGGACTGTACTTTAAAGCTTGAAGTTACGTGTGGATGATATGTGTGTGGATATGTTTTGTGGACAGTGTGTGCGTTTTTGTGTGCATATATATATGTGTGTGTGTAGATAGTATGTGTGTGTATTTGTGGACAGTGTGTGTGTGTGGACAGTGTGTGTGTGTGTGGACAGTGTGTGTGTGTGTGGACAGTGTGTGTGTGTGGACAGTGTGTGTGTGTGTGGACAGTGTGTGTGTGTGGACACTGTGTGTGTGGACAGTGTGTGTGTGTGGACAGTGTGTGTGTGTGTGGACAGTGTGTGTGTGTGGACAGTGTGTGTGTGTGTGTGTGGACAGTGTGTGTGTGTGTGTTGCTGCATCATTGATGAGCCCTGGGGCCTCCTGCCAGTCTAAAGTTTGTTCAGATTCTGAAAAACTCCCACAAACCAACACACACACACACACACACACACACACACACCTGCTCATACACAATCTTCAGCTTTTAGGACAGAACTCTGGCCTGAAATCACAAAACTACGACTATCAGAATCAGATACGACTAATTCTGTAAATACCAGCATGTCAGATATCTCCCAGGTCAGTAATTCTCTGACCATAACTCACCACCTCCAGAGGGTCAGTGATTCTCTGATGGTTGAGCAGTTAGAGAATCAGGCTATTAATCTGAAAGTTGCTGGTTCGATTCCAGGCCGGAAATTACATTCCTTGGGCAAGGCACTTTACCCTACTTACCTCAGGGTGACATTCCCCCTGTACTTACCGTAAGTCGCTCTGGATAAGAGCGTCTGCTAAATGACTAAATGTAAATGTTTGTGGTGGAATTTCTATGATTGAATGTGTAAGGTCAGAAGAATTTGTCTATCTGTTTATTCTTGAAATCAAGGAGGAGCAGTTCTAAAACAGGATCATAAATGATGTCTGGAGTAGAAGGGCTCTTTAAAGGTGTCATGATCTGAACACTTTTATACAGTAATTCCAGAGTTACATCATTAGTTCAATAGTTCATGTCTATCAAAAGAGGAACTCTTCAATAAACAGTAGGTAAAAAGGGAAATAGGTTGCAGAACTGAATACAGATGCTCAATATTAAAAACATAGCTTGAGACAACAGAAGCAGAACTTGTCAGCAAAAATCTCTGGAGTATGGGCAAAACAACCAGGGTCAAACAGTCAAATTTGTAAGACGTTTGTCAGCAAATGGAAACTTAAGCAATACTGTCTTAGGCCAAAAGGTTATGCTAGCTTTACAGAAGTTAAAACCTCAGCAATAATTGTTCTAGGCCAAAGAATATTATAGACATCTTGAAGAATAGTAGTTTTCTATTACAGTTTGTTCTGGTATGGCCCCTTCCCCCTCTCTCTCTCTGTTTCCCTCTTCTCTCCCCCTCTCTCTCTCTCTGTTCCCCTCCTCTCTCCCCCTCTCTCTCTCTCTGTTCCCCTCCTCTCTCCCCTCTCTCTCTCTGTTCCCCTCCTCTCTCCCCCTCTCTCTCTGTTTCCCTCCTCTCTCCCCCTCTCTCTCTCTGTTCCCCTCCTCTCTCCCCCCTCTCTCTCTCTCTGTTCCCCTCCTCTCTCCCCTCTCTCTCTGTTCCCCTCCTCTCTCCCCCTCTCTCTCTCTCTGTTTCCCTCCTCTCTCCCCCCTCTCTTTCTCTGTTCCCCTCCTCTCTCCCCCTCTCTCTCTCTGTTCCCCTCCTCTCTCCCCCTCTCTCTCTCTCTGTTCCCCTCCTCTCTCCCCCTCTCTCTTCTCCCCCCAACTCCACTGGCTGTAGGTGTTGGCTGCTTCCATTTCAGCCACACAACAGTTCCTCCTCAATTGTAGCTGGTCGTCATAGCTACATGGCATGAAGCTGCAGTGATGTTGTCTTCAACGTGCAAACACACACACACACACAAATAGGGGGAGTAGGTTGCTAGGCAGCGTATGTTCTCCACCTACAGCAGGCCTGTAGATAGCAGGATCTAGATGGAGGGGGCTGGGTCTGGATGGATCTAGATGGAGGGGGCTGGGTCTGGATGGATCTAGATGGAGGGGGCTGGGTCTGGATGGATCTAGATGGAGGGGGCTGGGTCTGGATGGATCTAGATGGAGGGGCTGGGTCTGGATGGGTCTAGATGGAGGCGGCTGGGTCTGGATGGATCTAGATGGAGGGGGCTGGGTCTGGATGGGTCTAGATGGAGGGGGCTGGGTCTGGATGGATCTAGATGGAGGGGGCTGGGTCTGGATGGGTCTAGATGCAGGGGGCTGGGTCTGATATGGAGAGGTGATGATGTGACTTCTGTACCAGAGCCATCCTGAACTAAACTGATCATCCACACACACATACCTCTCTCATCCTCTCCCATGAGACACACACACCTCAGTCATGTGTCAGAAAGAGGACAAACTCCCGCTGCAGAGTAATTAATACACCCAGGGAATCAGGGGATTTTCCTCCAGTGCCCAGTGAGGCCAGTGAGGCCAGCCCAGTGAGGCCAGCCCAGTGAGGCCAGTGAGGCCAGCCCAGTGAGGCCAGCCCAGTGAGGCCAGCCCAGTGAGGCCAGCCCAGTGAGGCCAGCCCAGTGAGGCCAGTGAGGCCAGCCCAGTGAGGCCAGCCCAGTGAGGCCAGCCCAGTGAGGCCAGCCCAGTGAGGCCAGCCCAGTGAGGCCAGCCCAGTTAGGCCAGTGAGGCCAGCCCAGTGAGGCCAGTGAGGCCAGCCCAGTGAGGCCAGCGTGGCCAGCCCAGCGAGGCCAGTGAGGCCAGCCCAGTGAGGCCAGCCCAGTGAGGCCAGCCCAGTTAGGCCAGTGAGGCCAGCCCAGTGAGGCCAGCCCAGCGAGGCCAGTGAGGCCAGCCCAGTGAGCCCAGTGAGGCCAGCGAGGCCAGTGAGGCCAGCCCAGCAAGGCCAGCCCAGTGAGGCCAGCCCAGCGAGGCCAGCCCAGTGAGGCCAGTGAGGCCAGTGAGGCCAGCCCAGTGAGCCCAGCGAGGCCAGCGAGGCCAGTGAGGCCAGCCCAGTGAGGCCAGCCCAGCGAGGTGTGTTGTAATGTGTGTGTGTGTGTGTGTGTGTTGTAATGGTGCTGCTGGGACCCAGAAAGGGAAGCTCCAGCTCTGTAGATCACTGCCTCTGGACAGCAGCTCTCCCTCCTGGCCAGGAGAGGTTCTGCGTCAACACTATGACAGCACATTGTTACAAAAGTTCTATTTTTCAGTCGCCTTTCCATTACAAAGATTATTTTTAATTTCTATTTGACAAGTTAATGATTCTAGTTGCTATAGATTATTCCATTAGTCTTATATGCTATTCTAGTTGCTGACCAGAATGTTCCAGATTTAAATTTTATGTATTTTTGTTAGTCTGTTTCACTCTAGACAAACACTGTACATTGTTTACATCCTGAAGGTTAACTTGTATTTTTGTATGATCTTGTCTGCTCTGTTGGAAGGCTGAAAATCAAGCTTTCCTTGACAATAACTGAGCATCTGACTCGAACTAGAACCAGAGATGGAACACACAAGGTCTCATAGTCCCCACCGTCCTCCAGGGGAAAACCTTGAACCTGAAGGGTGTGTTCTCCTCCTGTCACTCTGACATCGCAACAGCTAGCAGGTGTGCCTCAACAGAGAAGCATGAAAGAACACACACATGTACATACCTGTACACACACACGTACACACACATAAACACACGTTCACACACATAAACACACGTTCACACACACGTACACACACATAAACACACGTTCACACACACATACACACATGTACACACGCGTACACACATACACAAAGAAGATTGTGGTCATAAGTGAACTCACTGTAGCTCAGTGAACTGAGCTACAGTCAACACAACGACATTTGTACACACACACATACACACACACATCCACTAACCAAGCATAGACAGATATCCATTCTTGCCGTGGGTCGGGTCACAGAAATCTGTGGACTTCCCCTTTCATTCACAATGGGTCTAAACTTCAAAAGGAGATGAGATGAGAGATATAGTCACATATCTCCTCCCTCCTCCCCTCTCCTCTCCGCAGGGTTACTGTAGAGAATCATTTACCGGTGGTATTAAACCTGTCATCCCACAAACCTACACAATGTGTATAGCATGGCTCTAGGCCACAGGGTGGGGTGTGTGTGTGGTTGTGTGTGCATGCAAGCAGGTATGCGTTTGTGTGTGTGTGCAGGCTTCATGATGAGGATGTGAGTCAGAGTGTGGAGGTATAATGCTGCTTTGTGTGTGTGACACGCAGGAATGTGGGGGCTTGTAGGAAGAGCGAGCCACACATGAATCCCTCTGACTTTCTACACACATCAAACCCTGCGTGGACAGAGGGCTCACACTTACGCAGAGACACAAACACACACACTTATTTCTATATATTAATAACGTGCGATCAAAAACACTTTTTGCACGTTAACCCCCTCCTACACAGACCAAAAACACAGACGCTTACACACACCTCCTACACACACCTCCTACACACACCAAAAACACAGATACTTAGACCAGGGCTGGTGTGTATTAGACCAGGGCTGGTGTGTATTAGACCAGGGCTGGTGTGTATTAGACCAGGGCTGGTGTGTATTAGACCAGGGCTGGTGTGTATTAGACCAGGGCTGGTGTGTATTAGACCAGGGCTGGTGTGTATCAGACCAGGGTGTGTATTAGACCAGGGCTGGTGTGTATTAGACCAGGGCTGGTGTGTATCAGACCAGGGTGTGTATTAGACCAGGGCTGGTGTGTATTAGACCAGGGCTGGTGTGTATTAGACCAGGGTGTGTATTAGACCAAGGCTGGTGTGTATTAGACCAGGGCTGGTGTGTATTAGACCAGGGCTGGTGTGTATTAGACCAGGGCTGGTGTGTATTAGACCAGGGCTGGTGTGTATCAGACCAGGGCTGGTGGAGTGGGAGAGTGACAGGTTAGCAGTGCTAGCTAGCTAGATATAGATGAGAGTAGGTGGGGTGAGGGAGAGGCAGGTTAGCAGTGCTAGCTAGCTAGATATAGATGAGAGTAGGTGGGGTGAGGGAGAGACAGGTTAGCAGTGCTAGCTAGCTAGATATAGATGAGAGTAGGTGGGGTGAGGGAGAGACAGGTTAGCAGTGCTAGCTAGCTAGATATAGATGAGAGTAGGTGGGGTGAGGGAGAGACAGGTTAGCAGTGCTAGCTAGCTAGATATAGATGAGAGTAGGTGGGGTGAGGGAGAGACAGGTTAGCAGTGCTAGCTAGCTAGATATAGATGAGAGTAGGTGGGGTGAGGGAGAGACAGGTTAGCAGTGCTAGCTAGCTAGATATAGATGAGAGTAGGTGGGGTGAGGGAGAGACAGGTTAGCAGTGCTAGCTAGCTAGATATAGATGAGAGTAGGTGGGGTGAGGGAGAGACAGGTTAGCAGTGCTAGCTAGCTAGATATAGATGAGAGTAGGTGGGGTGAGGGAGAGACAGGTTATTGGTGCCAACTAGGGGGAGATCTAGAGAGGAGGTGGGGGAAGGGGCGGTCTGGGGGGAGAGGGAGGAGAGGGCAGAGAAGTCTGGAAGGGGGAGATTAGAGGGGGAGAGAGGGGGTTAATGCCTAATTTGGTATATAGTGGTAAGCAGAAATGGGTGTAACGCGTCAGACTACTTTTGTTAGGTAACGAGTAACTTAATACATTACTTATTTAATTGAATGAATTTGTTGCTAGTTCCTTGTTCAAACAAGTAACGCGTTACTTAATTTAGTCTTTTGGTCGCAAGCACTCAGCATGTAGCTAAAAGTCTAGGAAAGTTGAAGCTACTTTTCGCTAAGTACCTACGAAAACGTGTTAATCTCCTTGACACGTGGGTTCCCCTTCGTTCTTTCGGTGCGCAGTCTCACGAGCCCAATTACTCGGCGTCATGGAGCCGACCAACTAAACAGTTATTTAAGACTTATGTACAGGCCTACGTAATGTCACATTAAATAATGTATTGAACTCAAGCTTGTGTGATGTGTTGCTGTATCGTTCAGTGGTTTAGATTAAGGATTATATTACAGTAAGTAAAATAGTCTGGTTCAGTAGGCCTACATAAGTAAACACCCTTTTGCTACCATATACCTAGCTATAGCTTAACTTCGTTTTGCTCCGAGATTCAACCCTAGCTAGCACTGGTAAATTGTAGAGCTAGCTAACTACTAGACTTTTTGGCGTTATGTGCGAGTGACACTGAATATTCAGTACAGTATGTGATACTGCTGAGTTCAACCCATGAAATGTGCCTTCTAGGCATAAGAGTGACCAAGGTGAATTGTCTTAGAAATAAAATACTTTTCTTAATGTAACGCAAAAGGAACTTAACGCCTTACTCTCTACAGCCAGTATCTAAGTAACGTAACTAAATTTACATTTAGCAGATGCTCTTATTCAGAGCGACTTACAGTAAGTACAGGGACATTCCTCCCGAGGAAAATAGGGCAAAGTGCCTTGCCCAAGGACACGTCATTTGGCACAGCCGGGAATCAAACTGGCGACCTTCAGATTAACTACTAGCCCGATTCCCTAACCGCTCAGCCACCTGACTCCTAGTTACTTTACAAGGAATGTAACTAGTAACTGTAAATAACGCTAGTTACTTTAAAAAGTAACGTTACCCAACAATGGTGATAAGTAAAAACACCTTTTCGTTTGACCTGACTGGACTTAAGTCAGGACACTACTGCTCCCCAGTGGTCAAATAGTAGATTACTCGATCTCAATTCATCCATATTAGTTCATACAGTATAATCTAAAACGTAAGTGTGTTTATGGGATCTACATGCCTAATTTACTCTGCCTGGTCTACCACCATGCAACCTGTAAAAATTTTTTTTTTTTTGAAGATTGGTCACGGTGGGGAGTCTCATAGTTTAAACAGTTCCATAAGAAATTGTAAAAATGGTCCTGAACTATAGTATGACTTAAACTTCCCCATTACGTTTTACCCTTTTACTGATCTTTAAACATTAACTCATATTGCATATCAATAATATAGAACCCCCTTTGAAACAAGAAATGTCAAACAAGTAAGCCAACTTTGTCACTCTGGCCGTAATGAGCGATGCTTTACTCAGTTCGCCTCTCCTCCCCTTTCACGATGTGAAAAAAAGGTTTAAAATATTTTCGAAAAAATGTTTCGAAAGGTTGGGGCAAAATATTTTTTAGGAAAGGTTGGAAAAAAAAATACAGGAAACTTTTGTCTCATGTTGTGTGAAAAAAAAAGTTTTGAAAGGTTGAAAAAATATTCTCCCCAAAAAGTTGGAAAGATAACAAAATACCAATCTAACAAGTAGCCTACATTTACTACAGCTTTCGGTAAATTAACACCATTAGGTTACTGGTGTGTTGTATGTCTAACATGTCTGCTACTGTTCTATTGTTGACATAAAATATGTTATAATATAAATAGGTTATGTTATAGGCCTAACACGAGGCGATAATAGGCTAGAGACCCTAGTAAAGCAGAGCAAAGATGATCGTTTCACTTTTATGTACGGTACATTTAGGCCCAACTGTTTTGGTAACCGGGATTTGTTAAACATGCTGCCGTTCTTTTATTTACACACACATCACAATTGGAAATGTTGACAACACTTCTATATTAAATAAAAAAGGGTTATGTAAAAGCGCAGCCGGCCCAATTAATTTCGTTGTAGCCATACCTGTAAATATAAATGGCAAGTGAACTTGAAACTAATAATCTGTCGTGGGCAAATATCCAGTTATTTTCTGGTGCGGACGTGAAAGTTTCTCGTGCGCACAGGTCCCTTCAGGGGCTCCGTTAAAACAAACACCATGGAAACGTCTCTCTGTTACAGTCAGATTGTGGCGTCATGAGGGGGTCCTGTGGCGATGGGGATGTCTGAGCTGTGCTTGGCTTACGGGAGTCTGAACATGGGGCTTCTGGAGAACCCCCAGGTGATGGTGACCCTGCTTCTAATCTCAGCTCTGATTGGTGCAACCTTAGCTCTACCGCTATTGCACAGGTGGGGGAGTCAGTTGGACTGAAAGACACACGTGGTTCATTCTTCTATCCAAAGAAAAGTGTGTAAATGAGTATAATGTGAAAGTAGTGTGTATGCTCCTGTTCCTACCTTGTGTTTCCAGTCAAGGAGAGGACAGTCCAGATTTGGAACTGCTGTTCAATCCAGATCTTCTTACAGACCTCAGCAGCCCTTCAGATGGTGAGGCTGGAAGATCAGATGACCACTAAAACTTTCCACGTCAAATCTCATTTTATAAAAAAAACATATATACAGAATATACATCACATCAGATTATATAGAAAGGTTACAGATTTATATGTAATATTCACAGATTACGGAGTTAAACCCCTGAAGGTCTCCTATGAACCCAACCTGGAAGATGAGTACTTCTAGAACCCAACCTGGAGGATGAGTTCTACTAGAACCCAACCTGGAGGATGAGTTCTACTAGAACCCACCTGGAGCAAAACCTCACAGCTTGTTTCACCTCTCACTTTACAAAATAAAACATGCAGAACATTAGAACCAGGTGTGTGTCAGTGTGTGTCAGTGTGCGTCAGTGTGCGTCAGTGTGCGTCAGTGTGCGTCAGTGTGCGTCAGTGTGTCAGTGTGTGTCAGTGTGTGTCAGTGTGTGTCAGTGTGTGTCAGTGTGTGTCAGTGTGTATCAGTGTGTGTCTGGGTGTGGATGCATTTGCGAGTGTGTTCTACAAACTTTGTAGCACACTGACATCCGATGTTTTTGTCTCCTTGTGGGCCGGCCGCAAGCAATTAGTCTTTCTTAAACTTATTCACCGACTGACTGTGCAATGCTCGATGGATTAATGTTCCTGACAGTGTGTCTCTAAAGCAGAAAAGACAGAACACCAGAATGCTGCATCAACATTTTTAACGAAATCATCAAATTCACACTTAAAAAATAAAATAAGAATTCCACATACTACAGAATTAATCAGTACAATGTGTGATTTGTAATTACAATATATTTATTTATATATGGCCTGTCTGTACACACTATAGAGCACTTAGTATCTTTATTGGGGCCAGGATTTAGTTCTGAAAACAGTTTGGAGCAGAACAGAACTTCAGAAGCTGATGATGAAGGTACTATAAAGTTGATGATGAAATGATGAAGATAAATTTGGATGAAGAATTAAAACAATTGTGACATGGAAAATGTGGATGATCGTAACGAGTTATGACAAGAAGACAGAACCACTTAGAAAATCCCACATCGTTCATAAATTAGATCCCCATATTTTAGAAACATACTTTTACACTATTTTCATCGCCGTGTTAATGACAGGTTTGTTCAGTGACCTTTCTGTTAGAAATGAGTGTTAGGATGTTGTGAATGATGTAATACTTTCATTCCAATGGATTCAATTGCCAGTTAAAACATCACGTTTGTTTTCAAGCCTCTCATAGAAACACAGCATACTTCTCGTAAACACATCCACCGTGATCTTTCAGGGAAGAAAAGTTACGTTAGATTGGATGGTAAGAAAAAGAGCCACTACTACAAGTATGGATGTGGAAGAGGCCAAAGGTCATTTCCTGTTTTTGTGCTTCCTGGGTCATGTCAGCACTTGTAGAACCTTCTAGATCCTCACTTGACATCCTCTATTTGCACTCTGCACACTATCACACTTCCTGTTTCTAAAGGAAGTGATGTCACTCCACTTGATATGACTGAATGGTAAACTGGAGTGTGAATGAACTTCATCCCAGAATGGCAACGACAGCTGATTGGCCACTGTGATGATGACGAGGAAGATGAAGCTATGAGCTTCTCTAGAGGTGAGCTGTAGCTGGAGGTGTCAAATATCACAGCAGGTTCTCTGTACAGCGTGTCTCTACACACGTGTCTGGTCAGGATGGGTGGGATCCAACTGTTGGTGCTGCGTACCACACTGTGCAAGGGATTTCAAACAGCTGTGCTCTGATCAAGCGGATCTGTGAGCACTCAAAAGTTGAGCTTTTCCCAAGTTTTAAGTCTGTATTACAGACCCCCACTGGTGCATGATGTCCCAACCCAGCAGACAGCTGAAAACACACTGCAGAGAGAACGTAGTGTGAGGTGGACTGTGGAGGGACCTGCTGGGATCTCAGCGTTCAGGAGACGTCAGTCAGCAGGGAAGAGTTACCAAACACATTCACTGTTGAAGCTTGTCTATTTATAATTACGTGTTCAATTAACAAACGCTTATGTATAAAGCAATGACAGGGGTGGGAATTGAACCTGGGAGTTGCTTCTGACCTGCTGGTTTCCATCTTGTGCTTCTGGTGGACAGGGTGCAATCATCCTCTCTGCATCCACAAATCCATGTTGCATAGTAAGTAACACCTCTCCTCACCCTCTCTCCTCTCCCTCTCTCCTCACCCTATCGCCTCACCCTCTCTCCACTCCTCCTCTCTTCCTCTTCACTCCTTTCCTCTCCATCTCCTCCTCTTCTTTCTGTCAGTCCTCTCATCCCTTCGTCTCCTCCATAGACAGACAGACAGACAGAATAACTGGTAACGTGTCTCCCCTTCCTTCCTTCCTTCCTCCCCCCTCATCTCTCTCTTGTCCACCAGTTCTGTTTGACAGGTGTTGTTTGTCTTTGTTAGGGTGGGTTGGTCCATGCAGCATGGTTATAATACACTGTGATGCTGTGGGCTGAGGGGGATGGGCAGGAGAGGGTCACTCCAGATAGATGTCTTCTGTAGGGCAGGAGAACTCCACAAACTCCTTATAGTACAACTGGAAGGCTTTCCTGTCAGGGGAAGGAGGGAGGGATAGGGAACAGGAAGATATGACATCTTCAATCTCATTGATTTATTGACAGTAGTTGACAGTGACTCATGTGTGGATGTGCATGAGAGGTGGTTCTGTGAGTAGAGACAGACAGATTGGCTCACCCCACAGACTGGGCCAGGGGCTTGGTGGAGCTCTCTGACACAAACACGTGGCAGGCAAACCTCTGGTCGGCTGGGTGCTTCGTGATGAAGCCAAAGTACCTGCACACAGACCAACCATTTATGACCATACACAGTGCCTGGTAGCTGGGATAAGGTATCTCAGATGAGTTAGCTCATTAGCATTAGCCTGTTAGCATTAGCCTAGCCCGTTAGCATTAGCCTAGCTTGTTAGCTTGGTCTCTTACTTGCTGTTCTTGGGATGACATCCACAGAAGGAGACGTTCTTTAGCTGGAAGAAGTGGTTGCACTCGTTACTCTGCAGAGAGAGAGAGAGAGAGACAGACAGAGACAAACACAGATTACGTCGAGCAGGTCTGGTACAACCTATGTGAACTGGTTTAACTCCTCAGGTGTACACCAGGTACACCAGGTACACCAGGTACACCTGGACACGCTTCAGTTTACACTGAGGTTCTGGGGGCTGTGGTAGCACCAACTGGCCACATGGAGGCAGCAAATCATTACTCTGAGGTAGAGTGTGTCAATTTTTGTATGTGTGTGAGAGAGTGTGTGAGAGTGTGTGTGAGAGTGTGTGTGAGTGAGAGTGTGTGTGAGTGAGAGTGTGTGTGAGTGTGTGTGTGAGAGAGTGAGGTTCTTACTCTGTCGGAAGCGTAATAGTCGTCTTGCA
>NC_140379.1:820000-892500 GCF_054491055.1 Hypomesus nipponensis
TTTGTAATCCATTATTAATCCTGTATTATAAAATGTGTATTTTGATTACAATGTTAGTTGCCATTTGGCAAATGTTCTGTACCTTTCATGAACTAAAAGATTATCAATGTTGCAATGTATGGTTTGTAAAAAAAATAAAAGTCTCCCTCTTCCTGTGTCCCTCTCCCCCAGTATCCCCCTCTCCCCCAGTCTCCCCCTCTCCTCCTCTCCCCCTCTCCTCCTCTCTGTCTCTGGAACACGCTACGAGCTAGCATCAGTTCTGCCCCCTGCACAGCAGAGGGAGAATAGTATTTAGGACAGGGGTCTACAGGCTTCTGCCTAAATAGATAACGACCATTCATTTGAATCAGGTGTGATGGAGCAGGGAAACATCTCAAATATGCAGGACGGAGGTACTGAGGTCCAGGGCTGAAGACCTCTGATTTAAGAAATATCTCTCCCTCCCTCCATGGAACTGAAAGCTCTGAGCTATTAGCTTTTAGCACAGCGTTCCTACACCCAGAACTGCCGGGTGTTAGCTAGTTATTTTTAGATAACTATTTGATTACTTCTGTACCATATACAAATTGGATTTCATCACTATCTGTTGAATTGACAAAAATTAGATCAGTTAGTGGTGAGGGGTGAGTGTGGGGCAAACACACACAGCCTAATGCTGGGGACACACTACAGGATTATCGGGCCGATTTCGCCCCTTCCGACAATCCTAGCCTAGGTAACGTCCCGATTATCATGATGGTTCTACACATTATCTTATCAAATGTTCCCTTCGTTTTGAGTTGTGAGTGACCAAATCTGCTCGGAAGCAATTTGGAGGCGCCCCGATTGCGAATCCTACATATTCAACATGTTGAATATTTGCGATTAGAAATCCTGATGTGTGGGGGAAACCCCGAGAACAAACCCGAGTTTATCACGTGAAACGAAACAATATCCAATCAGAAAGCAATCTAAGACAATACAGAAGCATAACAAACGGAGACACCGCGCAACACAAAATTAAATGGAATTGATTTGTAGCAACAGCAAACCCTTTTCTTTTTTTCCGTGAATTTTTTTGTGAAAATAATTCCAAACACTATCATCGCAATTTCTTCCTGCATATAGTCCCCCATGCTTATTCTTTCGTCTCGACAGATTTTACGAGATTTCTTGTGTTAACATTCGGGACACTGGTTGGAAATCTGTTTGTGTGTGGTGTGCTGTCTTTGACAAATCATGGCACACCACACAATGTAGGAGCAAAACGGCTAAATCTAGGATTTTTTGTCCTCATGTTTGTGGGTTCTCACAGTTTGAAAATCTTATAACGTTAAAAAAATAGTTTAGTGTGTCCCCAGCATTACTGGACAACCAGGGAAAAATTATATCCCCCTCTCCCTCCCCCTCCCTCCCTCCCTCCCTCCCTCCCTCCCTCCCTCCCTCCCTCCCTCCCTCCCTCCCTCCCTCCCTCCCTCCCTCCCTCCCTCCCTCCCTCCCTCCCTCCCTCCCTCTCCCTCTCCCTCCCTCCCTCCCTCTCTCTCTCTCTCTCTCTCTCTCTCTCTCTCTCTCTCTCTCTCTACTTACTGGAGGAGCGTGAGCGTCCGTTGAGGAAGACGTTGAGGAACTTCTTAGAGAAGTTCAGGTCAGCCTCTGGGGTGGAGTCGTCAGAGAGACAAGCACTGGCCTCTCTCCTCCCCCCTCCTACCCTGGCTCGCTCCTCCTCCTCTTCGTCCTCCTCTTCCTCCTCCCCCTCCTCCTCGTACTCCTCCCCGATGGCCGACTCATACGGAGACGAGACGCAGTTGTCGTACACGGTTGCCGTGTCGCTGTCGTCGCTGTAACCTTGGTAACACTGCCGCAGGCTTATGAGTTCCAGCTGGGCGTGTTCGTCCACCACCAGCGTGTATTTCACAGAGTCGTACGAGAGGCCGCTGGCCTCCGAACTCATGGCAGTCCGAGGTGGGGCCCCGGGGTCCCCCGGCCCCCTGCCTGCCCCCTGCCTCCCCCCACCTCCCCCCTCCACCCCTGGTCCGTCCCTCAGCACCCTGTCCTCCTCCTCCTCCTCCCCCCCATAGTCATCCACGTACTGCACACCCAGTCCCGCCCCCACCACACCCAGTCCCGCCCCCACCACACCCAGTCCTGCCCCCTGCAGGCTCATGTCCAGGGCAGGGCCCCCGAGGGGGGCGGGAGGGGTGGCGAGCGCCTCCATGCACGAAGCGTAAGAAGGGGGCGGGGCCACGTAGACCTCGTCCTCCTCGCTGATGCAGGGATTGGTCCGGTCGGGGAGGGGCTGGTAAGGAGGCGGGCCTTCAGTGTCTGAGCTGAGGGACATGCGGCCGTGCTCCGGCTGCTGGGAGGGAGGAAGGTCTGGCTGGGCGTGATCGTGGGCGTGGTCGTGGGCGTGGTCGTGGAGCGACTCTGAGGAGCGCAGCACGGGCGTGAGGTAGATCTCCTCAGTGGGCTCCAGACACACGTCCGTGGTGTAGTGGATCCTGTCCTCGGCCACGCCCCCCCTGGGGCGCAGGGGGGCGGGGGCGTAGTCCTGGGGCGGGGGCGGGGGCGGCGGCGGCTTCCTGTCCTGCAGCTTGGAGCGTGTTCCCGTGGTGACGGGGGCGTGGCCGCGTCGGCAGGGGCCGTCCGTGGACGTACCACAGTCCTTGGTCTGGGCCACGCCCACCTGGGCCCCACCCCGCTGCTTGTCCTCGTCGCTCAGACAGGTGTGCTCGTGGGGGGGAAAGGTCACCTGGGAAGGGGACACGCACAAACAGGTGCACACACACATGTAGACACAGAGATGAGCCAGACAGAGAGAGACAAGGTGAGCAGACAAGCAAGACACACACATACAGACACACAGACAGACACACAGACAGACACACAGACAGACACACAGACAGACACACAGACAGGTCCAAGACAGCACACAGCCATACAAACACACAATGCACGCACACACACGTGCACAATTCACACACAGCCAAGACATGGTGTTGGCACACAGGATCACACACCGCACAAACAACATACACCCAACAGCACACGTATGACCGGAGACAGGACACAGGCGACCACACACACACACGAGGGAAAAGAGAAATGAGACAGCAGCAAAATGTAGCTTGTTAGGTAACCCACGGATAATAATCCACATTACTCAACATATTCAGCACACAGCAGAAGATATGAGATGTGATTTATGATGTCATAATCTCCAGCCAGACCCAGCAGTAAAAGACTGAAACAGAAATAATAATTTGGGGTTTGCATTCCGTCGGTTTTCCATACTTCATGAAATACTTTACTCCAGTTCTTCTATTAACGGTTACGTTCGTAAAGTTTATACTCAGAAAATCATTCCTTTTTGTGGCTAGTAACTTTTCAACCATACTGCATATGTTTGTTTGCCAAACTCAAACATGTATGTAAAATGTAACATTTTGCCTGAACTGGGTGCAGTGCCTGAGCTGGGTGCAGTGCCTGAGCTGGGTGCAGTGCCTGAGCTGGGTGCAGTGCCTGAGCTGGGTGCAGTGCCTGAACTGCCTGAGCTGGGTGCAGTGCCTGAACTGGGTGCAGTGCCTGAGCTGGGTGCAGTGCCTGAACTGGGTGCAGTGCCTGAACTGGGTGCAGTGCCTGAGCTGGGTGCAGTGCCTGAGCTGGGTGCAGTGCCTGAACTGGGTGCAGTGCCTGAGCTGGGTGCAGTGCCTGAGCTGGGTGCAGTGCCTGAGCTGGGTGCAGTGCCTGAACTGCCAGAGCCGGTCTGGAAGCTATGTCAGTTCTGTAAAGAGGCTGAAAAAGCTTGGCAGCTCTGGACTAGCTACGCCCCAGCTGGCTGTCAACATGACTTAGCATAGCCTAGCCTAGCAGGTTATGGCTTAGCCTAGCATAGCAGGTTATGGCTTAGCCTAGCATAGCAGGTTATGGTTTAGCATAGCTCAGCATAACACGGCCCATCATAGCCCTGCATAGCCAAACGCAACCGAGCATAACCTAGAATTACAGTGGCAACATACCGTTATGGTTACAGGCAGTACATATTATAGCCTAGCGTAGCCTAGCGTAGCCACTGTTTCAGTTATATACAGCTGCACTAAAGAGTTAAATAAAGCTCTGGATGTGTTCCGTGGATGTGCAGTATTTATATTTAAACAATCCACAGATATGTTATTTGTGTATGACAGTTAGCCCGCTGAACAGAACAACATCCTGACATCATGCTGAGCTGTCCTGTGCTTCTAAAACTGTTAGTTCAGCATCGCTCCCCCCACCCCTAAAGCAGAGCTCTGTTGGTGTGATCCAGCCATCTCCTGAGGAGAGAGCGGCAGAACGGAGCAGCTCACCTGTCTTGAGGGGGGAGGACGACCGAGACACTTTCTCCTGCCAGCTGTACTTCTTACCAAACGAATTGTTGTTCAGCGTATCCTGCCGGTCCGACATGGAGACAGAGAGATGAGAGAGAGGAAATAAGAAATGTAGATGGAGGGATGTAGAGCGAAAGAAAAGAGAGAATGACAGAGGAGAGAGTGTGGTGGAGGATAGAAGGGGCAGAGAAAGGGACAGAGAGTTAGTGGGAGAGTTCTGGATGCACAAACTCAATGTACACAAAATCTCTCTCTCTCTGGGCTCTCTCGCTCTTCCACACACACACACACACACACACACACACACACACACACACACACACTAACACACACAGGCTTTTATTCTGTTGAATGAGCAGGGATTCTTTTGTCCAGGCTTCGTGGTGAGCATTTAAAGGGAACCAGAACCCTTTTTCCCAGCTGGGAACACACAGAGACAAAAATGTGTTTTTCTATCCTAGTGGGACCATTCACCTCACCTTCAAACTGTCTCTGACCCTGAAGCCCTTAATGTAATTCTAACCCTCAAACTCGAGCTGAAGTAGTGGGTCCCAGTGTGTGTGTGTGTGTGTGTGTGTGTGTGTGAGGTATACTTGAGTGTGTACGCGCGTATATGTGTGTAGGTATGTGTGAATGTGAGTGTGCGTGTGTATGTGACTGTGAGTGTATGTGTGAATTCATGTGTGAGTGTATGTGTGTGTGTGTTTGTGTGTCATAACTGATGAGGTGGGTGATGGCTCCTGTGATGATTTGCCCGAAATAAAAACTCCCCCCGTCTCCTCTGACTCACTCAGTGATGCTTCAGACAAGAAGACCTGTCACCATGGAGACCGTACCAGTGATGCGGCAGGTGGAGGGAGATGACGTGCATCTGTGTGCGGGTGCATGCAGGTGTGTGTCTGCCTCGGTGTGTGCATGTCTGTGTGTGTGTGTCTGAACAGTATGCAGGGACCCACAGTAAGAGGGGAGACTGGGAGTGTTCACACACACACACACACACACACACACACGTGTGTCCAGGGCTGGAGGTAGACACACGTCCACTCTCTAAGATGAAGGATTAGATCAGATTAGGTGGAGGACCACAGCTACCTCCAGAAACACACACCTACCTCCAGAAACACACACCTACCTCCAGAAACACACACCTACCTCCAGAAACACACACCTACTTCCAGAAACACACACCTACCTCCAGAAACACACACCTACCTCCAGAAACACACACCTACCTCCAGAAACACACACCTACTTCCAGAAACACACACCTACTTCCAGAAACACACACCTACCTCCAGAAACACACACCTACCTCCAGAAACACACACCTACCTCCAGAAACACACACCTACCTCCAGAAACACACTCCGACTGAGCTTACATTCACTGAGTAGGGCGGATCTGCTTACTGGAACCATTAAATACACACACACAGATATACATACATGCACACATGCTGTACACACAACCTGCAACCTCTTGATCTGCAGTCAAATACTCTACCGACTGAGGTATACCCATCCCCATGCTCTACCACTGAGCTATACCCATCCCCATGCTCTACCACTGAGCTATACCCATCCCCATGTTCTACCACTGAGCTATACCCATCCCCATGTTCTACCACTGAGCTATACCCATCATTTTCACCAAGTGCCAGTGGTGCCAGTGCAGTATTCCCATGTTCACACCTTAACTCTGACCGTCACAACACTGTAGAGTACGATGTACAAACTTCTGATGCCTGGTTTTTTGCTGGCTTACTACATGCACAACATACCAAAGTGTTCTGGTATATGAGTAACAAGTAGAAAGGTATATGTTTGTGGGTCAGACTGGTGGTGTGTAACTGCAGCGTTACTGCAGACTGGGGAAGATCATCATGGCTATGCAGTCTACATCAGGCTGAATGCACATGACTGCTCTCACACACACTAATACAGTAAAGTAGCAGCTCTTATAGCAGCTCCTGTAAAGAGAGAGACACACGCACACACACACTCACAAACACACACACACACAGTCACGAGCTAGCACGTCGTCACCCTAACGGAGATGGGCACGAATAAAAACAACACATTTCCCTCTCTTCTTGTTTCTCTTCACAATCCAGACGTTGTTCTGTCTAGCCTAACCCAGAACCCAGAGAGAGGAGCAGAGGGGAGAGGAGAGAGGAGGGGAGGGGAGGGAGAGAGGGGAGAGAGGAGAGGAGAGGAGGGGAGGAGAGAGGAAGGGAGGAGAGAAGAGAAGAGGAGGAGAGGGGAGGGGAGAGGAGAGGGGAGGAGAGCGGAGCGGAGCGAAGAGGAGAGGGGAGGGGAGGAGAAAAGGAGTTGAGGAGAGGAGAGTGGTGGAGAGGACAGTGGTGACTTCTAATACCAGTCTGATCTCACCTCAAGCTCTAAAACACACACAGAGACCAGACCCGGAGTAAGAGAGATGTCAGTCACTCATTCTCCCTCCCCCCTCTGTCTCCACTCAACTGTCACAAACTAGAGTTAACGAGGAGAAGCGAGGGTCAGGAAGAGGAAGGAGGGAGGAAGGAGAGGAAAGAAGGAGAGGGAGGGAGGGCTCACCTGTGTGCGTGGCACCATGGGGAAGAGGTTAAGGGTTGTAGGTCTCTTGGGACGGTAGGTATCCATGGTTATGGTTGCCGTGGGGTCTTTGGTTGCTAGCAGGGATGCTGTAGCGCACGGCTTCGAGGGTTCTGTGTCGCCGCAGTAACTGTCGGCGTCGTCGATCAGGTCCAAATGAAGCATCTCCGTGTGGATGTGTCCGACAGCTCCTAGCTCCGCCCTCCCTGACACGCTATTGGTCCCCCGCCTCACATGGCCCTGCAGGGATTTGAGGATACATGCGTCAGTCAGAAGAAAGACCTAGTAATGGAGAGAGAAAACAGCTACACAGCCTAGTTAGGATAGTAGGAGTGAAGGAGGGGCTGAATAGAGAGAGAAGACTGAGAGAAAGGAGGGGGAGATGAGCTGACCAATCAGCAGTCACCCTCTCTCTGCCCACACTGAGCGACTTACCACACAGAAGGAGAGGGGGGAGGAGAGGAGAGGAAGAGAGGAAAAGAGAGAGAGAGAGAGAGAGAGAGAGAGAGTGAGAGAGAGAGAGAGCGAGAGAGAGAAAGAGAGAGAGATACTGAGATACAGGATAATCGAAGAGAGATTAAGCAAGGACATTAAGCTAATAAGTGTTTACAACTGTCCTAGAATGACAACCGATCACACAAGCAGGTCATGTGAGCAGGTCATGTGAGCAGGTCATGTGACCTGGTGTTTCTCTCTCAGCAGGTGACCAGGACCGATGTCAGCTCAGCTAATGTCCTCAGAAGACCTGACCTCTGTAACCCTGCACACACACACACACACACACACACTACACACACCTCAGAGGACCTGACCTCTGTAACCCTGCACACACACACTACACACTACACACACACACTACACACACATCAAAACACACGTGATCAACATCTAATCATGTGATCAACATCTAATCGTGTGATCAACAAATTAATAGGTGTGTTCGACTTCATGCAGCGTCGGCGTCTCCTTCAGCCACCTGCAGCCCGGCTGACTTGAAGCAGCCAATGGCATTCTCAGATTCAAGGCAGCTGACTGTAGGCGCCACCGGTGCTGTATGAAGTCGAACACACCTAATGACTGGTAATCACTATAAAGCATCAGCCTGCACCCAGAACAGCTTTAAAGATCCAGATGGTAGTTGTTCTGCTGTAGGGTTAAGGTTAGGTCTGTCTGGGTTACTGTACTTTAGTAGATTTTTCTGGTATCGGTACTTTACTTTGCTATAAATTTTAAAAATATATTTTCTAAACAAAGTTTCTACAAAAACTTCTCTGTTCACCTCTCTCCTCCTTTCACTGTGTGGAAAAAGGTATGTTATGGATGAGACAGAGGGAGTTCATGTCGACATGACTACTTTAACTTGAGTGAAAAAATTTAGTCAGTACTTCAACTTTTACCAGTCTTATCTAACTCGAGTATCTGTACTTCTACTTGAGGAAAGGATGTGTGTAATTTTTCCATCTGTGGTGTACACACATACAGCACACACACAGACTGACAGACAGACAGACAGACAGACACACACACACACACACACACACACACACACACACACACACACACACACACACACACACACACACACAGACAGCATTGACATGCCTGAGTGCTCAGCTATATTTAACACAGGCGGGAGAACAATACAACACTGAATTAATCTGTCCTGACAAACAAGCCTGCGTCACCTGCCTGTGTAAACAAACAGCTTTGCTCATCGCTATCTTCCGGATGCTAGCCCTATATGGACTAACGATAGGCAGGCTAATCACTATCTTCCGGATGCTAGCCCTATATGGACTAACAGTGGGCAGGCTAATCACTATCTTCCAGGAAGCTAGCCCTATATGGACTAACAGTGGGCAGGCTAATCACCAGCTTTCATAAAGCTAGCCCTGGGTAAACTAACGGTGGCCAGCAACAAAAATACATTGTGTGTGTTTATGAATGAGAGTCTTTGCTGGTTTGCAGGTATTTTTTGGCAGAGACTATGATTTGACTAAAGCCTAACATACCTAAATAAAAGAGACGAGCGCTAGTCTGACGGCATGGTTTGATGTTGTGCTCAAAGGAACATTCGTATGGGGTTCACGCCAATCAACACAAATCATCAAGGATCTCTCTGCCTCTCTCTCTGTCTCTCTCTCTGCCTCTCTCCCACTGCCTCTCTCTCTTATTTTTATTTTTTTATTTAACCTTTATTTAACCAGGAAGTGCCATTGAAATTAAAATCTCTTTTTCAAGGGGAGACCTGGCCAAGACAGGCAGCAGCATAAAAAACACAGAGTTACAGACAGAAAACACAGAACAAGACAAGTTAAAAGAAACTAAAAGCTAAGAGCTAAGAAACAGTGACATAGAGTTAATTTAAGAAACATTTACATTTTTGGGAACCTGCCTCTATTTCTTTCTGTCTTTCTCTGCCTCTCTCTGCCTCTCTCTCTGCCTCTCTCTGTCTCTCTGTCTCTCTGTCTGCCTCTCCCTCTGCCTCTCCCTCTATGCCCCTCCCTATCTCTCTAATATTCCCTGGGGAGGTCTACGGATGAAACAGAAAGGACAGTGAAAGAAAGACATATGTAAGTGGTTGGAGAAAAACGATGGAATTCCAGGCCAATCTAATAGGTGAAACCCCGTTCCTGTAGAATCTGCCTGCAGACTGCAGGAGGGGGAATCTGTCCATCTGTCCTTCCACCCTACCATCCATCTGTCCTTCCACCCTACATCCATCTGTCCTTCCACCCTACCATCCATCTGTCCTTCCACCCTACATCCATCTGTCCTTCCACCCTACATCCATCTGTCCTTCCACCCTACCATCCATCTGTCCTTCCACCCTACATCCATCTGTCCTTCCACCCTACATCCATGCCATTATCCCTCCTTCCTCCTCCTCTCCTATAAACATCTTTCATCTGCCCCCTGTCAGACTCCAGACAGGAATAGACCCCCCTCCCCCAGATCTCCCCTCCCCCCTCCCCAGACCCATCCCCCCCTCCCCCAGATCTCCCCCCCCCCCAGACCCCCCCCCCTTCTCCTCCCAGGACTCCAGTCAGCTCTGATGAAGTCACTCTCTCCATCCTCACAGTCTTAATCTAATCTAGACAGAGAACAGATGAATCCCTCCCCCCACCCTGATAGATTAGCCCTCAGGCTGGGGAACTCTACCCGTTAACTCTCACACTCACACACAAACTCTCTCTCTCTCTCACACACAGACACACACACCCCACCTCTCTCCCTTATACACACCCCACCTCTCTCACACACACCCTCTCTCACACACACACACCACCTCTCTCCCTCTCTCACACACTCACGCTCTCTCTCTCACACACACACACACACACACACACACCACCTCTCTCACTGACCTCTATTATATCCCTGGTCCCTTTAAGAGCACCGGCCCTGTTGCTAGGAGACCTTGGGGGCTTAGCGACGGGAAAGAGAGGCACTTGCCTGAACATTCTGCTGCTCTGCCTCAGCCAATCAGCAGAGCTCTGGGGAGTGAGTCACAACCTGGGGCTCTGACAGGGCAGAAATCTGTGAATGGATCCAGACCATCGACATATATACGTATATATGTCTATGATCCAGACCACGTGACCCCTGTGATGGCACTGACACAGAGTACAAGCCTTCTGTAGTCATGGTGATGAAGCAGAGACCACGATACTAATGTACCAATAAAATATCATACACAAACACTGTGTATTTACATTAGATTTCTCATCAGCGGGGGGATTTGGATCAGACGCCTCTTGATCAGCAGATCGGCTCTGACCACTGAGCTCCACCCCTTGTCCCACCTGCAGGTGTCCACCTGTCTGTCTATCTCTGCCTGTGGAGACAGCACTGGACCCCACATGGCGCTGCAGTGACCATGTGCTGGAGGACCAATCACAGGGCATATGACAGTCACCATCTCCCTGGCAACGCAGTGTTGGTATGCATGTGTGCGTGTGCTGTGTGTGTGTATGTTTGCGTTCTAAAAGTATCTTCTGTGCGAAGAGACGGCAAGGACAACATTGTTGCCATGGAAATACCATTATTTTTTCCTCCTTGATTTGGTTGACTCATGCCCGCCCACCCTCTCTCTCTCTCTCTCTCTCTCTCTCTCTCTCTCTCTCTCTCTCTCTCTCTCTCTCTCTCTCTCTCTCTCTCTCTCTCTCTCTCTGCCCTCCCTCTCTCTCATCCTCCTCCTTCTGCCCTCCCTCTCTCTCTCCTCCTCCTCCCTCTCTCTCTCTCTCTGTCCTCCCTCTCTCTCTGTCCTCCTCCCTCTCTCTCTCTCTCTCTCTCTCTCTCTCTCTCTCTCTCTCTCTCTCTCTCTCTCTCTCTCTCTCCTCCTCCCTCTCTCTCATCCTCCTCCCTCTGCCCTCCCTCTCTCTCTCCTCCTCCCTCTTTCTCTCATCCTCCTCCTTCTGCCCTCCCTCTCTCTCTCCTCCTCTCTCTCTCTCATCCTCCTCCTTCTGCCCTCCCTCTCTCTCTGTCCTCCTCCCTCTCTCTCTCTCTCTCTCTCTCTCTCTCTCTCTCTCTGTCCTCCCTCTCTCTCTGTCCTCCTCCCTCTCTCTCTCTCTCTCTCTCTCTCTCTCTCTCTCCTCCTCCCTCTCTCTCTCATCCTCCTCCCTCTGCCCTCCCTCTCTCTCTCCTCCTCCCTCTCTCTCTCATCCTCCTCCTTCTGCCCTCCCTCTCTCTCTCCTCCTCCCTCTCTTTCTCATCCTCCTCCTTCTGCCCTCCCTCTCTCTCTCCTCCTCCCTCTCTCTCTCCCTCTCTCTCTCTCTCTCTCTCTCTGTCCTCCCTCTCTCTCTCTCTCTTCCCTCTCTCTCTCTCTCTCTCTCACTGTCCTTCAAACACCCTAGGTGAAGAGAGACAGAGAACTGGAGACAGAGAGAGGTGGACAGAGAGAGGTGGAGAGAGAGAGAGGTGGAGAGAGAGAAAGGTGGACAGAGAGAGAGGTGGATGGATGGATAAAGGGAGAATGGCAGGAAGAAATGGTAATATAATGACATCATCTGAGAGGCTGACCCTGCCCTGACATCCTCTCTGCACACGACAAACGACTACTAATCACATCCCTTTACCTTCCCCCCAACACCCCCCCCCACACACACACAAAGAGCTTCAGAGCCACTCCTGTACAGACAGAGACAACCTCACTTATGAGCTCATCACCCCAGGGGATTGTGGGATTGCTCTGACCTCATCAATAATGGACAGGCACAGTTGGAGCATCACAGGACCCAGACAGGCTGGGTATCGACTGCAGAAGGGGACATTGGCTCTGTTCGAAAACTCTTCAAATGCGTCCTTCCTTCCTTCCTCCCTTTTAAGACAGCGAGGTCTGTTCGAAATGTCTTAAATCTTCTCTTCCTGTCTGATAAGATACCTTGAAATACGTCACATAACGGTCATTTAAGAGAGCATATGAGCTGCCTTGCTGTCTTAATGGCGGCACGTATTACCCATAAGTCTGTGCGCGGGGTTACCATGAGCAACAAGTTAAACAGAATCCTTTGACCGCCATTGCTCTACGTTTTTACAATTCACATTTCAGCTAAACGGTACATGTAAATCAGCATCTGAATAAAAATGTATCGAGAAGTGGGCAGTGTAGTTGCTGAAAATGTACTTATTTTATTGATGACACTCCTAATTTGTAAATTTGCTCCGACTTTTCGATAACGTACAGTAGCTAGCATCGCCGTGCAGTGCAGACACTAGCTAGTTGCTGCGTTTTATCATAATCCTATCAAATGAGTGAAATACAAACACAAATGTTATGAGCTATTGAGATTATATCTAACACAAGTTTAAATACAGCTTAACTTGACTTAGTGTGACAATAAACTCAATGCAATTGACTGCCGTCTGACAAAGCACGCTAGTGCAAGCACATAAGTACACGCAGCGCGATGACGTACATCCTGTCTTAATAGGCTGTTCGAAAACAACGGTTTTCAAGATACCTTACCCCGAAGAGAGCTGTCTCGTTAGACACCTGTCTAGTAAGACATCAAGGATTAAGACAGCTGTCTAAGTTTTCGAACAGAGCCATGGTGTGTGTATGTGTATGTGTGTGTGTGTGTGTGTGTGTGTGTGTGTGTGTGTGTGTGTGTGTGTGTGTGTGTGTGTGTGTGTGAAGAAAGGGAGAGTGTGTGTGTGTGTGTGTGTGTGTGTGAAGAGAGGGAGAGCAGAGGAGAGGAGCAGGACCAAAGAGTTCCCTGTACCTGTACTTGCTCCAAATGGCCATAAACCTCAAACTGAAACTTGAGAAAAAGACAGAGGGAAAAAGAGAGGTCACGATAGACAGAGAGAAAGAGAGAGAAAGAGAGAGAGGGAGGGAGGATCCACACACACTCCCATTCTGAAAGCTCAAATTCACAAATCCAAGCTATAATTAGCTCCCTGGATAGTTATACACAGTGAGTACAAGAGAGGAGGAAGAAAGGAAAAGAACTGACCTGACAGGGAGAGAGAGGGAAAGGCAGAAGGAGAGAGACAGAAAGAGAAAAGGAGAGGCAACATTATTAAACCCAAACAACGCTGCTGTATCGGAGAGGAGAGAGAAAGGATTCCCCCTTTTTCCTCTGGATGACTGAATCATCAGTCTTTTCTTCCTGTTGCCTTGGTTACAGCAGGGTGGCTGGGGATAATAAGGTTTATTTCACCAGGAAAAACATATATCAGTTGGAATTATACATGAACGGGTGCATCTCTCTCCTCTCCTCTACCTCTCCATCCTGCTCTCCTTCTACGTTTTTCCTTTTCTCTTTCATCCTCTCTCCCCATCCCCATCCCTCTCTCTCTCTCCCCCCATCCCCGTCTCATTATCTCTCTCTTCACATCTCTCTCTCTTCACCTCTCTCTCTCTTCACCTCTCTCTCTCTTCACCTCTCTCTCTCTCTCTTCATATCTCTCTCTCTCTCTTCACATCTCTCTCTCTTCACCTCTCTCTCTCTTCACCTCTCTCTCTCTTCACCTCTCTCTCTCTCTCTTCATATCTCTCTCTCTTCACCTCTCTCTCTCTCTCTTCATATCTCTCTCTCTCTTCACCTCTCTCTCTCTTCACCTCTCTCTCTCTCTCTCTCTTCATATCTCTCTCTCTCTCTTCACATCTCTCTCTCTTCACCTCTCTCTCTCTTCACCTCTCTCTCTCTCTCTTCATATCTCTCTCTCTCTCTTCACATCTCTCTCTCTTCACCTCTCTCTCTCTTCACCTCTCTCTCTCTTCACCTCTCTCTCTTCACCTCTCTCTCTCTCTCTTCATATCTCTCTCTCTCTTCACCTCTCTCTCTCTTCACCTCTCTCTCTCTCTCTCTCTTCATATCTCTCTCTCTCTCTTCACCTCTCTCTCTCTTCACATCTCTCTCTCTTCATATCTCTCTCTCTCTCTTCACATCTCTCTCTCTTCACCTCTCTCTCTCTTCACATCTCTCTCTCTTCACATCTCTCTCTTCACATCTCTCTCTTCACATCTCTCTCTCTCTCTCTCTTCACATCTCTCTCTTCATATCTCTCTCTTCACATCTCTCTCTCTCTCTCTCTCTCTTCACATCTCTCTCTTCACATCTCTCTCTCTTCACATCTCTCTCTCTTCACCTCTCTCTCTCTTCACATCTCTCTCTCTTCATATCTCTCTCTCTCTTCACATCTCTCTCTCTTCACATCTCTCTCTTCACATCTCTCTCTTCACATCTCTTTCTCTCTCTCTTCACATCTCTCTCTTCACATCTCTCTCTCTTCACCTCTCTCTCTCTTCACCTCTCTCTCTCTTCACATCTCTCTCTCTTCACATCTCTCTCTCTTCACATCTCTCTCTCTTCACATCTCTCTCTTCACATCTCTCTCTTCACATCTCTCTCTCTTCACATCTCTCTCTCTTCACATCTCTCTCTCTTCATATCTCTCTCTTCACATCTCTCTCTCTCTTCACCTCTCTCTCTCTCTCTTCATATCTCTCTTTCTCTCTCTTCCCATTTCTCTCTCTCCCAGCTCCTTCTCCAGAAGTGCAGCTCAGGGTTATTCATCCTTCCCCCCAGCAGACCTCAGTCCTGGGTCTGACTCCTCAGTCCTGGGTCTGACTCCTGGGTCTGACTCCTCAGTCCTGGGTCTGACTCCTGGGTCTGACTCCTCAGTCCTGGGTCTGACTCCTCAGTCCTGGGTCTGACTCCTGGGTCTGACTCCTCAGTCCTGGGTCTGACTCCTCAGTCCTGGGTCTGACTCCTCAGTCCTGGATCTGATGACACCACTGTGTCATTAGTAGGAGCGTCAGCATCCTTTCAATGGGCTTAAAGGGAATAGCTGAAACCCTCCTGCAAAATAATTACCATATTACCCATGGTGCATCCAGGTCAGCGACAAGCACAGGACCCAGCAGAGCTTCTACCCAGAAGCTGCCAGCCAATCACCGTCCCCGTAGTGTGTGTGGGTGTGTGTGTGGGGGGGGGGGGGGCATAACCCAGACAACCCAAAACAAACCAGACCAGGCCAGGCCAGGCCAGACCAGACCAGAGCAGACCAGAGCAGACCAGGCCTAGCACGGCATGTGACCCTCTCCCCCCTCCTCTCACCTTCATCTCCAGCCCATTGCAGTTCAGACTCATCCCACTCTCATCCTTGATGTCTGTGATCTCAGAGAGGTCCTCATCCTCAAACTCCTCCAAGCTGATGTCATGGGTTAACCTGGAGAGAGAGGGGACGGAGGAAGACAGACATTAATGTTACAGTATTTATACATATCAACATACTTCTAGACTGCTGAGATCACATCCTGCCTGTAGACTGGGAGGGAGGGAGGGGGGAGGAGTGAGGGAGGGGGGAGGAGGGAGAAGGGAGGGGGGAGGAGTGAGGGAGGGGGCAGGAGGGAGAAGGGAGGGGGGAGGAGTGAGGGAGGGGGCAGGAGAGAGAAGGGAGGGGGCAGGAGGGAGGAGGGACATGTCATGTTCACGCTCCTCCATGCGTGAGCTGGTGTGACAAGGTGGGGGAAGAGGGGCCTGAACTGTCAGCATGGTTGTATGAACACTGGAGTGTGTGTGTGTGTGTGTGTGTGTGTGTGTGTGTGTGTGTGTGTGTGTGTGTGTGTGTCACACTGTCTGGACAGCAGCCAGGGGCCAGAGTGAGCAGGCGTCTCTAAGACAACCGTTATATCACTGCAGGGGGCCAGAGTCCTGACATCAACAAGAACACATTTAACTGTTAATCACATCTCCTGTCTTATCTTAGTTACCAGCTCAGACAATGAGTTCTCCAAGACCATAACATCACCAAACGGTCACACACCCACACACTCAACCTTACTCACATAGCTAGCTGAGCATATTCACTCAACCTTACTCACATAGCTAGCTGAGCATATTCACTCAACCTTACTCACAGAGCTAGCTGAGCATATCCACTCAACCTTACTTACATAGCTAGCTGAGCATATCCGCTCAACTTTTCTCACAAAGCTAGCTTAGCATATCCACAAACCCATACTGACATACTGCAGCAAGCTTAGCATTAGATTTTTTTTTTTGTGATTTTTATTCAAATTGTGACCCCAAGAATCGATTTTAATCGAACCTCGAGGTACCAAAAGATTCCCACCACCACCATGCTACTATGTAGAATATCCCAACATGCATATCCATATAGCTAGCTTAGCATATCCACACATGTTGTGGGATATGCAGGGATGTAACGATATACTCAGCCCACAATTCGATACAAAACACAAGTCCAGGTTCACAATAAACTTCTGCAATTTTCTTGCAAATTTGCTAAATGTTCGAAAGTTTCAAAATGAACTCAAAATCTAAATTAGATAAGGCCCTCTGCTGTTTAAAAAGTGAATCGCAATTCATTTTTCATCTCTTCGATTTCAACTGTCCCATGCTTGTGTCACGAATGAATCATTCCACCATGTATGGTTCCATTCCTAATATCCACAAAACTAAACACTGCTACGTCAGATACTGTCTGCTTCCTGTCACATGACAACATGTCTGCTGCCCTATGGTTGTCCTCCATGATCAGCAGCTGCAACAACAGGCTGTTTCTAAGATGGAGGGAAGGAGGGAGGGAGAAGGGTGAAGAGGGAGGGGGGTGAAGAGGGAGGAAGGGAGACACATCTGTTCATCACAATAATGTGCCTTTGTAGAAAGAGGGAGAGGCGGAAGGAGGGAGGGAGAGGATGAGAGAGAGAAGAGGAGGATGAGAGAGAATTGCAAAAGGAGAGACACAGTTCTGTCCCAAGTGAGCGATGACACCTGAGAGGAGGAAGGGCAATGTCTGACACACTGACAACACGGGTGTGACATGTGACATGAACTCGCCAATCCCTGCAGATCTGTAGTTAGCTGCCTGGTGCATGGTAGCAGGGTGTGTAGTTAGCTGCCTGGTGCATGGTAGCAGGGTGTGTAGTTAGCTGCCTGGTGCATGGTAGCAGGGTGTGTAGTTAGCTGCCTGGTGCATGGTAGCAGGGTGTGTAGTTAGCTGCCTGGTGCATGGTAGCAGGGTGTGTAGTTAGCTGCCTGGTGCATGGTAGCAGGGTGTGTAGTTAGCTGCCTGGTGCATGGTAGCAGGGTGTGTAGTTAGCTGCCTGGTGCATGGTAGCAGGGTGTGTAGTTAGCTGCCTGGTGCATGGTAGCAGGGTGTGTAGTTAGCTGCCTGGTGCATGGTAGCAGGGTGTGTAGTTAGCTGCCTGGTGCATGGTAGCAGGGTGTGTAGTTAGCTGCTTGGTGCATGGTAGCAGGGTGTGTAGTTAGCTGCCTGGTGCATGGTAGCAGGGTGTGTAGTTAGCTGCTTGGTGCATGGTAGCAGGGTGTGTAGTTAGCTGCCTGGTGCATGGTAGCAGGGTGTGTAGTTAGCTGCTTGGTGCATGGTAGCAGGGTGTGTAGTTAGCTGCCTGGTGCATGGTAGCAGGGTGTGTAGTTAGCTGCCTGGTGCATGGTAGCAGGGTGAATCGCTGCTCCCTCCTCACTGGGCTGGGGTGAACAGCTGGGTTCTAGGTTTTTTATTTATTTAGAGCAAGCGAGAGACAGTTCAATGATGATTTCTGATAGACAGGCTCTGGAAACCGAGAGAACAAGTAACAGTCTTGGTGAGAGAGTAACACAGCGCACGTCCTGATAGCGTCCCTGAATTGAGTTTTTGCAGGTAGGGATGTCTGCATACATTGTGAAAAGAAAATAAGTGCCAATGGAAAGAATCATAAGAGCATGTAGTTAAACAAATTACAATTAAACAACATTAACTTCGAGAGTGCAAGAGTGTAGGCCTTCCTATAGGAAAGTAAGCAACAATAATATAATTCACAGCGAGTACAAGTAGTTAAATCAGTTACAATTATCAGTTACAAATGCAACAAGTCCCTCATGTAAATGTAGTATTATAATGATTATTATTTTGAGCTGGTAAACCGAATGCAATTACTGCAAATTAATGGACGAGATGGCGGTGAAGGCATAGGGAAGTTTTCTGCCGAGTTATTGATAGTTGTATCGACCAGTCAGAAGCATTACCCCCCTCCCTCTCTTTCTCTATTTGTACCAAAGCTTTGGTAGGTATGGGAGGAGCAAGTTGGCTCATCATAAAACGTTATTTGTTATCATGTATATTTATTTTTTTCGAAAATATAAACACAGGTAGGCTAACAATTTTGTCTTGTGAAAAAGGTACAAGCTAACAGACGTTCTCCTTGGAATTTTACTAAAATCACGTTCAGTATAATTAGCTAACATCTTTCCTTTTCTAAGGAAACCTTTTAAGGGATTCTGAGCAACGCCCTCTCGCACATCCCATAGTTAAGGAGAACTTAAGCCGTAAGTGTAGGGAGTAAGCGGAGTAGGGGAGAGGGAAGAAAGGGCTGGAGGAGGGAGGGAGACATAAAACACCAGGACAGGGTGACCCTTCTTCTGCCGCAATGCACTCTGGGTAGGGTGGGAAGGGGGCACACTCACACCTAGAATAAATCAATCAGATGTTTCAAAAACTCAGCACAAGAAACAGTCACACTGGATAATAATAATAAAAACTCAAATGCTGTGTTTAATTTACACTCAGAGCGCTAGATGGTGACATTGTTGTGGAGATCTCAGAGCACAAAACGGTGACATTGTTGTGGAGATCTCAGAGTGCGAGAAGATATGGAGAGTTGGTGATGGAGAGATGTTCTCTCTGCATGTTTGTGTTTAAAGTGCAACTTAAATGATCAGTTACAGCTGCATCCCCTTCAATAAGGCGGTGGATCCATATTCATTTTGGGATACAAATGCTCAAAGTGATGCATAAACAATGTATATAAGCAATTGAATTGCTGTATAAGACATGAATTATAATACACAACCCAACTTGACTAACTGACCTCTAGGAGCAAACAGACCTGCTGTTAAACCACTAAATAATCAACACACTAGGAAGGACTGATCAGAACCTGGAACTGGACTGATGGTTTCAGACCTGAGGGGCTTAGCTAAAACAAAAGAGGTTTTATATGTTACTCACTCTTTCCAGAGAGAGAGGATGAGGAGAAACAGAGGCAAGAGAAGTAGAATGATGCTAAAACAGTACAGGGGGATTTGAACCTGTGAGTTCTTGAAAGGTTCTAATCACCAAGCTGTTTTTAACCTATGAGAGAACAGCTTCCATTTCTGTGAGGTCCAGATACACAACAACGCAATCAGTCTTGATTCAATGACCCCCCTCCCCACACAGTCATGTCTTATATGCCACTATACACCAAACACGGCAAGACAACAAACTGATAGAGCCAGCCAGGAAGCCCTCCATACCCCCTGCTGCCCCCCTCCAAGCCCCCTCCATCCCCCACCCATCCTCCTTCCCCCTATTGCCCCTCCATGCCCCCTCCATCTCCCCTCCATCCTTTTTCCCCCTATTGCCCCTCCATGCCCCCTCCATCTCCCCGCCATCCTCCTGCCCCATAACTCCCTCCTCCAGTCCACAGCCTAATGCAGGAGTCCTGTGACATCCCACAAGCATTCGGATACTTCTGCTTCACATATCTTTCTCCTTCTCTCTCCTTCTCTTTTTCTATCTTTCTCCCTTCTCTTTTTCTATCTCTCTCCCTTCTCCTTTCTCTCCATCTCTCTCCGTCTCTCTCCCTCCCTGTGTCTCTCACGGTTGTGCATGCTCCGTGCTTCAAGGGCATCCCGGTCCGACGCAGCACCATGCAGAGACGACGGGGAGCAGCACATCGACAGCACCACCGTAACACGCGGACACACACACAAGGTCAAAGCACTGAGTTTCTGGCTGCTAGGAGGACAGAAGAGAGATATCCTACCATTTCTCCCACTGGTCCTCCATCCACCCCTCTCCTTCTTCCCCTCCGGAGTCCATGCTGCGAGTGAACCACGGAGGAGAGGAGGGGAGGAGGAGGTAGAGAGAGGGGAGGAGGAGGTAGAGAGGGGGGAGAGGGGAGGAGGATGCTCAGCTGGGTCAATGGGACGAGGAGCCTGATTCGCTGCTTCTGTTCGCTTCTGTTCTGCGTGTTGCTCGAGGACCGTTCGCAAGACGAGAACCAGGAGAGGAGAACCAGGAGAGGAGAACCAGGACAGGAGAACCAAGAGACACAGCTGGAGCAGAGGGATATAGATATATATATCTTTCCTCCTCTGCCTGCCTCTCTGCTGTAGACAGGTAGCAGACAGGCTGGAGGAAAGGGTAGTAAACCGGCTGGAGAAGAGGGATATTGTGTTACCCTCCTCTGCTTGCACTGGAGCAAGTCTACGATTTACTACAGCACAGAGTTGCTGACAGCAGAAGAGAGGAGAGGAGGAGAGGGAGAGAGAGGAGGGGGAGGGAGATAGAGGAAGGAGAGAGAGGAGGGGGAGGGAGAGAGAAAGAAGGACAGATGAGACAGCAGGGTAGAGCGAGAGGAGGGAGAGAAAGGAGCCCAGCAACAAGAGCAGTCCTGTCTGCTTCATTATTAATGAGGCAGATCGATCATGCTCCGGTTATTGTCATCTCTGCTCTCTCTTTCCTTCTCTCTCCCTCTTCCTTCTCTCTCCCTCTCTCTTTCTCTCCCTCTCCTGTGATGGCAGATCACAGTCCTATTCTCACCTTCTCTCTGTTCCTCTTCCTCTCACTCTTTCCCTCCCTCTGTCTGTGAACACACTAGAATCTCCAGAACAGTTATGGTGTGACTGTGTGTGTGTGTGTGTGTGGCCAGGACAGCCAAGGAGGAACAACTTATTTTTAGATGTCATTCACCACCTTGGAGAGAACCCACTACAGTGTGTGTGTGTGTGTGTGTGCGTGTGCATGCGTTTGTGTGTGTGCGTGTCTGCCTGTGCATGCACATGTGTGTGTGTGTGTGCGTGTGCATGCGTGTGTGTATGAGAATGCGTGTGCGTGTGTGCTCACAAGCACTAAGAGGAGAGCATCTCTAACCAGAGCATGCAGCACAGTAAGGGACTGTGATTAATAAAACATGTACTCACAACAGGAGAGGAAGCTCACAGGAAACCTGAACACACACGACATCACAACTCCACATTCACACGCGTGTGGACAATTGTAAACACTGCTAGCCTGTTAGCTTCTGCTACTAGCCAGTTAGCCTGTTAGCATCCACTGCTAGCCTGTGAGCCTCTGCTGCTAGCCAGTTAGCCTGTTAGCGTCCACTGCTAGCCTGTTAGCCTATGCTGCTTGCCTGTGACTCTGCTGCTAGCCAGTTAGACAGGTGTGTTTGACAGGTATTTGCTGTTGGACCACAGTGCACCTCTCTGATCCAACTTCCCTTAGCCTTTGACTCCCACTGTGAAGGCAGATGGGAGGAGGGGCGAGCTGGGGGGAGGATGGGGGGAGGATGGGGGAGGATGGAAGGAGCAGGGGTCTCCTGGCAACGCTCACTGGCCATGGCAACCAACACATGGCCATAAGGCCCGCCCGGGCAACCAGCAAACCCCTGCGGTGCTGACACACACTGCAGAGGAAACACATCCTCCTCCACGTGTGGGCACGTGTGTGTGTGTACATGTGTGTGTTTGTTTGTGTGTGTGACACACACGCAAGCATACACACACCAGCCAGCAAACATACACACACATAATGAGCTGATGCACTCTGACAGAATCCAAAATATTTTCACCTCAGAAATATCACCCAAGCCAGAGGAGAGAGGGAAGGAGGTGAGGAAGGAGGGGTGGAAGGGTGTAGGGTAAGTGGGGAAGAGGGAAGGAGGGGTGGAAGGAGGGGTGGAAGGGTGTAGGGTAAGTGGGGAAGAGGGAAGGAGGGGTGGAAGGGTGTAGGGTAAGTGGGGAAGAGGGAAGGAGGGGTGGAAGGAGGGGTGGAAGGGTGTAGGGTAAGTGGGGAAGAGGGAAGGAGGTGAGGAAGGAGGGGTGGAAGGGTGTAGGGTAAGTGGGGAGGAGGGAAGGAGGGGTGGAAGGGTGTAGGGTAAGTGGGGAAGAGGGAAGGAGGGGTGGAAGGGTGTAGGGTAAGTGGGGAAGAGGGAAGGAGGTGAGGAAGGAGGGGTGGAAGGGTTAGGGTAAGTGGGGAAGAGGGAAGGAGGGGTGGAAGGGTTAGGGTAAGTGGGGAAGAGGGAAGGAGGGGTGGAAGGGTGTAGGGTAAGTGGGGAAGAGGGAAGGAGGGGTGGAAGGGTGTAGGGTAAGTGGGGAAGAGGGAAGGAGGGGTGGAAGGGTGTAGGGTAAGTGGGGAAGAGGGAAGGAGGGTGGAAGGGTGTAGGGTAAGTGGGGAAGAGGGAAGGAGGTGAGGAATACATTTTTAAAAAGTGTTATTTCTGGGGAAAAATTGGGTCACACTTTACTAGAACCTACCTTCTACATCCATCACTGTGATACAGCTCTTTGAGAGTCCCTCACTATGACTAGCAACTAAGCCTCACTACGACTAGCTAGCCTCACTACGACCAGCTAGCCTCACTACGACCAGCTAACCTCACTACGACCAGCTAGCTTGAGACATCTCTAATGGTCTACCAATGAAGCAGCAGTAAGTAAATGTGCCCATGGAGCCAGGAACAGTCCAGTAACTCCTCAGTTTCTGAGGTTGTGGTGAGACCATGTTCCTGGAGTCAGACAGGTGCAGTAGGGATTCTGGTTACATTTATCCATATTGTTTTGACTGTGCAAACTGTGTTCAACAGTTCAATGTGGGTATTTTAAAAAGTAAATGTTTGTCAACATGTTTGCCCCCCCTGGCCTCCCCCCCTCCCCTCAGTGACACCAGTTCCATCTGAGGAGGAGGTCTGGTGGTAGGAGAGGGTCTGGTGGTAGGAGAGGGTCTGGTGGTAGGAGAGGGTCTGGTGGTAGGAGAAGGTCTGGTGGTAGGAGAGGAGAGGGTGGTAGGAGAGGAGAGGGTGGTAGGAGAGGAGAGGGTGGTAGGAGAGGAGAGGGTGGTAGGAGAGGTGATTTGAGGCAGCAGAGTCAGGATGACTACTCTCCTAGACTTATGAATGCTGTACAAGAGCACTCTCTCTCCCTCTCTCTCGTAATTCTCTCTCCCTCTCTCTTCCTACCTCTCTCTACCTCCCTCTCTCTCCATCTCATTTTCTCTCTCCTTCTATGCTTCTCTCCCTCTCCCTCCCCCCTTCACAGCCCCTCTGCTGGGATTCATTAAATCGACAGGCTGCAGGACTCTCCATCACTGTTAAAGCAACGTGTGTGTGTGTGTGTGCACGCGCATGCGTTTGTGAGAGACAGAGAGAGGGTGGGTGTGAAGGAGAGGGGGCTGTGTGAGGGGGGGGGGGGTTGAGGGGGAGGGGAGATATTCTAGGAGAAACAGCACGCATCAGCAAAACAGAGCAAGCAGTAAATGATCAGCAGGAAGGGGATCGAGACCAATCACTGACCTGTGTGTCCAGCCCAGACAGACTGACAGCATAAATACCTTTAACACTCTCTCTCTCTCTCTCTCTCTCTCTCTCTCTCTCTCTCTCTCTCTCTCTCTCTCTCTCTCTCTCTCTCTCTCTCTCTCTCTCTCTCTCTCTCACTCTAACTCACTTTGCATCCCTCTCTCTTTCTGTATCTCTCTGCATCTCTCTCGGCATCTCTCTCTTTCTGAATCTCTCTGCATCTCTCTCGGCATCTCTCTCTTTCTGAATCTCTCTCTCTCTCTGCATCTCTCTCGGCATCTCTCTCTTTCTGAATCTCTCTGCATCTCTCTCGGCATCTCTCTCTTTCTGAATCTCTCTCTCTCTGCAACTCTCTTTGCATCTCTCTCTTTCTGAATATTTCTCTCTCTGCATCTCTCTCTCTCTCTCTCTCTGCATCTCTCTCTATCTCTTCATCTCTCTCTATCTCTGCATCTCTCTCTCTCTCTGCATCTCTCTCTATCTCTTCATCTCTCTCTTTCTCTGCATCTCTCTCTCTCTCTCTGCATCTCTCTCCGCATATTGAGGTGCTGTGCTGACTATCAGAGAGAGAGAGAGAGAGAGAGAGAGAGAGAGAGAGAGAGAGAGAGAGAGAGAGAGAGAGAGAGAGAGAGAGAGAGAGAGAGAGAGAGAGAGAGAGAGAGAGAGAGAGAGAGAGAGAGCAGTGACTGGATATTCTGGACAGCATCTCTCTGCCTCAAAATCAAAAGGCATGACAGATTCCCAGGGGGTGTTCCACAGTTCAAAGTCTTCTCTCTCACACACACACACAGTTTCAGTCTCTCTCTCTGTCACACACACACTCTCTCTGTCACACACTATCTCTCTCTCCCTTTCATCATTTGTTTTTCTTTCCATGGCCCTGTAACACTGCTTCTCTTTCAGCTACACAGCAACACTCACAGTCCCAACATCCACACACTGAACACCACCTACCATGATGCTGCATGGCAACACTTTACATGAAGGTTACATGAACTACCATGTAACTACACAGAAACAATTGAGGGAGGTTAACATTGCAAACCTTTTCACTGACAGTGTTTTGTCTGTTTACGGTACAACTGTGTCTGCTGTGGTAGAGCACGTCCTGACAGACATCACACTGTACAGCTAACTGACACTAGAACAGACTGGAGAGTGGGAGAGAGAGGGTGAGAGACACATGGAGAGGATGGTGGTACTGGAGAGAGGAGGGAGAGGGGGGAGAGAGACACAGGGAGAGGATGGTGGTACTGGAGAGAGGAGGGAGAGGGGGGAGAGAGACACAGGGAGAGGATGGTGGTACTGGAGAGAGGAGGGAGAGGGGGGAGAGAGACACAGGGAGAGGATGGTGGTACTGGAGAGAGGAGGGAGAGGGGGGAGAGAGACACAGGGAGAGGATGGTGGTACTGGAGAGAGGAGGGAGAGAGACACAGGGAGAGGATGGTGGTACTGAAGGGGGTTTGGGATGATAACAGCCCTCTCCATGCTCATTAGTGCCACTCTTAAACATGGCTGTTTTCCTCAAGCCCCAGTTTGTGTGAGTGGATAGGAAGAGGAAGAGGGGGTTGCACTACAATATGTTAGTGTGATATACTATTGGATATAATCCTGATGTAAATCGTTTATAAGAATTACTTTTATTAAAATGTATTGGGAGTAAATCCCTTAAACAGATCTATTCTACACATCCACCTGTGGCCAGTATGCTGTTGCAATTGTACGGTTGACAGATGACCGCACATTTGTGGCTTTACAACAACTCCTCAATCACACACGCTCCGTCCGCGCGCTAGACGCCGGTGACAAGACAGCCAGACACGCCCTGAACCACATGTGACAACAACAAAACACCCCACACTCGTTTAACCGTTACCGTCCGTCGGTACCGTCCACAATACAAACGTAACCCTGCGGCAGACCCAGATCAGGCGCGTGCCCAGACAGGTGCGATCAACCAGCACCAGAATCCTGCCAACTGCAGCGGCAGGATCCCTGCTGCGATGCCAATGTCTCGCACGGCAAAATCTCAACGCAACGGATCACTTAGTAAACGGCGCAGGTGTGCTGTTTACCGCGGTAGAGACGGAGCTTACCTGAAACTGGCTGGCGAGTCAACCTGCACGCGGCGGCCGCTAGCCGAGCGGCCAGACGGCGACGGCTTACTCTTCTCTCTGTCTGCCATACCGGGGTTTCACTCATCCATTCGCTCCGGTAGCGGTGTCTGTGCCTCCCAGCTAAACCAGAAAGTGATCCAGCGATGCCGAGATATGAGGTTCCTCAGACGGGGGGTGGAGTGAGGGAGAGAGGAGCGGGAAGTCAATGGGACTCAACAGACAGCGCGTGTAAAATAATACACTACTTAATTATATATGAGCCAACACAATCCTAATCTTTACAGTACAGGATAAATCTTGATTTTCAACGATTTATTTGTGTTAGGCCTGGTTTAGGAATATTAAGTTGAGACGAAAAATGACAAATTATTTAGTGTTTAATTTAACGAAACACGTATCTTCTTTTGTTTAAATTACATTTTACGTGACTTTGTATTAATTTAGACGTTTTTATCCAAAGTGACATTTAAATGGTGTATGTAGACAGGGTTTACATTTACATTTAGTCATTTACAGCATAAGATCAAGGATCAGAAGTAAATCGTTAGTTGTTGAACCAGTAACATTACATTTTAAAAGTAGCTAAATTAATTGAGTTTGTTCGGAAAGTAAGTCATTTGTGTGTATGAATGAATGAATAGAACTGTTGATGTTAGTGGATATTTTAATCTTCCGCTGTAGGTACTGCACCACACAACAACACCCTGCAGATGGCGCTGAGCACCAGGTCAACACCAGTACAACACCGCCACCTAGCGGCCTGTAGCGGACCTCTGTCTCTTAGCGTGTGTAAATGTGAGACTGGAGAAGTGTGTGTGTGAGTCAGTAGCGGACTGGCCATCGGGAGAATCGGGAGAATTCCCGATGGGCCGAAGCACTTTTGGGCCGGCAGGGCCGCCGGCCCTCCGACCCATAATTTTTTACAACTAATAAAAATGTTGTAGAAGATTGAGCAACACGGTTTGCCGCCCCCCCCCCCCTTTCCCCCAGGCCGGTTGGTCTATTCCAAATGAACGTCTATTCAGCCCTTAGTGCCGTTTAGACACACAACAGTGATACTGACAGATCGAAAGTTAGCTAAAGAGACAATATACAGATGGAAAACCAGGTTAAGAAACGTAAACGTAGCCTAATTACCTTCACTAGACAATGTTTTACCAATTGGACCAACGGCTATGTTCGTTTGTTTTACATCAAGCTCAAAAAAACTACTTTCCGCTCAAATCAGCCAAAATAATTCGCTCGCGCTCTACGCGCGCTCGCATTAACCGTGGAAGTTCCAAATCATCACATCACGCACAGAAGTTGCATGCATTAGCAGGGCGCTCGCTGTGGTGGCATATACGGGACCGGTTCTGGTAGGGTGGTCTGGATCAAAGTCCAGGGCCTATTTTTACTCCCAGACCGTCCCTGGTGTGAGTATGTGAGTGTGACTCTCAGAGACAACCATCCACCCTCCGCCTCCACCCTCCCCCTACATCACTCCACCCCTCTACCCTCCACCCTCCCCCTCCACCCTCCCCCTACATCACTCCACCCCTCTACCCTCCACCCTCCCCCTACATCACTCCACCCTCCCCCTCCACCCTCCCCCTACATCACTCCACCCCTCTACCCTCCACCCTCCCCCTACATCACTCCACCCTCTCCCTCCACCCTCCCCCTACATCACTCCACCCCTCTACCCTCCACCCTCCCCCTACATCACTCCACCCCTCTACCCTCCACCCTCCCCCTACATCACTCCAGCCCTCTACCCTCCACCCTCCCCCTACATCACTCCACCCCTCTACCCTCCACCCTCCCCCTACATCACTCCACCCTCCCCCTCCACCCTCCCCCTACATCACTCCACCCCTCTACCCTCCACCCTCCCCCTACATCACTCCACCCCTCTACCCTCCACCCTCCCCCTACATCACTCAACCCCTCTACCCTCCACCCTCCCCCTACATCACTCCACCCCTCTACCCTCCACCCTCCTCCTACATCACTCCACCCCTCTACCCTCCACCTACATCACTCCACCCCTCTACCCTCCACCCTCCCCCTACATCACTCCACCCCTCTACCCTCCACCCTCCTCCTACATCACTCCACCCCTCTACCCTCCACCCTCCCCCTACATCACTCCACCCTCCCCCTCCACCCTTCCCCTACATCACTCCACCCCTCTACCCTCCACCCTCCCCCTACATCACTCCACCCCTCTACCCTCCACCCTCCCCCTACATCACTCCACCCCTCTACCCTCCACCCTCCTCCTACATCACTCCACCCCTCTACCCTCCACCCTCCTCCTACATCACTCCACCCCTCTACCCTCCACCCTCCTCCTACATCACTCCACCCCTCTACCCTCCCCCTCCACCCTCCCCCTACATCACTCCAGCCCTCTACCCTCCACCTCTCCAGGGCAGGTCCTGATCAGAGAGGGCCCCCCTGTCCCCCAGCAGAACACAAGCCCCTCCCCTCTCTGCTGAGGGGCGGCGGGGCTGCGTTTGATTGGCCCACGGGGGAACGCTGTGTCCTTTCAGCGGACGTGTGATTCAGTCATTCTCCACAGCTGCAGCTGGCCTCAAACCCTGAGGAATGAACACACACACAATTTCTCTCCCTGTCACACACACACACACACTCTTCCTGACCCAAGCACACTTCAGAAGTGCTCCACTAGTTATTCAGAAGTGCTCCACTAGTTATTCAGAAGTGCTCCACTAGTTATTCTCTTCCTCTCTCCTGCTGCTGTCAGAAAGAGAGAGAAAGAAACAGGCAGAAATAAAGGGAGTGAGAGAAAGACAGGGGAGAGAGGGAGAGGCAGAGGGAGAGAGAGACAGGCAGACAGACAGAGGGAGAGAGAGAAAGACAGGTAGTGAGAGACTAAAAAACAGAACTGAGAAAGCGGGGTCTTTCTTAATGAAAGTCCTTTGTTAAGCCCAGGAAAGCGAAGGTATGTTTATTAGATTTCTCTCTCTCTCTCTCTCTCTCTCTCTCTCTCTCTCTCTCTCTCTCTCTCTCTCTCTCTCTCTCTCTCACTGATGGAGCGAAGGCTGACTTTAGCAGAAGACACACCAGTGCCCTGGTCGTTCACCCCAGCTCAAAGGAGCCTTCTCAACATGGGCTGATAGATGAGCTGAAGATGATCTCATTATTTCATTTGTTAATTATCGCCCTTGGAGACAGGGTCCTGGGGTCCAGGATGGGTGACCCCCTGGCCGTCCTGGAAGCTGAGGGCTGAGGACCGGTCTCATTCCTGCAGAGGGAGAAAGGATGCCGGGACAAAGGTAATTTGATTGTGCCTGTGGTCCATATGGCACCAGCAGGCTGGGACGGCTCAACAGGAGCCTGGGGCCCCAGGCCAGCCTGCACAATGGCCCCCTCCACCCCTGCCCCCTCCATCCACCCCTGCCCCCTCCACCCACCCCTGCCTAAACAAACAGGCTGGATCTGGTTAGTGGGAGACTGGCCGACAGGACAATGCAGGGAGAGGAGCTGACCCTCGGCTAACACTGCCAAGCACGCGGCCGTTCTCCCAGCCTCCCCCCCAGCCTCCCTCCCAGCCTCTCCCTCTTCCTCCCCCTCAGCCTCTCCCTCAGCCTCTCCCCCAGCTTCTCCCCCAGCTTCTCCCCCAGCCTCCCCCCCAGCCTCCCCCCCAGCCTCTCCCCCAGCCTCCCCCCCAGCCTCCCCCTGCACCTTCTCCCCCAGCCTCTCCCCCAGCCTCTCCCCCAGCTTCTCCCCCAGCTTCTCCCCCAGCCTCCCCCCCAGCCTCCCCCCCAGCCTCCCCCTGCACCTTCTCCCCCAGCCTCTCCCCCAGCCTCTCCCCAAGCCTCTCCCCCAGCCTCTCCCCCAGCCTCTCCCCCAGCCTCTCCCCCAGCCTCTCCCCCAGCCTCTCCCCCAGCCTCCCCTGCAGCCTGCTCGCTGCAGATAAGAACCTGTTTGCGGTAGAAAGTTGCCATTTTTCTGCCAGATTAAACTCCATCCTGCCGTCTCCTTTCAGAAGGCTTTTAAAAACTCTGCTTGTCTGAAAAAAAAGCCTCTGCTTGTCAACTTTCACAGAGCTGCGCGTTGAAAAGCAGAGATTCAGTGATAGTGCGCTGAAAGGAGATTAAGGGGGGCTGAATGCGTGCAGCCAGTTTAGACTGGGAAAAAGGCTGTGGATGAAACCTGATGAATATGTAACTGATATGACCTTTGACCAGTTACCCCAGAAAGAGACTGGTCAGTTTCTTCAGAGAGAGACTGGTCAGTTATCCCAGAGAGACACTGGTCAGTTACCTCAGAGAGAGACTGGTCAGTTACCCCAGAAATAGACTGGTCAGTTTCTTCAGAGAGACACTGGTCAGTTACCTCAGAGAGAGACTGGTCAGTTACCCCAGCGAGACACTGGTCAGTTACCCCAGCGAGACACTGGTCAGTTACCCCAGCGAGACACTGGTCAGTTACCTCAGAGAGAGACTGGTCAGTTACCTCAGAGAGAGACTCCTCAAAGAGCCTCTTCCATGCAGAGCAAACAAGGACGCAGCAGGGCTGGGGGTGGACATGGGGAGAGCTGTCCCATTCCACTGGGATCTGGGGGGGGCGGGGGGGGGGGTATCAATCAACCCACGTGAAAAGAGGGATTAAGCTGGAGGAAGGAGAGGATGCCTCGTTAAAGGGAGAAAGGCCGGAGAGTGATGTCATGTTGGTGAGTCTGGATCAAACAGGCTGCGTCTGGATTCAGCTCTGACGCGTGGAGACAGGTACCGCAGCAGGTTCAAATCTTCACCTCTGGTTCAAAGATAAATGAAATTAATAAAAATGAATACACACTTCACTGGTAGTAGAATTCCAACCCAACCTAACAGGGAAGGATGGCGAAGTAAAGTCAGCTACAAAGCCCAGTGAACCATAACTATTACAAGCAGATTCCTCTAGAACAGCATTGTGTTTCCTAACTTTCTCGCTAGTTAGTTGATAGTTTCTTGTTATTTCAATTTTTTGAACAGTTTTAAGTCCTGAAGTGCATATAACCTCACTGTCTCCCCCTGTCTCTCTCTCCCTCTCTCTCTCCCTGTCTCTCTCTCTCCCTGTCTCTCTCTCTGCCTTCTATGAGTCTGGTGCATGGATGAAGGGATCACATTCAAACATGGATGCCAGAGATGGCCACGCCCACTCTCACTCACAGCCAGTCAGCTCAGCTCTTGGTGGCAGGAGAGGATGAAAAGGTCTTGAACCACAAACAGCTTTTGTGTTGCCTGCAGCTCTCCCTATTCACAAGCCTGGAGGAGGAGGGGCAGGGGGAAGGAGGAGGGGCAGGGGGAGGAGGCAGGGGAGGCAGGGGGAGGAAGAGGCAGGAGGAGGCTGAAGGGGGGAGGCACGGGAAGGCTGGGGGGGAGGCAGGGGGAGGAGGAGAGGCAGGAGGCTGAAGGGGGGAGGCAGGGGAAGGCTTAGAGTAGAGGCTGAGGGGAGAGGCTGAGAGTAAAGGCTGAGGGGAGAGGCTGAGGAAAGAGGCCGAGGAGAGAGGCTGAGGAAAGAGGCTGAGGGGAGAGGCTGAGGGGAGAGGCTGAGAGTAGAGGCTGAGGAAAGAGGCTGAGGGGAGAGGCTGAGGAGAGAGGCTGAGGAGAGAGGCTGAGGGGAGAGGCTGAGAGTAGAGGACAAGAAGAAAGTAGAGTAGAGGCTGAGAGGCCGGTGTGCTGAAGGAGGCGTGTCGTGAAGCCAAACCCAGGAGCCACAAAGGCTAATGCAAATATTCCGAACCCCCCCTTAACAGACCAGTGGAGGGGGAGGAGTCAGGCTTGCTGAAGTTCAAGCTCCATTCATAAGATCATCAATACACACAAACACCAAAATTCACCCTCCATCCTACAGCCACACACGTTCCAAAGGGACAAGTACTCTCTTCCATGCTTCAACCTCAAAGGATATGTAATCAAAACCTTTTTTGAACAAAGTCATTGAAGTCCACAGTCTCAACTGCTCAGAACAGAAACTCTGATCAGCTAATTGGATTCTTGACGATTATCTGCTCTCATTCAGAGCTTCTGTGGTTCTGCAAAGAAGCAGCTCCCACACGAACAAAACTTCTAGCAACTGTTTCTTGTCTACTTGTTAATCTGTCACACACAAGTTTAAAATATGAACACAAAATACACACGAATAGTTTTATAAATAGAAAAAAACTTTATTAAACCTACGTTGTATAAAAGTACAAAAAATAACCTCTGAAATCGCATATTTACATGTTTGTCCAAAAAGTAATGGACCAAGTACATATTTTACAAACCAAGTATCTGATGTAACTAAAGATAAAAGGTTCATCCTCGGCAATCTCAGTTTGGTGTTTGGCTCTCCTCAGCGTAAATAAATAATGTCCGCTGGTCTCGTGACGTAGTCCCATTTGTTTACTGCGTGTTTCTGACCTCTGTATGAAGCACCGCTGCATGAACGTCTTATTCCCCCGGTAGTGGGTGGAACACATGTATCTCTTTAAGACACTGTGATTCAGCACCTGTGATAGAGAAGAAAAAAACAATGTTAGGTACGTAGCATGCGACCCTTATTTACTAAATTGCGCTTTGCGTAGTTTAGTAAATAATCAATACTCAGTCAAGTATCGTAATGTTGAGATATGATCAGCTGCATACCTGTTGAACCAGGTGGAGAAATCTAGAAGGTCGTGTTCCTCGGATCCCAGGTGTTCGTGGTTACCGCCTTCCTCCGAGGAAGAGGAGGTAGATAGGGGAGACTCCGGTCCCGCTGAGCAGGTGCTTGATACGGTAACGGAGGGGGACGGAACGCTCCAGCCCTGAAACACCGCGGAAACTGCGTCGTTCTCGTCCAAGAGATGCTGGAGGGCTCGAATATACTCCACGGCCGAGCGCAGCGTCTCCACTTTGCTTAGCTTCCCGTTGCTGGCGGCCCCGCTGGGTACGTGCTGACGCAGAGTCTGGAAGCCTGCATTCACCTGCCTCACTCGATTTCTCTCTCGCTCGTTCCTTCTGACCACAGAAGAAGGGAGCTGTTGTTGCTGGGAGGACGGAAAGTTTAGTACGGTGACGTGTGTCCTCTTTTTGCAGCGGAAAAGCTGCGGGGAACCGGAGGGCTGTTTTTTCAGAAGTGTGGACAAACTTAGGTGCTGACCCGGTGCAGAGCTGTCCTGGCTGGATGCACGCAGCGCGACGTCACTGCCTGAGAGCCTGAGAGACAGCGCACATTGAGAGATGTTTCTACTTGAGGTTACAGTAGATGTCGTGGTTTCCATCTCGGGAGATTCTGCAGTTAAATGCGACGCCAAGTTTCGAAGCACAAAATTCGCAGTACGGTTCGTCGTCTTGTTAAACGGTGTTTGAAAGTTTAGAAATGTGACCGTTCGGGATGGATCTCTCCCTTTTAAACACGCGCCACCCCCTTCAGACCGACTCTCTTTTGAGGTCCACGATTTTGAGTCCAGCCCCGCTGTGTAATTCTTTGGCACGTCAGGTGCGCGAGCCGGGCGCGTGTCCTCCGCACTCCATAAAGCTAATTTCCATACCAATTATGGCGCATCGCGAGCTCATTGGCTGGTTCGAAGGAAGGCCGCGGCTGTCTTTTGTTCCGGTCTGAATCTCAGTTCAGCCTCGTCAGTGTTCATTCTTCTCCCTGGTTTAGATTTGTTCTCCTCTTGACAGTCTTCCTATGATACTGCTTCCAGCCTGCTTTTAAAGGCTTAGAAGAATGATTTTGTGTTTGGAGAAAGTGTGTTTATAAATGATACTGTCTGCAGAAAGGTGACAACTGACAGTACCAGAAACATAAAAGTCAGAAAGAGTTTAAAAGTCAAAAGGTCCCTTTTATTTACCATCGATATGTATGTTTGTAATCAACCTTTGTGTGGTATTCATATTTGTATCTCCCAATGTTTGTCAGTCTGATGGTCAGGCCCGCCCATAAGGGGGGAAAGCTTTCTGGGACCCATGGTGGGGGGGCTAGCCGCGATGCCAGCAATAATCATGTTCTTCTTAAATATTTAAAGAAATTATAACCAATTTATTTTAAACTGAAATACTCACCATTACTTAAAAAAGCAAACTTAAACATTGTATTGTTGCTTTAGTAAAATGTAGTCTGCTTCACAATGAACACCCTAAAATCTAGTCTCATAAAAATGGTATTAGTCGTTTTTGTTTATCGATGTCATTTATTGATGTAAGGTTAAGCAAAAAATGTCAGAGTAGGCTACATTTCGTTGTTATGCCTGGAGGACCTGTTCAGAAATCGGGATATCAGAAAAGAAAATAGAAAAAAGGAGAGAGCTAGCAAGGGCATTCGACCCCCAAATAAAAGTAATAAATATTTGTTTCCAGTCAGCTCCGAAAGAAGCTCCCAGCCAGGCTGCAGAGACGAGCAGCAGTAGCCACGATGCTAGCCAAGAGGAAGCTAGTTAGAGCAAAGCTGACATTGAGAAAACGCATGTTCTGCATTGCTCTGAGGACATTCTGCACTTTACCTGTAACTTGGCAGGAGGAGAAAGGTCCTTCAGTAAACTCAAAATCATAAAAATGACGTGCGCTCCACAATGAGCCAGGAGAGGCTAAATCACAATACTTTCCATCGAGTGTGAAATGGCTAAACAAATTGACTTCAAATACATTATAAAAGACTTTGCATCAAGAAAGACGGCTGTATAATAGTCAAAGATGAAGGCAGGTAAATTGCATTTTATACTAGAAAATTTGGTGATTGTAGCAGATCTCAGTGTGACAAGTTGTTGTTAAGGCCTCTCAGTTATATTTATTAAACTTTATGTTTAAGTTTTATTTATAAAGATGTATTTGTTTTGCTATAATGTAGCTCCCATCACTGAGTAGGTCTCTCTAAGTTTACATATGTTTTATGTAGGAGTTAGGGGGGGGCCATTCACTGGACCTTTTCAGGGGCCCAACCATTTCTATGGGCGGCCCAGCTGAAAGGCACACAATATTACTGGGGTTTTACAACAATACATTATTTCTTTTACAAATGTTGTACAATTTATGACAATAATGTGTTGAAAAAATAATATTGTAATAACATGCAGCTTCCCGCAAACAATTTAGTAGTTTCACAAACTTCAGAGAGATAGAGAGAAGGGAGGGAGAGACGGAGAAAAAGAGAGTGAGAGAGAAAGAGAGAGTCATTGCATTTGGTCCGAATGCCGTCCAATCATTAAGGTCGGTCTGAACTAAAAGATTGGTTGCGTTTATTACAGTCTTGTGAGGCCCACAGATATCGGACTGATTTAATTTTAATGTCAAACCTTTAAATGAAATGGTTGCTAACAAAGTAAATAACTAACTAAGCCAAACTGCCATCTGTAGGTGGATTCCAGCGACCAGGTCAAGCTGGAGCTGGGCTTGTCAGGGTTTCAATGGTAGCACTCTTCCTCACTTTGACACACCAGGGACTGTGAGGACAGCAGGGATGAGCTTCAGATAGGAACAATCCTTACTTACGTCACATTTACATTTCATTAATTTAACAGACGCAACAAATAAAAGGCATAAAGGAAGTATAGCGAGGATAAAGGATCACAAGTCCATGCTGGTACTCCATTCTACCAATGGGTCTTTTCTCGGCATGTTGTCGAGAGATTCTTTTAGCAAGAACACAAAATAATCATAGACCATCTCTTGACTTGAATGAAATAGCGTCAGAACTTCTGATCATGGTTCCTGCTGTACTTTCAGTATGTTTCTTTGGATAAAAGTGTAAATGTAAAGTACATTGTGTGTTTTCCTTCTGCTGGACAGGGACCGTACCTTTGGGGAACAGTAGTTCTGTTCGGCGTGTGTGTCCGTTCGCACAGACCACCTTCTCATCAGGAACTCTGTCAAACAAACATGATGCAACACCGTGACTACATACCTGCCTTCTCCACACACGTGATCATCTATCAGTCTTGATACAACATCTGTCTTTCAAGTAGCCGAAATCTGACAAATTCCTTTTTGGGAAACTTTTAGTCAAAAGAAAAAACTTTTTGAAAATGTTAGTCAAAAGTATTTTTTCAACCTTTGGAAATTTTGGGGGAAACTTTTTAAAAATATATATTTTCAACCTTTAGATTTTTTTTTTCCCCAGTGAAAGGAGGGGAGAGATGTGAACGGAGAACCCTAAAACTGATTAAAACTTGTTCTTAAAATAGATAGTGAAGAAAAGTACTGGTAGAAAAATCTACTTCAGTACAGTAGAAGTATTTGTACTTTGTTACTTCCCATCTCTGGTCGTCATGGCGTCAGCTAATGGGCAATCCTCAACCAGAGAATTAGCTTTGGATAAAACACATAATGATCCAATGATAACAACACTTACATGCTGTAGATGTCAGTGCTGTCGGAGACCAGCTCCTGCCAGTCCCTCCAGGGGAACTTGACGGAGCAGCCAGCCTCCGGGCAGGGGCTGTAGACCTGCTGGACCAGGCCTGGCCACTGCTGGGACAGCCGCCACAGCTTGCATATCACCGCCAGAACCATATCCCACGACTGACGGAACTCTGCAACACACAAGTTCTGAGGCTCTCTCACGCTGAAAGCTTTGACAAAGTTTGAGTTTTGTACCCTGAAATTAAATACAACTCCACATTTCATTTAAAAAAATCTGTCGCCAATGACTGATATTGGGCTGATGAGTACATGATCAGACATGTCCTGTCCAGTGAGGTGTCACATGATCAGACACGTCCTGTCCAGTGACGTGTCACATGATCAGACATGTCCTGTCCAGTGACGTGTCACATGATCAGACATGTCCTGTCCAGTGAGGTGTCACATGATCAGACATGTCCTGTCCAGTGAGGTCACATGATCAGACATGTCCTGTCCAGTGAGGTGTCACATGATCAGACACGTCCTGTCCAGTGACGTGTCACATGATCAGACACGTCCTGTCCAGTGACGTGTCACATGATCAGACATGTCCTGTCCAGTGAGGTGTCACATGATCAGACATGTCCTGTCCAGTGAGGTCACATGATCAGACATGTCCTGTCCAGTGAGGTGTCACATGATCACACATGTCCTGTCCAGTGAGGTGTCACATGATCACACATGTCCTGTCCAGTGAGGTCTCACCAGTGGGCTCTGGTCTCTTGCAGCGTATCTCTATGAACTGGTCTACATTCTGGCTGTTCTCCCTTAGCAGCACCAGCCTGGCCCCGGAGCAGAGCAGACACTGGTCCCTCCCCACCCAGTGGGTGGGGTACAGGGAGCACATGTTGACCGTCAGCCTGGGGGTCAGAAGGAAACATTGGACATTAGGGGTGGATCCCTTACTCTACCTATAGGAAGGTACTATGGGTGGGGGAAAAAATCGATTCACATTTGATTCAGTCTTGTAGCGATTCAGATCGATTCACAAATTTGAAAAAATTGTAAACATTTTTTTACATATATTTATAATGTTTCATTTTTATTTTTGTATGACAATCACACTTAACTGCCTATCACAGTCAAATAGAAACAAGTAACACTAAACAGTAAACTGGAATCAAATGTAACCATAGCGTTGCTTGCTTTTTTACAGGTACACTTGCACTAGCGATTCATGTTGTTTAATTGTAACTTGTTTAACTACACGCTCTTATGGTTCTTCCCTTTGGCACTTATTTTGGTTGTTCGCAATGTGTGCTTCTTGTTTTGGCTACCCGCAATGCTTTGGGGCTATCTTGTTGTTATGATCAGTGACCTATGCACTTTGTAAAGCTCTCTCTTGGAAGTCGCTTTGGATAAAAGCTTCTGCTAAATGAATACATGTAAATGTAAATAGAATAGAAATTGGATGACTCGTTTTTTTTCTTGTTTCGATTTGAATTGAATCGTGAGGTACCAAAAGATTCCCACCCCTAGTAGGTACCGTGTACTCCACCTAGAAGAATGTTCCAGAGCAGATGTCTAGCATACAGGAAGTTTCAGAGGAGATCTCTAGCATACAGGAAGTTTCAGAGGAGATTAGCATGCAAGAAGTTCTGAAGAGGTGATCTGTATTGCAGGTAGTTAGAGAAGAGTCGTCTCTACCAAACAGGAAGTTACAGAAGGTTTGTCTCTACCAAACAGGAAGTTACGGGAGAGTCATCTCTACCAAACAGGAAGTTACGGGAGAGTCATCTCTACCAAACAGGAAGTTACGGGACAGTCATCTCTACCAAAAAAAGTTGATTTTTCAATCTAAATTGATTAATTTCTCTTCCTAGACCCCACTATAGGACACTATTTAAAAGGATATTTTCAAAAATTTCTACCCCCTTAGTTTTGCTGGGTCATAGGAAAAATAATAGGTTTTATATAAGGGCTTAGGCCCCCCAAAAGTGTGAACCTAGATTCGCTACTGCAGGAAGTTACAGGAGTCATCTCTACCGAACAGGAAGTTACTGGAGAGTCATTCTACCGAACAGGAAGTTACAGGAGAGTCATCTCTACCAAACAGGAAGTTACAGGAGAATCATCTCTACCAAACAGGAAGTTACAGGAGAGTCATCTCTACCAAACAGGAAGTTACAGGAGAGTCATCTCTACCAAACAGGAAGTTACAGGATAGTCATCTCTACCAAACAGGAAGTTACACAAGAGTCGTCTGTACCTGTGAAAGAAGCCATGAGGGACCTCAGGCAGGAAGTAAACATGGACACGAACATCATCCTGCTTGTCCACCCCCCAGGCCTTCTCCACCGCCCTGTTGTCCAAGAGGTAGACGGGGAAAAGGCAGGCCGCATCCTGTTCTCTCTGCCTCAGCCTGTCCGAGTCCCACTGGGCCTTCCCCGGGACGAACTCTGGGGCGGCTGGGTCCAGCGGACTTCCCAGCCGGGTGGGGAGACACACCTGGAAGTGCTGCAGTAGACTGAGCAACGCCCCTTCCTCCCTCCTGCTCCCCACCACCTGCAGTGGAACCCAGATGAACTGGTTAAACTCACTCCTTAGTAGAAATACTGCCCACCCAGTGCCATCGAAGGTCTAGCTTTACAGCGGCGTGGTTGGGTGAAGCGGTGTTCATAAAGGTGATGGTTAACCAGGTTTCCCCTTCTCAGTAAATATGAACTGTGAAATATGACTAACTAGCCATCATTAATAACTAGTCATTATTAATAACTGAGTTATCGTTAATTACTGGGTCATCGTTAGTTACTTGGTCATTAAGCAGGTGTCCTGACCTCTGAGACCAGGTCCTCGTCCAGGTCAAGGCGTTTCAGCTCCCTCAGAACCAGGATACGCATGGCCACGTTGGGCAGCATGCCGCGCCCCTGCAAGGCCTCCACCCAGGCCGCCCTCTGAAAGTCCAGCACCCCCTCCAGGCGGAGCAGTGGTCTGGGCAGGTCCTGCAGCTGCTTAGCCAGGTCTGGTCTCACCACGGTCTGCCCAGCAAGTCAGGGGGAGAGAGCGTGTTAGGGTTCCTCAGGTCGCCCCTGCGCTGAGGCCAGGGTTCTACAGTCTTCTGCCACGATTGAAGGGTTTAATTTTATAAAAGTGTGGTGCATCCTGATGTATCCCCAGGGACTGCAAGTGGAACCAAAGATAATGCATATGGCAATAACATATTTTCACTTTTCATTCACATTTGATTTTATAATATTTTCCTCTGTTCTATTACCACTTTGTAATGAGAGTTTGAATGTACAGTGTGCATATGCCAGGTGGCTGAGATAACACTGTGCCTGGTAAACAGTAACTAGTTCCTTGACCACCAGAACTAAGCACTTCTGATCCTGGATCTTTCTGCTGTACTTTCAGTGACCACAATTGGTTTGGTGGCTGTGGATGTAAGGGGTTTGTTAGCTGAAGGCAGCGTGCGCTTGGCATCTCCTCCAGGCTGCGTCACCTTGAAGAGAGAGATGAGGACGGAGGGTTGAGCGTACACGGTCTCTGCCAGCTCCGGGACCTCCTCGTACCAAACCAGGAGCCCGATGCGGTGCAGGTAACGCAGGATGCAGCTCACGCTCTCTCTGCTCACCTCCACCTTCTTCAGGATCATCTCCGTCAGTTCCACTAAACTGACGATCCCTGACAGAGGATACAATCTCAGGTAAGGGTTACGTTCAGGTATATATACCTATAGCTCAGTTTTCGAAGGTTCAAATCCCCATGTGTGCAGCTTTGGGTATAAAACCGTCTGTTAAATAAATGCATGTATCTTGTATGCATGTAGCTCTAGTTTTACTATCAATACATCAAACATGATTCCAGCTGTCCAGTCTGTACTTCCGTCAGGGTGACCTACCGTGTCTGGGGATGTGCTCCTGTTCGAGGAGCGTGTGAATGGTGCGCTCCACCTCGCCGTAGCTCCGGGGCAGGGTCCTCTCAGCGCAGGGGAACGCCTGCTCGATGTGCCTCAGCAGGTGGGCCTTCAGGGCGTCGATCCCCTCCTGCCTGGTGCAAGCGATGGTTAAGAGCTTCATGACCTGCACACAGAGGAGAGCTGGTGAGGGACCTGCAGGACAACATGCTGTTTGGGGGCCTTTTCTGGTCCACCAGGGTGCCCCTGTAAAGCCGAAGGTGACATGAGGTTGTTTTTTAATATGGCTGGTAAATACAGACCGTTCCTTGACTCTGACCACCAAAACACTGTCAGAACTACAAACACTGTCAGAACTACAAACACTGTCAGAACTACAAACACAGTTAGAACTACAAACACAGTTAGAACGCCACACTTCTGATCCTTGATCTTCTGCTGTAATACCTATTTGCACTATTCGTAGGTTGCTTTTAAAAGCTACCTGTAGTTTGCGATCCATGAGACGATCCATGTCGATGATCTGGTCTGAGAACTGCGTGGGGTCTCTCTCCTCCAGGGTCTTCCTCTTTCGAGTCAGAACCAGCCTCCGCTCCTCCAGAGCCTCCCTCACCTTCTGGTCCAGGTGAGCCCTCTTCTCCTCCACCTCCTCCAGACTCCTGCACTGGTCAGAGTGAGTCGCCACTGGGAGCACCACCGAGTCTGGGACACGCAGGTGGATGTTGTTGATCCAGAACCAGACCTTCTCTGTGAAGGACTCGGGGTCTTCCACGCTGTAGCTGGAAAATACACATGATGGGGTTGTTTCTGCACGTCATCGAAATCTCGATGAAATCACCTCTCAGCTACCAGACACAGTGCAGCAGTTTTATCTCGTCTACCGAGCAACAATGACAATGTATTACATATAACTAACATTACTTCAAATAATCTGTGGGGAGATGTGGAATTTAAGGTGGACTAGGGAGATGTGGAATTTAAGGTGGACTGGGGAGATGTGGAATTTAAGGTGGACTGGGGAGATGTGGAATTGAAGGTGGACTGGGGAGACATGCTTCTAGTTTTTTCAGCCGTGAGCGTGCATCAGTTCCTACAGCGTAGGTGCTCACCTGGCCAGGTCCACGGCGAGGATGACGAGGGCTCGCGGGGTGATGAAGACGTGGTGTGTGAGGTAGTACTCCTCCTGGCCCGCAAAGTCCCAGAACAGCAGCCGCACCCCCTCCAGCTCCAGCTCACAGATCTCGATGCCCTCGGTGCGGTCGTCCTCCTCCACCCTCACCGGCGCTCCGGCTCGCAGGCTGCGGCTCAGCGTGGACTTCCCTGCCATGGACGATCCCAGGAACATGGTCTTCACCGTGCAGGCGGTGGTGTTGCTGTCCGGGTCCCTGCCCAGCAGGGTGAAGTAGTTCTGGATATCCCTCACCCCCCCCATACACACCTCCTCTGGGGGAACCCTCAGAGGGTTCCCGGAGAACTTGAAGAGGTTGAGCTCCGAGTTGTGGAACAGCCCTGGGGGGAGCTGGGTGACGGAGTTCATCTCCACGTGCAGCTCCGTCAGAGCAGACAGCCCCACCAGAGGCTGCAGGTCTGTGAGGCTGTTGTGGGAGAGGTTGAGGTAAGTGAGCCTCTTACAGCACGCCAGGTCGGCCGGGAGCTGAGAGAGACGGTTGGTGCTCAGCTTCAGGAACTGCAGCTTCTCCAAGCGGGGGAACAGCCCCTCTGGGACCACCCGGATGTTGTTCTGATTCAGGTAGAGACGCTCCAGTAAGCTGAGGCTGCCCACCTCCAGGGGGAAGTCCAGGATCTCGTTCCGGGAGAGGTTGAGCTCCTTCAGGTGGAGCAGCGAGGAGAGACCAGAGACCTGCTTCAGTCTGTTCCTCTGAAGGTCCACCCTCCTGACCTCTGCTCCCTGCTCCAGCAACTCTGTGGGCAGGGCCTTCAGCTTCCTCCCTGACAAGTCCCACTCTCTCTTACTCTGCCCTGCGCAGACGCACAAGAAATAACAACAGCTGGTTGGTTAGTAGACAGGTTTATCCAAAATTATTTATAGGGGGGATTGCAACTTCTTGAACTGCAGTCAACTGCTTCACCCATCCAATCCAACATCACTAGATTTGTTTATGTGACAAAACAAATGTATCTAAATGTCTGCTAAATGCATACATGTAAATGTATGTAACTCCCCGACCTGAGGCGTGGTTTATTAGTCACTGTTTTACTCTGACACTTGTTTTAAGCATTCCTCGTCTCCACTATCAGAGCACACCTACCGTAGACAAACATATACTTTTTATTACCATAGTTAATCATCAACTTCACTGTTTTTGCCCAAATTATAAGAATTCAATCTAACTACTTACCATTAGATCGAGACATGTTGCCAGTGGATGTGATTTTATCTTCCCCTACTGTGCCGGCTGTGCACAGAAAACACACTTTACTTCCTGATTAATACGGTAGGCGGTACTAACCATACTTACATACATAATTTTTACTGAATTAATAAAAGCCCAGTAGTAAAATACAGCCACGGGAAGCACTAGCCAGTTATTGTTATTCCTCTTATGTAGTGAAAGTATAGTAGCGAACAAGTGATAATTCTACAAACCGATAAAACTATATATATATATATATATATATAGAAACGTACACGGTTATTTTTTATTTTTTTGTGTAGATATCCTGAGGTTATCCCTTATACATCCGCAAACATGTATCTTCTGAACATGCACGAGTTAGGAAAGAACAAACTATAGCAGAAGTACGTTTTTATCTTATAACAAACGCCTATATGATGTTAATGTGCGTTTTGAAATTCTTTTTTACGGTTGTCACAGTGTCAAATCTCACTTTTGAATTCTAAAGACACACACGATTTGTAGTTTCACCAGAGAATGTCTAATATAGAGAGAACTGCGACTCTCGGGAAACTTCCGGATTCTGAACTGGTTGAAATTTCATGTGAGGGCGCTAACGAGCGAGTGCAGAATGAATGGAGGTCTATGGAGCGGTACCCCTCAAAATCCACTTTTCTCAGGATATAATTTTTTGTCCAGTAATTTGAATTCTGAATTCGAAAGGGGAGGCCAAAAAAATAAACACTGCCGGGTTTTAGATTTTTTGAAAGTCGCCTTTCTGTTCTAAAAAGCTTTTGAAAATGTCATTGAAGTCATACACATGGTACGACCAGAGCTACTGCTTGACGGCAAGCTCTGGTCACTTACTTTTTTCTCTCAGGGCATCGACAACACAGCTGACAGGTTAGGCTCTCCCTGTCAATACACATGCTTGAAAGAGTTTTGGCTTGCTAATGTTGTTGCTAATGTTGCTAATGCTCCGACATTCTGATTCCGCGTCGGATGCCATCAAGCGGGAGCTCTGGTCGTATCAGTCCTTTACTAACCAATCAGCATTCAGTAGCAGAATGCTAGCGTGTTCTGGGCAACAACGACTCAACATGTAAGAAATCAAAAGGACATAAGTACTCGTTCATTCAATTTTCTACCTATAATCCATGTTGAACATGCACAAACTACAATCAAATCGGAGATTTTTCAACGACAATCAGGCGAAAGAGACAAATTTAGCCGTTTAGCTCCATAGACTCCCATTCAACATGCACTTGCTCGCGATCACCCCCAGTGGAACTTTGGTGGAACTGCAGCCAAATTCGGTACAATGGGGTTTAATAGGGAGTGGCAAGGCTCTCCTTAAACAGGCTCTGGTTTCACTTTCTACAACGTGACGGAGGCAGGACGCCGCTGTTTGACGTTAACCGGACTGAGACCTGAATAACCGGTACATTAAAAACTATAGAATGCTGCCATTTACTGGTCATACAAGGTAACAACAGTTGAAGGTGTTCAAAAAGCAGGACACGCAGAGCTACCTCACAACTGTTAGTCAGTTAGATTGACATGTTCAGTAAGATTGACAAGTTCAGTAAGATTGACACGTTCAGTAAGATTGACACGTTCAGTAAGATTGACACGTTCAGTTAGATTGACATGTTCAGTAAGATTGACACGTTCAGTAAGATTGACATGTTCAGTAAGATTGACACGTTCAGTAAGATTGACACGTTCAGTTAGATTGACATGTTCAGTAAGATTGACACGTTCAGTAAGATTGACATGTTCAGTAAGATTGACACGTTCAATAAGATTGACGCGTTCAGTAAGATTGACACGTTCAGACACTATTATGATCTACAGGAGTAGTTATTACTTAAAATGTTAGAAGAAAATAAAGAATTGTATTTCATCATCAACAACGTTGCCATTGGATTGGCTGGTGAAGGTTAGTATAACACAATTATGAAACGATTTGACATTGTTTCACAAAAGAAAAAACGAATGTATTTGACTGTCCATCCTGTCATAGTTTAGACCTGTTTAATAATTAAAATCGAATTGAGTTAACTCGAATTTTAATACTGCAATTTAATAATTCGAAAACAGTGCCAAAGGTGCAACCGAGTAGCCTATATTAATTTAGTTTTATTAAATGTATAGCATGTATTTACAAAGTATCATGAAACATATATAATTGTCACACTCTCACATAGACACTCACACAAGTTCACACGCTTACAAACACACTCGCGCTGAAACACACTCGCGCTCAAACACACTCACATGCTCACACACACGTGCACACACACACGTGCACACACACACGTGCACACACACACACATCCTGTTAGTCACATCAGACAGCCGCTTGCTGCAAAACAAACAGCAGGTTACCCTGCACACAGCCCTGGACAGGAAGTGACAGAGCAGGTTACCCTTCACACAGCCCTGGACAGGAAGTGACAGAGCAGGTTACCCTTCACACAGCCCTGGACAGGAAGTGACAGAGCAGGTTACCCTTCACACAGCCCTGGACATGCCAGAAGAAGTCCTTTCATGTTTAGTAAAACTTGAGGTGTGTGTGAGGGGTGGTGTGTGTGACGGGTGCATGGAGGAGTGGTGATCAGACAGGGGGAGTGTGTCCTGTTAGCACTCGATCACAGAGTCAGTCTGGTCCTCATCCAGTATGCCTGCGCTGCACAGATAGGGCATGGGGGCGTGGCCTGGGGGTGGCGTGGTGATGGGGGCAGGATGTGTCTGGTCAGGTGGGAATGGGGGGGTGTGGTGAGGTTGAGAGGGGTGCATGTGGTCCAACAGGTGTGTGTGTGTGTGGTCTGGTGCAGGTGTGTGTGTGTGGTCAGGTGCAGGTGAGTTTTCTGTCTGCTGGATGAACTGCTGGAGGTTACACTGTCTGAAGTCCTTGTTCAGCTCTTCCATCTCCTGCCTCTTCTCCTGGAAAACACAACGCAGGGTTTAAACCAGCCACCTCCCCCCTCCACTCCTGCTTAACAACACATCACGGCTTCACCTCCACCTGCATCTGCTCCTCCACTGCCTGCGTCTCTCTCTCCGCCTCCATTATCATGGCCTTCAGCTCCTCCCCCTGCACCTGGCGCAGGTGGAGCTCCACCCTCAGGGTGTCCAGGGGGGCCGTGGGCCGAGCCCTGCCCAGCCGGGAGCCCTGCCGCTGGGCCTCGTGCTGTAGATCTCTCCCCTGGTCCTCCGCGCTGGCCTGGAGCTCCAGCACTCGGCCGCTGCAGTCTTCCAGACAGGAGCAGAGATGGTTCAGGCGCCGGAGCAATTCTGGGGACGCAGAGGTACGAGCCTGATGAACCAACGCGGTAAAAATAATGGAATGCTGCCATCTACTGGTTGTGCAATATAACAACAGTTACCTCTTTGGATCAACTGTTATAGTGCGGAGCTGTACCCCAGAGGATTTGTTTATACTAACAGATTTGATGGAGAACATGATGAGATCCTTACCCTGTTCTCTCTCCATCTCCACCTGTAGCTGCTCTTCCAAGATCACCTCAGCCTGGTTCAGCTTCTCCTCCTGTAGGCCCTGAGCCAGGCCTGGGGCTAGAGTTAGAGGCCTCTCCCAGGTCGCCTCCTCCCTCTCCAGGCCTCTGAGCAGGGCCTCCATGTCTCGTAGTCTCTCCTGTTGCTTTAGCGCCTGACTGAAGATGTCTTCCTTGGAGGGGGGAATGGGATGGAGCAGGGAAGTGGAGGGAGGGGGCAGTGGAGGAGGGAGGGGGAGCAGGGGAGTGGAGGGAGAAGCCCTCAGTTCAGGGGAACCTCTGGGAGACCCCGCCTGGGCTCCAGTCCGTCTGGGGATGGTGGAGGGCCCGAGGTGAAAGCTCAAAGCCTTCCTGGGCTCCCAGCGTGTGGGGGGATCAGGGTCGGGGTGTCGGGGGAGCAGTGATGGAGCCCAGCCAGGGGACTGGGGCCCCCGGCTGGGCCCTGTCCTGCACAGGATGAACTGGACCTCCCTGGCCAGGGTACCTACCTGGGCCAGGGAGCGCAGAGGACTGTCCCCTGCAACCAGCCTCCTCTCACAACCCCTCAGCTTCTGAAGCAGCACGTAGCGTCCTGTCTGACCTGGAGGAGAGGATACAGGGGAGGGGAGGATACAGGGGAGGGGAGGATACAGGGGAGGGGAGGATACAGGGGAGGGGAGGGGGGAGGAGAGGGGAGGGGGGAGGACAGGGGAGGGGGGGGAGGAGAGGGGAGGGGGGAGGACAGGGGAGGGGGGGGGGAGGAGAGGGGAGGGGGGAGGAGAGGGGAGGGGGGGGAGGAGAGGGGAGGGGGGAGGAGAGGGGAGGGGGGAGGGGGGGGGGAGGGGGGAGGACAGGGGAGAGGGGGGAGGAGAGGATACAGGGGAGGAGAGGATACAGGGGAGGGGAGGGGGGAGGAGAGGATACAGGGGAGGGGAGGGGGGAGGAGAGGGGAGGGGGGAGGAGAGGATACAGGGGAGGGGGGAGGAGAGGGGAGGGGGGAGGAGAGGGGAGGGGGGGGAGGAGAGGGGAGGGGGGAGGAGAGGGGAGAGGGGGGGAGGAGTATAGCTCAGTGGTTAGGGTTCAACTAACTTCACTGCAGATCAAAACGTTGCAATTAAATAATCAAACAGATGAAGGAAACCAACCAATGGCTTGCGCAAGAGCGATGACCACTTCCTGGCAAGAAGTGTCCAGCGATAGGCCACCCACCACTCTGGCCACGCCCTTCACCCACACCTTCAGCTCCATCTCCAGCTGTCAATCAGAGGAGAACAGAGAAGCCTAAAACAGAGTAGATTAAAGCAGAATACAGTAGAGTACAGTAGACTCCTTATCCAGTACTCATCAATTGTGCACTTTTTAAAAAACATTTTCTCAAAAATATTTTTTCAACCTATTCAATCTTTTTTTTTTTTTTTACTTAAAAAAATATATATTTTCAAATATATATTTTCAACCTTTTTTCAAAGATGGTTTTTAAACCTTTCAAAAAGGAGTTTTAAGAAGTGTTTAACGCTCTGTCAATACGGGTGAGGAGAGAGGATTTGTGCTGGCCCTCTCAGCTGCAGATTGTTAGACAGCAGTGGACCTCCCGCCCTCCCGTAGGGGACCTCACGGTGGAGAGCAGCATCTGTTACATAATACATTACATCCACCAGCGACCTGAGCTCACAGTAGATAGTTCACAACAGAAAATGCTTTCGGCTCTTCGTGGGAACGAGACTGACTGTAAACCGATAGCCGTGCTACTGTTCCTGTCATCTGAATGATGGATGAATACAGAGAGAAGAATTGGACAAAAAGTCAAAATAGTGCATTTTTTCTCAGTGTCTCACAGTGTCAATGTCCACATCTGGAGGAACCTGTTTATCGTGCAGTGACACCATCTTGCATTTTACCTAGGACTGGCTAACCAGCTGGTGGCTCCAGGCATTTTTCACTGTCCAACGTTAGGAGCTTATAGCAGGCTAACCGCTAACACGACGCTAGCAAGCGAACCTGTCGTGAGCGAGACTGCCTTTGCTGCGGGAATAATCGAGTTTGTGCAAGGTAGTAACTAGCTGACAGTCTACAAGTGTGCTTGTGTGATGGCTTAAACACACTTACACAGACACACTCGCTCACACGCTCACACACACAACATCCGCTCACACACTCACACACACATCACACGCTCACACGCTCACACACTCACACACACATCACACGCTCACACGCTCACACACACATCATCCTCCTCCTGATCCGTCATGCAGACAGTCCTGGGCGGGATCAACCGGTTCTGTTGACTTCCTGGTGAATCAGCTGTTTCAAACACGTCTGTCCGGCCCAGAGCTGGTTTGTGACATGCCTTCAAAGAAAGAAAATGACCAAAAGAACCACAACTCTACCGATGTATCAACAAGAACGCAGCCGTTCTACCTGTTACAGAGCGGTAGAGCGAGTAAGTGAAAGAGAAGATGGAGAGAGACAGAGAGTAAGAGAGAGAGAGTTTCAGGTGGATCCCGGTGTCCCTGGCTCCGCCCCCTCAGAGTGTAACATCCATGACTATGTTTCCAATCAGTCGTAAGAGGAAAGCCAAGCTGGAATGTGGCTACATTCCTCCAGACATGGGGGCACTGCCCCCCCTTCCCCAGCCTAGCCACAGCTCTGGGATAGTCTGTTCTGTTTGAACATCATTCCAACCAAATATCTGAAGGCTGAAATCCCTCCTCATTCACACACAAATACACACACAAACATTAACAACCATAATTCTAAAATCTGAAGTCCATGACACACTTATCACCGTAGCATTCACAGCATCTCTACTGTTGTAAACACTGGTGGTATAGTTCACCATGACCTGCTTAATAAGACTTTCATCCTTTTCACTGCAAACACACAGACTGGAGTTACACTGGGAGACTGCCCTACATAAACAATTACATCCTTTACATTTTACATTTAGTCATTTACCAGGGCGACTTACAGTGAGTACAGGGACATTCCCCCCGAGGCAAGTAGGACACAACGTCAAAAGCACGGCCGGAATCTAACCGGCAACCTTCTGATTAATAACCCGATTCCCTAACCGCTCAGCCATCTGATCCCCCTACTGCTCTACATAAACAATTACATACATATTGAAACATACAGTTTAGTACTCACAGTCTTGGACTGCAGCTCAAGAGGTTACAAGTTCAAATCCCCTCTGGGTGATCTAAATGAACACATTTTTATGAAAATTTGACAATCCTTTAAGGACAGAGAAAAGACCCATGTTCTTGTGTACACTTGAGTAAACAGTGAGTGGCTTCCTGCGGAGAGAAAGAGATCTAACCCGTTTCAAAACATAGAGAATGTTGTTCCTCCTTTACTGCTGGGGTTAGCCCCTTTCTCGGTTCTGGTTCTCTTCCCTTCCGACAGCTGGATGAGGGCTCCTGCTCCAGTATGCTCAGGTGAGCGTCTTAAGACTGCTATGGGGAAACTCTGGAATGCAGCCCTTCTGGGCTATCTGACTGAAAGGAGCTCTCTCTCTAGTGCTCTCTCTCTGTCACTCTCTCTCTAGTGCTCTCTCTATGTCACTCTCTCTCTAGTGCTCTCTCTCTGTCACTCTCTCTCTAGTGCTCTCTCTCTGTCACTCTCTCTCTAGTGCTCTCTCTCTGTCACTCTCTCTCTAGTGCTCTGTCTCTCACCCACTCTCTCTCTGTCACTCACTCTGTCTGTCACTCCCTCTCTCTGTCCCCCTCTCCCTCCCTCTCTCCCTCTCTCTGTCCCTCTCTCTGTCCCTCTCTCTCTCCACCTCTCTCTGTCCCCCTCTCTCTGTCCCCCTCTCTCTCCCTTTCTCTCTCTCTCTGTCTCTGTCAGCTACTCCATGGTATAGCATGGTTCCTGTCTCCCACACACACACACTCTCTCTCTCATACACACACACACATACTCACACACCTTATCCGCAATCACAGAGTGCAGTACAATCAAACCACTAGGGGGCAGTCTACTTCAAGGATATGTAGCAGATCTGCAGTCTGTGCTCTAATGACTGATCTGTACCCATCCCACCCCCCTAAAATGACATACTGTTGGGGAGAGAGAGAGAGAGAGAGAGAGAGAGAGAGAGAGAGAGAGAGGGAGAGACAGAGAGAGAGAGAGAGAGAGAGAGAGAGAGAGAGAGAGAGGGAGAGAGGGAGGGAGGGAGGGAGGGAGGGAGGGAGGGAGGGCGGGCGGGCGGGAGGGAGGGAGAGAGAGAGAGAGAGAGAGAGAGAGAGAGAGAGAGAGAGAGAGAGAGAGAGAGAGGGAGGGAGGGAGGGAGGGAGGGCTGTCACCTGCAGTCTCAATTCCAAAGTCTCCTTCACCCGGACAGAGAGACAGCCCTAGGCTGCACCAATCACACAGACAAAGAAAAGCTCACTGACCAATGGGGATTTCCTGCTGCCAGTCTCCTATCACGCCATTGGCGAATTGTCTCCATCATCCCGGACGTTTGTGGAATGAGGAAGTGCCCTGTGGCGTGGCTGGTCTGTTACCCGGGCCAGCTCTGCCCTGTCAGCTGACCAGACATGTGGAACAGGAACCAGGAAGAGACAACCAGGAGGGCCCCCTCACTCCCTCCCGCTCTCTCGCCCTCTCGCTCTCCCTCCCTCTCTCCCGCTCTCTCGCTCTCCCTCCCTCCCTCTCTCATTCTCTCCCTCTCTCCCGCTCTCTCCCTCCCTCACCTCTCCCGCTCTCTCCCTCTCCCTCCCTCCCTCTCTCCCTCTCTCTTGCTCTCTCGCTCTCTCGCTCTCTCGCCCTCCCTCCCTCCCCTCTCCCTCCCTCTGAGCAGCGTTGCTGGCGGGAAGGTTGTCAACTTCCTGTTTCCTGTGGGAGGGAGCAGGTGCTGCGCTACAAGACACTGATGAAGGAGGTCAGAGAAATGTGGCTGTTGTTCAGAGTTCAGTTAACCTGTCAATCACTCCTGTGACACACAGACCTGGCTGTAGGAATGGAGGTTGTGTATTCGCACACAAACACAAGCACACACACTAACACAGACACAATCTAAAACACACACACCTCGTAGAAATATAATATTTAGATGTGGGGTTGAGACAGTTCAGTGTAAAATCTCCCCAAAATATGTTTCCCAAAATATATTTCCCAAAATATATTTCCCAAAAAGTTTCGAAAACAATGTTAGAAAAGATTTCAACAATTGAAAAGTATATATATATATATATATTTTTTTTTTTTATTTTTTTAAACAGGGTTTGAAAAGTTGAACATTTTTTTTCTTAAGTTAAAAAAAAATGGTTTTGATAAAAACCTTTTCCCAGAAATGGTTCGAAAAATAGTTTGAAGTTTTGAAGTTTGAAAAAATAGTTTCCCAGAAAAGGTTCGAAAAATAGGTTTTTGAAGGTTGAATTTGTGTTTCATATATTTCATATATTTTAGACCACCAGAGCCCAGGACCAGGCCAGAGCACAGCTACAACGCTACACATTACCATGTCTCGCTAATGTAATTGCAGGGCTGCAGCCTGAATGGGAGTTTCCACACACAGCATTTTCCTGCCAGTTGTGTAAATTACCAATGAATGCTAAGTAAGCACTGTGTTCCCACAACAACTTGTGTTGTCAACAGCTTCACCGCTGTCTGTTCTGCAGCCTTGCAGGCAGTGAGACTGCTTATTTTAGCGTGTTACTCTGGTCTGTTAGCGTGTTACTCTGGTCTGTTAGCATTTTACTCTGGTCTGTTAGCGTGTTACTGTGATATGTTAGCGTGTTACTCTGGTCTGTTAGCATGTTACTCTGGTCTGTTAGTGTGTTACTCTGGTCTGTTAGTGTGTTACTCTGGTCTGTTAGTGTGTTACTCTGGTCTGTTAGTGTGTTACTCTGGTCTGTTAGTGTGTTACTCCAGTCTGTTAGCGTGTTACTCTGGTCTGTTAGTGTGTTACTCTGGTCTGTTAGTGTGTTACTCCAGTCTGTTAGTGTGTTACTCTGGTCTGTTAGTGTGTTACTCTGGTCTGTTAGTGTGTTACTCTGGTCTGTTAGCGTGTTACTCTGGTCTGTTAGTGTGTTACTCTGGTCTGTTAGTGTGTTACTCTGGTCTGTTAGCGTGTTACTCTGGTCTGTTGGTGTGTTACTCTGGTCTGTTAGCGTGTTACTCTGGTCTGTTGGTGTGTTACTCTGGTCTGTTAGCGTGTTACTCTGGTCTGTTGGTGAGTTACTCCAGTCTGTTAGCGTGTTACTGTAACAGCAGTTGAAGCTACATTATGTGATTGTTTCTCAGGCCTTCAGACATTGAGACACAGATCACAGACATCACTGATTGGTGGAGAGAGGGGATTAGATAAGGGAGAGATGAGAGACTGGGATGTGTTTGTGTGTGTGTTTGTGAGAGAGACAGTGAGGGAGAGAGAGGTTAGGGTTAGGGTCAGAGTATTGGGTGAAAGAGTTGACAGCTCGTGGAGAAGCAAGCACGCTCTTTGCTGTCGCCAGCGATTTGTCTCTGCTCCCCTAATCCCACCCTACTCTGTGATGGAGACAGTGCCAGGATTACTAACCAATAAGATTTAGACCCTCATCCCTGCCCCTCCTCCCTGCTTCTCCTCACCATCATCATCAAACACACATGCAGACACACACACCAGAAAGCGCTTGATTGACCCCATATAGAGGTCGTAACCTTTGGTTCCTGGACAATGGAGAGTGATGCAGGCTGGGGGAGGACAGGGGGAGGAGTTATATTAATTGATAGGAAGTACTGTGAGTAGAGGCCCGTGTGTGTGTAGCTTTCACACTGTCCTGGAGAGCTTCAGGGACTGCTTTGTTAGGAACAGGAGAGGGGGATGGGAGAGGGGGAGGAGAGGAGAGGAGGGGGAGCAAGAGGGAAGAGGAGAGGAGGGGGGAGGAGGGGAAAGAGAGTAGGGAGGGGTGGGAGGATGGAGAGGGGGAGGAAAGGAGACAAGGAGGAGAAGGAGGGGGAGGGAGAAGAGGGGGAGGGAGAAGAGGGGGAGGGAGAAGAGGGGGAGTGGAGAGGGAGAGAGTGGAGGGGCAGGAATAAGAGCAGGGGGAGAAGGAGGGGGAGGGAGAAGAGGGGGGGGGAAGAGGGGGAGGGAGAAGAGGGGGAGTACAGAGGGAGAGAGTGGAGGGGCAGGAATAAGAGCAGGGGGAGAAGGAGGGGGAGGGAGAAGAGGGGGGGGAAGAGGGGGAGGGAGAAGAGGGGGAGTACAGAGGGAGAGAGTGGAGGGGCAGGAATAAGAGCAGGGGGAGAAGGATGGTCCATCTGCCTGCAGAGCGGCTGGCTGGGTCAACAGCTTCTGTTGTCAGGAGGACAGGCCCCCTCTGGTTTAATCAAGCCAGAGTGCCCCAACACACACACACACACACACAAACACACGACACACACACACACACACACACACATGATGTTTCTGGTGGATGTAGAAAAGGGAAAGTAGAATGGTGTTTCTTCCCTGTTGGTATGTGTTCTAACTGGTCATTGATTTATACATAACCACTGCATGAGTATCAACTACACTAACATTTTTATAGCAATTTTTTTCATAAATATATTTTCCCAGTGGATGAAGAATACAGTTGTACTGTTTTGTGAAACAGTCCTTTTCTCTGTATCTCTGCAGTAAACTGGCCGTCCTACTGTTGTAATATTCAGTGGTGGTGGACCAGTTACCGTTTCTGCAACCGCACATATCTACTGCGGTACCATTCCCTGTCCGGTGCCGTCACCTCGACCTGTATTCAATAACGATCAACCCCTGCGTTGGGCGATGTGCGCACGCGTGTTCCTACAGCTCCGTTAGCATCAGTCAGCACTAAACGCTATCCCGTCAGATTTCTCCGTCTGGCAGACTAGGCTGTGCGGATCTCGCTCCTCAAGCACAGAAACGGAAAAAGAACACCATGTTTTCTATATGTAAAAGCGCACGTTTGCAGCTCTGAAACCCAGGAGTTGAGACGCTCAGTACGGTAGCACTTGAGAGTGAAAGGGGGGAGAGAAAGAAAGAAAACAAAATCGTATCGACCATCTGTACTCAGCCCGAGGAGGACACCAACTGAAGCTACCGCTTTGCGGTGGAATACTATTCTGCGGTTTCGTTGTGCACAGACCGTAATTTGGGGAAACGGTTTTTATTCCGACCCAGCCTTCTTCTACCATTGCTCACCGTCATGTCATCGTCGGGCAAAGACAACAGCGCGCACTACGCCAACTATGTGGGACCCTATCGCTTGGAAAAGACCCTCGGAAAAGGACAGACAGGTTAGTTATCTTGTTGTGTCCCGCTCCGTGGGAAGGCAGCGGGGATGCTGCATCGGTCACCTGCTCCGGTTTCCGGACAGCCGGCCGATATGCCTTGTCTCCGTTCTCAGTGTGAACGGAAGACGCTACTTCACGCGATCGGTTACATTCTGTGGTGTTTCTTCGATTTGCTTGTTGTTCGGTCTTGCTGTGACAGCATCGGCCAGCGCTGTGGCGAGGTCAGCGGGCATGGGAGTTGTCTAAACCGCAGATCACACACAGGCTAACACCTCACAAGGTCTTTTGGATGTTGAGAGCTATGATTCCGCTTCAGTTCAACAAATGCCTAGCATTTTCTCGTCTGCCCGCCCTAGGATTGGATGAAACGAGGGTCTTTCTTTGGAGAATGACGTAGCCTACCTTTTAATGCCGTTCGTCAGACAACGGAGAGACAATTTCGTCTGTTCCATACTGTGTTTTCTTAGACTGTTGCGAAGTGTCTTCCGACGCCTCTCAGTGTGAAGTATTGTGGCCGTCAGGCTACAGTCGTTTTAAAGGTTAGTCTGCACTGGTGAACGATTTCGGCTTCCAGAAAACTAAGGGGGGCAAATGGAGCTAGCTGACGTGACGACCATCTAGGGCCAGAAATGACCCGCTTGGCTCATGCTCGTCCCAGGCCATAGCTGCGTGCTGTAATGAACAGGTTTAAAACCGTTTAAACCCGCAGCCGTCACAGAATCTGTGATTGGTGTGTGATTTGTTTTATTGACGCAGTCGAGTGATTTGTCATCGGCTTTGCGTGTGTGTGCTGTTAAAGCTCGTGCCCTAACTGAGCGGAGTGATGAGAGGACGGAGAGAGAGGGTTTCCCCGCCAGCTGCCTCTCTACTCTCACTCTATCACTCAGGACAGAGTACTGACAGCATCAGAGGACAGAAAGGCTCCATCAAATACTCTTTATTTTCTCTCTCTCCCTTTCTATGTCCTTCTGTCTTTCCCTCCCTCCCTCCTTCTCTCCCTCCTTCCCTCCCTCTCTCTCTCTCTCTCTCTCTCTCTCTCTCTCTCTCTCTCTCTCTCTCTCTCTCTCTCTCTCTCTCTCTCTCTCAGGGTGACTGTCTCTCTCTCTCTCTCTCTCTCTCTCTCTCTCTCTCTCTCTCTCTCTCTCTCTCTCTCTCTCTCTCAGGGTGACTGTCTCTCTCTCTCAGGGTGACTGTCTCTCTCTCTTTCTCTCTCTCTCAGGGTGACTCTCTCTCTCTCTCTCTCTCTCTCTCTCTCTCTCTCTCAGGGTGACTGTCTCTCTCTCTCAGGGTGACTCTCTCTCTCTCAGGGTGACTGTCTCTCTCTCTTTCTCTCTCTCTCAGGGTGACTGTCCTGTCTCTCTATCTTTCTCTCTCAGGGTGACTGTCTCTGCCTCTCTCCCTCTCTCTCTCTCTCTCTCTCTCTCTCTCTCTCTCTCTCTCTCTCTCTCTCTCTCTCTCTCTCAGGGTGACTGTCTCTCTCTCACAGGGTGACTGTGTCACTTCTGACATCCTGAGATGAGAGCCAGGAGCAGGAATGGCTCCATGTTCTCTCAGAGAGAGAGAGAGAGGGGGAGGAGAGGGAGAGGGAGAAGAGAGAAGGATAGAAAGAGGGGAGGAGAAAGAGGGAGATAGAGAGACAAAGATGGGTAGACAGAGGTGTGTGTACAGTTGTGCTATCTCTGGCAGGCTGGTTATCTCTGGCAGGCTGGTTAGGGCTGTAGAGGTGTGTGTGTGTACGGTTCTAGGTGTGTGTAGGTGTGTGTGTATGGTTGTAGGTGTGTGTGTGTTCTGGCAGGCTGGTCTTGTTGATGGTGTTTTATGAATAGACGTCCTCTGCTGCGTAGCCAGAGAGGGAAACCCATCTGTCACCAGCCTCCCACAGTGTGTGGGGGTGTGTCTGTGTGTGTCTGTGTGTGTCTGTGTGTGTCTGTGTGTGGGAGATCATATAGACTCCCCAGGGACACCATGTTTCATTTCCTGCCTGGAGATGGACCCAGCTTCAGACTGCATAAAGCTCCACCCTCCTCTACCCTCATGTTACCAGGGCTGGGTAAAGCTCCACCCTCATGTTACCAGGGCTGGGTAAAGCTCCACCCTCATGTTACCAGGGCTGGGTAAAGCTCCACCCTCATGGTACCAGGGCTGGGTAAAGCTCCACCCTCATGTTACCAGGGCTGGGTAAAGCTCCACCCTCATGTTACCAGGGCTGGGTAAAGCTCCACCCTCATGGTACCAGGGCTGGGTAAAGCTCCACCCTCATGTTACCAGGGCTGGGTAAAGCTCCACCCTCATGTTACCAGGGCTGGGTAAAGCTCCACCCTCATGTTACCAGGGCTGGGTAAAGCTCCACCCTCATGTTACCAGGGCTGGGTAAAGCTCCACCCTCATGGTACCAGGGCTGGGTAAAGCTCCACCCTCATGTTACCAGGGCTGGGTAAAGCTCCACCCTCATGTTACCAGGGCTGGGTAAAGCTCCACCCTCATGTTACCAGGGCTGGGTAAAGCTCCACCCTCATGTTACCAGGGCTGGGTAAAGCTCCACCCTCATGTTACCAGGGCTGGGTAAAGCTCCACCCTCATGTTACCAGGGCTGGGTAAAGCTCCACCCTCATGTTACCAGGGCTGGGTAAAGCTCCACCCTCATGTTACCAGGGCTGGGTAAAGCTCCACCCTCATGTTACCAGGGCTGGGTAAAGCTCCACCCTCATGTTACCAGGGCTGGGTAAAGCTCCACCCTCATGGTACCAGGGCTGGGTAAAGCTCCACCCTCATGTTACCAGGGCTGGGTAAAGCTCCACCCTCATGTTACCAGGGCTGGGTAAAGCTCCACCCTCATGTTACCAGGGCTGGGTAAAGCTCCACCCTCATGTTACCAGGGCTGGGTAAAGCTCCACCCTCATGTTACCAGGGCTGGGTAAAGCTCCACCCTCCTCCACCCCCTGGTTCAGACAGAACACACTGTGGTCCATCACCACCCTAGATGTTCTGCTGTGAGACATTTCTGTCACTTATAAAAAGAGCTATACTAATGACAGTTGATACACAGTACTGTTCTTCTTGTGCTGCATACTGAGGGCATTATGTAATCAACGTAGCAGACACCTTCATCCAAAGGGGGGACAGGGGGATTTGAACCTGCGACCTTTTGATCTACAGTCAAGTGTTCTAACCACTAAGCTAGAACCTCCGCCACTTGACCGACAAGTTAGTTCCTGCTTCCTGTAGGACCATGCTGGACACGTTGTCTTCATGCAGGGGGCACTCTGAACGTGTGTGTGTGTGTGTGTGAGGGCTTACCGTTGACATTGTGTGGTGGAGTCAAGGAACTGTCTGTATTCACCAGGTAACTGTGCACCAGGCACCCAGAATGCTCTCCTGCCATCCCAGAATCCTCTCCTCCTCTCCAAGGTGTCAGGCAGTGCTAGAGGATGTTGTCATGGTTTCATCTCTCTTCCTTCAACATTGGGCCCCAAGATCAGCAGGAATGTGGCTAACACTTTTTTATACCTCCTGGAGGTATACCCTCCTGGGGGGAGGATGGGGGAGGAGGATGTGGGAAGAAAGGAGGATGGGGGAGGAGAGAAGGATGGGGAGGAGAGGAGGATGGGGAGAAGGATGGGGAGGAGAGGAGGATGGGGAGAAGGATGGGGAAGAGAGGAGGATGGGGGAGGAGAGGAGGATGGGGAAGAGAAGAGGATGGGGGAGGAGAGGAGGATGGGGAAGAGAGGAGGATGGGGGAGGAGAGGAGGATGGGGAAGAGAGGAGGATGGGGAGGAGAGGAGGATGGGGAAGGAGAGGAGGATGGGGAGGAGAGGAGGATGGGGGAGGAGAGGAGGATGGGGGAGGAGAGGAGGATGGGGGAGGAGGATGGGGAGGAGGATGGGGGAGGAGGATGGGAGAGGAGGATGGGGGAGGAGGATGGGAGAGGAGGATGGGGGAGGAGGATGGGGGAGGAGGATGGGAGAGGAGGATGGGGGAGGAGAGGAGGATGGGGGAGGAGAGGAGGACGGGGGAGGAGAGGAGGACGGGGGAGGAGAGGAGGACGGGGGAGGAGAGGAGGACGGGGGAGGAGAGGAGGATGGGGAGGAGAGGAGGATGGGGAGGAGAGGAGGATGGGGAGGCCTCCTACCCAGGTGGCTGCTGTACGTACAGTGAAATATGGCTTCATTATCTACAGGCTGCAGGTGGTAACATGGTCCTACTGGGGTGTGTCTGTTTGTGTGTGTGTGACTGGTCCTGGTGTCTGAGAATGAAGACATTAACAAACAATGAATAATTCTAGTGAGAATGAGACCAGAGCAGGTGTGTGTGTGTGTGAGTGTGTGTGTGTTTATGTGTTTGTGTGACCAGAGCAGCACTGTTTCCATCTGGAGACAGAGACCAGGAGTTCACAAAAATGACTGGTTGTAATCTCTCTCTCTCTCTCTCTCTCTCTCTCTCTCTCTCTCTCTCTCTCTCTCTCTCTCTCTCTCTCTCTCTCTCTCTCTCTCTCTCTGTCTCTCTGTCTCCCCTCTCTTTCTCTCTCTCTCTATGCTCTATATTTAATTTGTCATCTCTCTCTCTCTGTGCATCGAGGAGACGGTTTCTATGGCAACCACAGGAATGCTCAAGTCCCTCCCTTTGTCCCTCCCCCTCTCTTTCCACTGTGCCTGGGGGGTCTGAATGAGAACTCCCATGTCTCTCTCTCCCCCCTCCCTCCCTCTCTCCCCCCTCCCTCCTCCATCCCTCAGTCTTACTTCCTGTCTGTCTTGTTCTGATTCTCTCTTTGACCTCTTTCAATCCATCAATTTCTCTGTCACACGCACTCACATACACAGACACACTCTCACATGCGTGCACACACACACACACACTTTCACACACACACATTCACTGTCAAACTCATGTGTGTTCATTAATAGCCCTCATAAACAGGAAGAAAGCAGATTATTATAGAGGTTGTTGTTAGAAGTGCGCAAGAAAAAACTTTCTCAAAAGATGAAAATTCTTTGATATGCTGGGAACAGAAAGAACAAAGAGTGGCGCTGAGATGCTGTTAGTTTGATTCAATTATCTTTCCCCTTTCTCTACACACACACGCTCACACACACACTGACACCTACACTCACACAAACACACAAACTCACAAACATGCACACAGTAACACAATTCAATGATCTCTCCCCCCTCCCCCTCCCTCTCCCCATCCCTCTCCCCCTCCCTCTCCCTCTCCCCTCTCCCCTCTCCCCTCTCCCCTCTCCCCTCTCCCCTCTCCCCTCTCCCCTCTCCCCTCTCCCCTCTCCCCTCTCCCCTCTCCCTCTCCCCCTCCCTCTCCCCCTCTCACAGGCAGGGCTGCTCTCTGCAGAGAGCCTGTGCCCAGGGCCAGGCTCATTAGCACGCTGCTTCAGGTGCTAGTTAGCTAGTTAGCACACACGCGCTGAAATATTCAGTCCTCTGTGTCAAGGTGTGTGGGGTACTTCCTCTACTCTTCTCTCCTTTCATTTCCTTATTTCCTTTCCTTATTTTCTTTCCTTATTTCCGTTCTTTTCCTTATTTCATTTGTTTTGGTTGTTGGTTATTCCCAGGGTGTATATGTGTGTGTGTGTGTGTGTGTGTGTTGGTTATTCCCAGGGTGTTGGTGTGCATGTTGTGGATGACCTTTAAGGTCAGGAGACCAGTTATGTGATGTGGAGCTGTCTCACCTAATTAATTAGTTACTGATAACCTGTCTGTTACCAGACCTGCTCTGGGGGTGCACCTGGTTACATTAAGCAGACACTTTTATCCAAAGCGACTTCCAGAAGAGAGCTTTACAAAAGTGCATAGGTCACTGATCATAACAACGAGATAGCCACAAACATTGCGGGTAGCCAAACATGAAGCATACACTGTGAAATACACTGTGAAAACAAACTCAGTCCCAAAGGGTAGAACCATAAGAGCATGTCGTTTGAACAAGTTCCCATGAAACAATTTAACAACATGAACCTCCCAAAAAAAGTGCAAGGGTGTACCTGTGGAAAAAAGCAAGCAGCAAAGGTATATTACACAGCAAGTACAATAGTTTTAAGTCAGTTACAACTAACCAACAAGAGCGACAAGTCTCTCAATGAGAGTCATTGTGATCCTGGAGGAAACATCAGGTCCAGCCGATCATTCCTAAGTACTGTTGTACTTCCGGAACAAGTGCGTCTTGAGCCTTTTCTTGAGGGTGGCTACGACCCAGAGCAACGATAGCCGAGCGGAGGAATCCTGGATTAGTTTAGGGTGGTTCTCTCTGACAGATGTTCCGCAGGCGTAGAGTGGTTCTGTTGTTGGGTATATATACACACACACACACCACGTGAGCTGTCCCTGAGTCCCTTATCTGTCAGAGGGAGTCTAGCAGGTCTTAACCTGTGACTTCTGCTAGTTGCTAGGTTATCAGCTAGTTGCTAGGCTATCAACCATCCTGCCTTCCAGATGCTCACAGTGCTAGCAGAGAGCAGCTAGCTCGGCTGCAAGCAGTTCTCGACAGATTGAATGCTCAGCCGAACCCAGCTGGGACCAATTCAGTCCTCCATCAGTAGCTGGTGAATAATACAGGGAATGTTCTGGAAGGTTCTGGCTCTAGATAAGCTCTAGTTGCACATCTTTTCACTCAGCCAAGAACTTAATGAGAACAAATCCTGCTTGGGTTCTCTCTCTCTCTCTATCTGTTCATACAGGCACTCATCCCATTCCAAAAGCAATCTGGGCTTTTCCCCTGAGTCAGCACTTACACTCTCCAAGAGTGAGGCTGGGGAAAGAGTGAGGCTGGGGAAAGAGTGAGGCTGGGGAAAGAGTGAGGCTGGGGAAAGAGTGAGGCTGGGGAAAGAGTGAGGCTGGGGAAAGAGTGAGGCTGGGGAAAGAGTGAGGCTGGGGAAATTGCCATGACCAAGAGCAGCTCGTCTTTCTCTTTATTTCTCTCTCTCTTCCCCTCCTCTCTCTGTGTCTAGGTGGGGGGTCTGTGTGTGTGCTAGGTTCTATGTGTGTGTGTGTGTGTGGTAGGGTCTCTGTGTGTGTAGTAGGGTCTATGTGTGTGTGTATAGTAGGGTGTGTGTGTGTCAGGGTGTGTGTGTGTCAGGGTGTGTGTGTCAGGGTGTGTGTGTGTCAGGGTGTGTGTGTCAAGGTGTGTGTGTTTGTGTTTGTGTCGGAACAGGAAGTGGCAGTGTTTGTGTTTGTATCGGAACAGGAATTTGCAGTGTTTGTGTTGGAACAGGAAGTGGCAGTGTTTGTGTTTGTGTAGGAACGGGAAGTGGCAGTGTTTGTGTCGGAACAGGAAGTGGCAGTGTTTGTGTATGCCAGTGTTTGTTTTTGTGTCGGAACAGGAAGTGGCAGTGTTTGTGTTTGTGTCGGAACGGGAAGTGGCAGTGTTTGTGTTTGTGTCGGAACGGGAAGTGGCAGTGTTTGTGTCGGAACAGGAAGTGGCAGTGTTTGTTTTTGTGTTGGAACGGGAAGTGGCAGTGTTTGTGTTTGTGTCGGAACAGGAAGTGGCAGTGTTTGTGTTTGTGTCGGAACAGGAAGTGGCAGTGTTTGTGTTTGTGTCGGAACGGGAAGTGGCAGTGTTTGTGTTTGTGTCGGAACGGGAAGTGGCAGTGTTTGTGTTTGTGTCGGAACAGGAAGTGGCAGTGTTTGTGTCGGAACAGGAAGTGGCAGTGTTTGTGTCGGAACAGGAAGTGGCAGTGTTTGTGTTTGTGTCTGAACAGGAAGTGGCAGTGTTTGTGTTTGTGTCGGAACAGGAAGTGGCAGTGTTTGTGTTTGTGTCGGAACGGGATGTGGCGTTGTTTTTGTTTTGTTGGAACAGGACGTGGCAGTGTTTGTGTTTTGTCGGAACAGGAAGCACGCACTACCTCACCACACACAAACACACACGCACAGTGCCTCACACACACACACAGCCTCACACATATACACTGCCAGTACAGGAAGTGGCAGTGTCTGTGTTATGTCGGAAAAGGAAGTGTCAGTGTTTTTGTTGTGTCGGAACAGGAAGTGTCAGTGTTTGTGTTGTGTCGGAACAGGAAGTGGCATTGTTTGTGTTGTGTCAAAACAAAATGACTTGGTGTCAGTTTAGGTGGTCTCGACTACAACACTGGTATCTCTTGGGATAAAGAGTCTGCTAAATGAATAACTTGTAAATGTGATGTTATGAACCTGGCAGTTGTGAAATAAATTTTGGGCCAATGTACAATGAATGTGTTTTAGGAGAAGTTTACAGTTGGTTAAGAAGCTTGATACAATGTATGTAGATTTAACTCATTTGGTAGAGATGCCATCTGTAGTTTGATAACACCTAACTAGGAGACGTGAAGTCTAGGAGATGGGAAGACTGGGTGACCTGAAAGAGTTCTTGTCACATGGGGTGGAAGAGATAGTTGGTCTGAAGACAATGTGGATTCAACTGTATTGTTCTAAGGATTTAACCAATGACAGAAGAGATTTGGTATAGCTTCATGTCTGTAGGATGGACCAATGACTTTTAAGAACTGTCATATCTATAAATTGGTCTGTTGAAGAATGTTCTGGGGGTTCCGGGCCATCAGCTGAGTAGTGCTGGTGGGCTGGATTCTCCCATTTCCATTCTAGAATACTAGATGGAGCTGGATGGAATTGTCTTTGTGTTATTGTCTTATGTTTGTGTGCTGCTGATGTTATGTTGGTAACGTTATTATGTTTACATCTACGTCAAATAAACATTAACTCTGTACTTCACCCGACTTCAGCTTAAACAATTGATTCTCTCAAAAATGTCCACGACACAGTGAACCGATTGTGTGTGTGTGTGTGTATGTGTGTGTGTGTGTGTGTGTGTGTGTGTGTGTGTGTGTGTGTGTGTATGTGTGTGTGTGTGTGTGTGTGTGTAAACCCTCTGGCTCTAATACACATTCTACATGAGTATGAGTGTCTTTGTCACGCTCTGGGATCTAATTGGCCGTGTCTGAGCGCCAATCACACCATAATAAATAATTGGGACCAATTACAGATGATTGCATCATCAGTGGGATGCGCCCTGAGGATTGGACCAGAGCCCAGATGCTCTCTCTCTCTCTCTCTCTCTCTCTGTCTCTCTCTCTCTCTCTCTCTCTCTCTCTCTCTCTCTCTCTCTCTCTCTCTCTCTCTCTCTCTCTCTCTCTCTCTCTCTCTCTCTTTCTCTGTCTCTCTTTCTCTGTGTCTCTCTGTCTCTGTCTCTTTTTTTCTCTCTCTGTCTCTATGTCTCTCTCTTTCTCTCCCCCTCTCTCTCTCTATTTCATTCCCTTTGTGGGTTTATTTCTTCTTTGGCCCAGTCTGTATTTTCTCCTAGTTGTTTGATTGTTTCTAAACAGTATCTGCAGTATCTGTTTATTTTTGCTTCACTTTCCATCTTCCCCATCCCCCCTCCCTCTCCCCTCCCCTTCCTCCCTGCAAACTCAGCCCCCCCCCCTGATGTCATTAATTCTGCCCCTCTCAATCTCAGCCTCCTCTCTCTCTCTCTCTCTCTCTCTCTCTCTCTCTCTCTCTCTCTCTCTCTCTCTCTCTCTCTCTCTCTCTGGATCCAGTTTTGCTTGCAGCGCTGTCTTTGTCTGCCCAGTATGAATGTGTGTGTGTCCTGCTGTGTGAAAGTGTGTGTGTGTGTGCTGCTGTGTGATAATGCGTGTGTGTGCTGCTGTGTGATAGTGTGTGTGATAGTGTGTGTGTGATAGTGTGTGTGTGATAGTATGTGTGTGCTGCTGTGTGATAGTGTGTGTGTGATAGTGTATGTGTGTGTGTGTGTGTGTGTGTGTGTGATAGTGTGTGTGTGTGATAGTGTGTGTGTGTGTGTGATAGTGTGTGTGTGTGCTGCTGTGTGATAGTGTGTGTGTGTGCTGCTGTGTGATAGTGTGTGTGTGTGATAGTGTGTGTGTGTGTGTGTGTTGTTGGCAGGCTGCCAGAGCCAGAGCAGGTCTGTGAGTCACAGTGATGCTGGGTTGTATTTTTAGCACTGCCCCCCCCTCTTCCTCCCCTCTTCCTCCCCCCCCCCTCCTCCTCCCCTCCCCTCTTCCTCCTCTTACATGTGGAATATGAGTGTGTGTGTGTGTGTTCATCCGTGTGTGTGTGCCCTGTGGATAGGAACAGTAATATCAAGCAGGTCATCTCAAGGAAACTGGCCGTGCAACAAACTTGATCCTTGACCCCTATCAGCCCTCCCCCTCCTTCTTCACAGAGGGATCCCTCTAGTGTAGGATCCACTGAGCCGGAGGGGGGGGGGGGGGGGGCAGAGGGGGGAGGGAGGGGAGAGGGGGGAGGGAGGGTGGCTGTTGAGCTCACTAGGTGGGAGAAAGTGGAGTATCCACGGTAACAGGAGGGAAACCTTAGTTTAGGTCAGTTGTTGTGTTTGCTCAGTGGGATAATGAGCTGAATCACAGAATGTCTTCATGCATGAACACACGATTACATAATTACACAAGTCATCCATCCCTAGGGTTGGAAGCACTAGGGTAGAGCTCCTGCAAGTCATCCACCCTAGGGTTGGAAGCACTAGGGTAGAGCTCCTGCAAGTCATCCACCCTAGGGTTGGAAGCACTAGGGTATAGCTCCTGCAAGTCATCCACCCTAGGGTTGGAAGCACTAGGGTAGAGCTCCTGCAAGTCATCCACCCTAGGGTTGGAAGCACTAGGGTAGAGCTCCTGCAAGTCATCCACCCTAGGGTTGGAAGCACTAGGGTAGAGCTCCTGCAAGTCATCCACCCTAGGGTTGGAAGCACTAGGGTAGAGCTCCTGTGTGTGTGGTGTGTGAGTGGTGTGTGTTGTGTGTGTGTGAGTGTGTGAGTGTGTGTGTGTGTGCAGTGTTGGGGTAGTTACTCAGAAAAAGTAACTAGTTACAAGTTACTAGTTACTTCTGAAAATTGTAACTAGATTACTTTACTAGTTACTGCATTTGAAAAGTAACTTCACTACTAGTTACTTTACTTTCAAATTTTTTAAGCAAATGTCTAAATTTACCGCAAAGATACATGGACAAACACCATGGCCCTTTCATCACCTTTAATTTAAAATGTCCAATAAAGGGCATCTCTTAGCCTTTCCACATAGTGTATTGTAATTGTAAACATGTAACACAAAATGGGATATAAAACTCAGCCATTCACTTGAACGAACATTAACCCTGTCCACACTGTCTGACCAAAGAAATATGCCTCACTTTAAAATCTAATTGAGTTGACAGACGTTGAAAGACACCTCTCGCCTGGACATAGAGTGCAATTTACTGTAATATTTTTTTTGTCACTCAAATCACTCAAATCGGTCTCTGTGGCAACGGTACCCAGTAGTGATGGGAAGTTAGGAGCATTTTACTGATTTGGTTCTTTGAATCTCGTTCGGTAAAATGAACAAATCATTTTTTGAGTCATTCGTTCATTTCAACGTATCATATTCTCATGTAGGTTAGTGCATGACATGTGCACCAGTAGATACTATTTAAAAATACATTCCTGTATTAAAATTATGTATCATGACAGTTTGTATGATTTGGTCATTTATTATCACACTAGCATTTAATTATCACGGCAAACAATTACACTGCACTAAACTGTAAGTGTAAATTTAAAGTGAAAATAACAAAACCAGTCAGTATGACGACTTGAGCGAATATCATTCACGTCCTACAGCGGCCACGCGAAAGGGAATGAGGAAACTGTTTCTTCTACTAAAAAATACAATGCGGGTCACGTGAAAAAAGGATCCAAAGACTTGTAGAAAGACCAAGTCGAGAAATGAACGAATCGCTCGTTTCCTCTTGCTACAGAGCCTTTGCAGGTCACGTGACAAATGATCCAAAGACTCGTAGAAAGACCGAGTCTAGCTACTACCAGTACAGAGCCTATACAGGTCACGTGAAAAATTAAAACGTACCCGAAGACCGATTTGGAAAATGAACGAATCATTTGTGTTTACTTGGACGAGCCTATGCAACAGTCCCGATGCGCAGCCACGAGAAAATGAACGAATCACTCTTTGAGAGGACTCACTCCCGAGTCCTTGTAAGGATTCGTTCAAAATGAACGTATCGTTCACGAACGACACATCACTAGTGCCCAGAAAAGCAAGCACACAGGCAAGCATGCAAGCCCCACTAAAAGAGAGCTTTTATGACTGGCAAAAATGGCTTGGGTAACGCAGGAAAGCGCGTTCCTGAGGTCTAGTAAAGTAGTGTAGTCACCAATATTTTGAGTGTAATGTGTTACTTTACTTCGTTACCTATAATAGTAATATTGTTACTGTAATCTGTTACTTTGTAACTAGTTACCACCAACACTGTGAATGTGTGTGTGTGAGTGTGTATACACCCAGAACAACAGAGCTTATCAAACACTTTTAGTGTGTAATCAGCCATCTGTCATCTGCTAACAGGGGTCATGACCTCCCCCGTTAACACCAGCTACTGACTCAGGGGTGAAAGGTCACTGGGTTGCCTCAGCTGTTTTGCTACAATAGGTGGCATGCGGAAACACCTTACATGAAGGGTTAGGGTTACTATGTAGCTACATAGTAACACTTTACTTGAAGGCTACACTAACACATTCCTACTTCCTGTCCTCTCTCTCTCTCTCTCTCTCTCTCTCTCTCTCTCTCTCTCTCTCTCTCTCTCTCTCTCCCTCTCTCCTCTCTCTACCTCTATCCTTTTCTCTTTAATCATTTCTTTCTCTCTTACTCTCCCCCCTTTCTCCCTCTCTCTCTGTCTTATCCCTCTCTCTCCTCTCTCCCCCTTTCTCTATTTGTCTCTCAACTCCTCCCCCCCATTTGTTTGCAGACTAATCTGGGGTGCTTCCCTGACACCGTAGTGTCTCCCCCATCCATCCATCCATCCATCCATCCATCCATGGATTACAGCAGATCAGACCAGATTAGGTCCAGCCAGGGATGGTGTTGACCCCCCCTCTGTCTAGCCAGGCAACACGGGGGGGGGGGGGGGGGGGGTGTATCATTACTCAACCCACTGTGGAACCAGATCCAGTGTGGAACCCATGGAGGCTGTGGAGGGGGAGGGTCCACAGGTCCCTCCAGTGCTGGGTGGTCTCCAGGGGCCCTGGGCCAGCCTGGGGATGGAGGAGCCTCTACTGGAGCTGGCCCTCCCTTAGTCATCTGACAGACTGGAGTGATCAAAGTTTCCTTGAACCACCTGACTGAGGACACACCTTGCAGCGTCACCAATGGAACCGAAAATGTCAGTGTCTCTGTTTGACAGTGTTTGTCAAACAAGGCTGTTTTGACACATAGAATTGAAGTTGAATTGGACTTGGAGGATGTGATCTGCGGATCACCACTAGAACTGGGTCATGCAGAAGTGTTTCTGTGTGAGAGGCCCACGTCAGGATCAACATCAGACTGCAGCTCGGCCCAGGGGCTGCCTTACAAACTACAACCCCCTGAAGGTCAACTTCCCCTGGGATAACGTACTCCACAGGAAGTTACTTACAGGGCAGGAGGAAGTAGAAAGTATTTACCAGGAAGTGAAGCTCCCAGCCCACCCCCACGGTCTGAACCCCCTCGCCCCACCCCCATCCCCCCTCCCCCCTCCCCCCTCACATACATTTATGAGCATGCTTTTGTGATGAAATGGGGGGTACATTTGTAATGAAAACATGATTGGATTGTTTTCCAATGTGACTGTATGAAGCCTTGCAGCTAACAGTGTCCTGTGTGTGTAGAAGTGTGTGTTGGACACTGAGGGCGACAGCCCATTAGGATCTCTGCTGTGTGGCAGGCTTTTTATTATTGTTCTAATCTTAATCTCCTCAAATGTGATGGGATTAAGTCTTGACCCAAATATGATTCATGAGGACAGGAGGGGTGGGGGCCTGGGGGTTCACCCCTGAGAGAGAGAGGGAGGGTGAGAGAGAGGAAGGGAGGGAGGGTGAGAGAGAAAAAGGGAGGGAGGGTGAGAGAGAGGAAGGTAGGAGAGGCCTCCAGCCTCAGGAGGGTGTGTGAGATGTTTCCTCAAGAGGTTGACACTGATACTGTTGTAGATGTGAGTACTGAGTCCTGCTGGGCTGTGTTGGGTGGAGATGTAAAGCTTGGCTTTGAGAGGCGAGTGTTGTTTTAGATCCCTGGGCTGCACGGCTTCTTCACGATGAGCTACATTCAACACAACCCTGCACCAATACTGATGTCCTGTAAACAGACATGCACCAATACTGATGTCCTGTAAACAGACATGCACCAATACTGATGTCCTGTAAACAGACATGCAGCAATATTGATGTCCTGTAAACAGACATGCAGCAATACTGATGTCCTGTAAACAGACATGCACCAATACTGATGTCCTGTAAATAGAGGCCTGCACCAAATGCAGCCTCAGTAATCTGCGAGGTACGGGCCCTCCATCCCTGCCTCCTGCCTCCATCCCTGCCTCCAGCCCTGCCTCCTGCCTCCAGCCCTGCCTCCAGCCTCCAGCCCTGCCTCCTGCCTCCAGCCCTGCCTCCAGCCCTGCCTCCAGCCCTGCCTCCTGCCTCCAGCCCTGCCTCCTGCCTCCAGCCCTGCCTCCAGCCCTGCCTCCTCCCTCCATCCCTGCCTCCATCCCTGCTCTGTGGCTAAGCCTTCCAGACTCCCCAGCAGACAACCAGCCATTCCCCAGGATTACGCAGCGCAGAGACCCTCCCCTAGGGGAAGCAATTGAGACGCGTGCTTCTATGTGAGGGGGTGGAGGGGAGGGGGGGTGGGGGGAGGGGTGTGGGGGGGAGGGCGGGGGGGGGGAGGGGAGGGGAGGGGGGGGCTGAGGCTGGCTGGAGGGGGATCCTTTTGTTTGTGAAGGGGAGATTTGCTGGTACTGTGCCAGGGAGGGATTGCAGATGGATCAAGGCCTCCCTCACCTTACCGCCCCACCCCCCGCCCTCCCACCCCCCACCCCCCCCCATCCCACCCCCCACCACCTCCCACCCCCCACCCCCTCCCACCCCTACCATCCCCATCGTACACCATCCGTTACAGTGCTCTAGTTTTGGTATGTAGAGCAATATAGGCTTATCCCCCCCTCCCACCACCTCCCTGGTATCCCTGTACCCCCCCCCCCCCCCCCTATCTCTGCCTCTCTTTTTTTCTTCTCTCTGCCTCTCTCTCTCTCTGGTACCCCTCTAACCATCCCCCCCCCCCTCTCTCTCTCTCTGGTACCCCTCTAACCATCCCCCCCCCCTCTCTCTCTCTCTCTCTCTCTCTCTCTCTTCTCTCTCTCTCTCTCTGTCTCTCTTTCTCTCTCTCTCTCTCTCTCTCTCTCTCTCTCTCTCTCTCTCTCTCTCTGCCTTTCTTTCTTTCTCTCTCTCTCTCTGGTACCCCTTTAACCCTCCCCCTCTCGCTCTTTCTCTCTGGGTGAGTTCAGCTCTAGCCTCTCTTCCCCCCCCCCCCAAACACTGAGTTCCCAGTGCTGAGCTGAACAGGGGGAATCCCTTTGTGACTGTGACAGGCTGAGGTGGGGGGGGACAGGACTGTGACAGGCTGAGGTGGGGGGGGGACAGGACTGTGACAAGCTGGGGGGACACAAGGAGGAGGACGCCGGCTGGATTAATTGGATGAATACAAAAATGATATTACAGATAGAGAGGCTCTTCCCAGCTTGTTTCACGGTGTTGGGGTAAAGGTTTGGTTTCATACTCTGGAAGATTATGTCTAGAAATGACATGATGCAGGTTGACCTGGGTTGCAGAGGGGCTGTGTTGCAGGTTCATCCAGTCATTAACTTTGAGCTGTCTGGTCTGGCCAGGTTTGGATCTGGTCAGCTAGTACACCAAATAGCATACAGGACTATCACACCAGGCTAGCTTCAGCTTGCACACTGGATGTATGCGCTAGCTAGCACACCAGGCTAGACAACACAACAGATAACAGAGGAAGGAGACTGCAGCTTTAAGTGTCAGATTGTAGACAATAACTGTAAACACATAGTGCTTCTATTCAATAAAGTCCACCAGTCTAACGATAGAGTCAGCCACTGCCAGGTATACACTAACTGACAGTTCCGGTGTGAACTGGCGAGAGGTTTCCGATTGCACTGGTACACAAGCCAATTACACAGGCAGAGACAGAGGAGAGAGGGGTGGAGCAGGGGAGTGGAGAAAGAGGGGGTGAGATGGAGAGAGATGCGAAAAGAGGGAGGGGAGAGTGAGAGAGGGAGTGAGGGAAGGGAGGGGAGAGAGGGGAGGGGAGAGAGGGAGTGAGGGAAGGATGAAGGAGAAGAGAAGGAGATGGAGAAAGAAAGGGGGAGAGGGAAATAGTAAAAGGGGGGGAGTTAGAAGAGAGGAAGAAGGAGAGAGAGGGGGGGAGAGAGAGAGAGAGAGAGGGGGGAGGGAGGGAGCGGGCGAGAGAGAGAGAGAGAGAGGGGAGGGAGGGAGCGGGCGAGAGAGAGAGAGAGAGAGAGAGAGGGAGGCAGAGAGATGGAAAGGGAGAGAGGGAGGGGGAGAGAGAGAGAGAGAGAGTGGGAGAGGGGAAGGGAGGGAGGGAGGGAGGGAGGGAGGGAGGGAGGGAGGGAGGGAGGGAGGGAGGGAGGGAGGGAGGGAGGGAGGGAGGGAGGGAGGGAGGGAGGGAGGGAAAGAGAAAGAGAGAGAGAAAGAGAAAGAGAAAGAGAAAGAGAGAGAGACACACAGAGAGAGAGACACAGAGAGAGAGACACACAGAGAGAGAGAGAGAGAGAGAGAGAGAGAGAGAGAGATTTAGATTTTAATTAAATATTGATTTATACAGAACTAATTTACAGTATGTAATGCAAGTACATTACAAGTAACTGCAATTAAATTACCTAAAAATGAACAGTAATCCCTTACTTTACTTTTTCAGTGGATAAGTAATTTAATTACAGTAACACGTTACACCCAACACTGGATGGGACACCCTGATACACCCTTGCTGATTCTGGGACAGTGTGAGTGTGTGTATGTGTGAGTGTGTGAGTACAACAGGGTGAGGACAGGGAAAGCATTCTCTTCATCCTGTAGCTCTTATAATATAATCTATAACATCATCTATAACATCATCTATAATATAATCTATGACATCATCTATAACATCATCTATGACATCATCAATAACATCATCTATGACATCATCTATAACATCATTTATAATATAATCTATAACATCATCTATAACATCATCTATAACATCATCTAGAACATCAATTATAACATCATCTATAACATCATCTATGACATCATCAATAACATAATCTATGACATCATCTATAACATCATCTATGACATCATCTATAACATAATCTATGATATCATCTATAACATCATCTATGACATCATCTATAACATCATCTATGACATAATCTATAACATCATCTATAACATCATCTATGACATCATCTATAACATCATCTATAATATCATCTATAACATCATCTATGACATCATCTATAACATCATCTATAATATCATCTTTAATATCATCTATAATATCATCAGCATAGTGTTTTCTCTTCCTCCAAACACAACAAACGTAAGCGAGTCTATGAAGCTACCATGGAGCAAGGCAGAAGGCAAGATTTAAAAAAATGTTTTATATAGTTTCCCAAAAAACCTTTGAAAGGTTTCAGAAAAAAATTCCCCTGAAGGGTCCTGTGAAAAAAAAAAAACTTTTCTTGTGCGGTTGCGAAAGTTAAAAAATAATTTGAAAACAACTGGTATTTGCACACAATAGAATATTAGTTTCAAGTTTACTTACACACACACTCAAACCCAAACTTTCACACCCAAACACACACAGGCACACTGACAGGCCTGGACACAACCAGCTCAATCCCACTTATCTCACCACTCACACACCCGCAAACACACACAACACACATACACACTTGTTTCACTTTTAGCCCAGGGGCTGCAATTTGTCTTCTGCCATCCCTTCCTTGGAGACTGGGGAGTTTATGTAGATTATAGATGGAAACTAGGTTAAGAGGAGTGCCTACTGAGCCCCTTCACTCAATCAGCTCCTCTTCCTGAACGGAAGGTTGGGGGGTGTGCTGGGTGTGGGGGTGTGGGGGTGTGGGGGTGTGCTGGGTGTGGGGGTGTGGGGGTGTGGGGGTGTGCTGGGTGTGCTGGGTGTGGGGGTGTGGGGGTGTGGGGGTGTGGGGGTGTGCTGGGTGTAGGGGTGTGCTGGGTGTGGGGGTGTGGGGGTGTGCTGGGTGTGGGGGTGTGGGGGTGTGCTGGGTGTGGGGGTGTGCTGGGTGTGGGGGTGTGGGGGTGTGGGGGTGTGCTGGGTGTGGGGGTGTGCTGGGTGTGCTGGGTGTGGGGGTGTGGGGGTGTGGGGGTGTGCTGGGTGTGCTGGGTGTGCTGGGTGTGGGGGTGTGGGGGTGTGGGGGTGTGCTGGGTGTGGGGGT
>NC_140379.1:897500-917500 GCF_054491055.1 Hypomesus nipponensis
TCTCCATCCAGAGAGAGAGGGGTGGGGGTGGGGGAGGGGTGGAGGGGGGAGAGGGAGGGGGAGGGAAGGCGAGAGAGAGAGAGACAGAGAAAGAGAAAGAGAGAGAGAGACTAAGAATAGCTCAGGCCATCTCAGTCTGTGTGTAGGAATCACCTCTAGCCCCAGGCAAGGTACAGCTGTGTGTTTGTGTGCATGCATGCATGTGTGTGTGTGTTTTATTTCTCTAGGCCTGATCTATTTTCAGAAGGAAGGTAAACCCTCAGATGAGATGATGAAGACTCAAATACCCCCCCCCCCCCACACCCTCCCCCTGTCCCCTCCAGCCTGAGAGATGAGGAGGGAGGGAGGGAGGGATTTAGGGAGGGAGGGAGGGAGGGAGGGAGGGAGGGAGGGAGGGAGGGAGGGAGGGAGGGAGGGAGGGAGGGAGGGAGGGAGGGAGGGATTTAGGGAGGGAGGGAGGGAGGGAGGGAGGGAGGGAGGGAGGGAGGGAGGGAGGGAGGGAGGGAGGGAGGGAGGGAGGGAGGGAGGGGTGCTGGTAAGCTGATCCTTTCTTCGGGTGGGCGCAGTTACTCTGTGTGATATTGATCTGCTCTTCTATACAGCAGTGTGTGTGTGTGTATTTGAGGGACTGTGTGTTATTGATTAACACATCTTTGTGTTCATTCAGTGGCCCAATGTTTTTCTTCTGACTCCTCTCTCTCTCAGTGTGTCTATACCTGTGTGTGTGTGTGTATCTCTGTGTAGGGTGTGTGTGTGTTAATTGCAGAGGTGCGATGAGATAAACACCAGTGCTCATTAGCAGCACAGTCTGACAGGCAAGTCAAGTTCTGCTCAGTGACAATTAATTTGCACAGGAAATGTGGAATAATTTGTTATCTGCAACAGGGTGTGTGTGTGTGTGTGTGTGTGTGTTGGTGGAGAATGGAGGAATAGCTTGTGTTTTCTTCTGTTCTCATGATGAAGAGGCACTGACCCAACATGAAGGTTACACCACCTACCAGGTAACCACACAGGAACACTGGTTACATCAGGTTATATGAACTACCTCAGAAATGACCTAATGAAGACAGGATTAGCTTTTTTGTCTCTGTCTCTCCTTTTCTTACTCTTTCTCTCAAACTCTCTCTCTCCCCCATTCTCCCTCTCTGTCTCCCTCTCTCTCTGTCTCTCACTGTTGATACAATGATGACATGCGGGCAGTCATGTCGCGTCAGCATCAAGGCTAATGGAAATGTAATCAGTTCCTGTTCCAGTGTGGGAGTGCTGGAGATGACTGACACCAGCCATGACTGTCACAGTTACCCACAACTGTTGATAAAGTCTGTTGACCAAAACGTCATCCTTACAGAAGCATGACTCTCAAGGCATTTCATTTGTAATGTTGAAAGTTGAATAGTAATTTATTGGGCGCCTGATAAACGCCACAGAACATTCAGAACAGAATGAAACCTTGCAGGGCCTCGGCTGGAACAGGAGCACAGGTATCTCTGTCCTGTGTGTGTGTGTGTTTCTGTGTGTGTGCTTGGTGTGTGTGTGTGTTTCTGACTGTGTGTGAGTGTGTGTGTGCATGTGAGAGTGTGTGGTTGGTCGGTCTTTGCCTCCTCATCAAGCCTTGGCCCAGCTGTTGGTAGTTCATTAGGAGTATCTGTGTGTGTCTCCCTGACTAATTCATGTGTACATTAGTGAGCAGATGAAAGAGAGAGCTGACTGTCTGCTGGAGATAATGAACAGAGAGGTGCCAAGTCTCCTGCAGCCTGCACACACATGCTAGGCTACGCTAAGCAATGCTAGGTAGGGCCCATTTAGGCTGAATTAGACTAAGCTAAGGTAGGCTAACTAGGCTAAATTAGGCTAAAATAAAATTGATAACATTAGCCTAATCTGGCCTAGTTAATTTGATCCTAATTCAACCTTCATTTGTAGCATTGTCCAGGCTAGCCTAGTTTAGCTTACTTCAGCCTAGCTTGGCCCTTCTGACCCTAAACCAGTCAGCCCCCCTGAGCAGAGCAGAGCTTTAATGAAGACATGGCTTTGCAGGACTGGTGCTTGTCTTCACTGTCAATATGCTTTGTTTTGTCAAATAGTGGCCTGATCTCTCACACTCCTCCTCTCCCCTGCTCTCCCCTCCTCTCCCTCTCTGCCCCTTACCCCTCCCCTCCCCCTTCTCCCTTCCCTTCCCCTCCCTCTCCTCCCCCTCTTACCCCTGCTCTTCCTCCTTCCTCTCCCTTCCTCTACTTCTCTTCCTCTCCCTTCCTCTCCTCCTCCTCTTCCTTCTCCTCTCTTTTTTTCATCTCTTCTCCCCTCTCTCTCTCTCTCTCTGTCTCTCTCTTGCTGTCTCTCTCGCTCTCCTCCCCTCTTCCTTTCTCTCTCTCTCTCTGTCTCTCTCTCTCTCTCCTCCCCTCTTCCTTTCTCTCTCTCTCTCTCTCTCTCTCTCTCTCTCTCTCTCTCTCTCTCTCTCTCTCTCTCTCTCTCTCTCTCTCTCTCTCTCTTGCTGTCTCTCTCTTGCTGTCTCTCTCGGTCTCCTCCCCTCTTCCTTTCTCTCTCTCTCTCTCTCTCTCTCTCTCTCTCTCTCTCTCTCTCTCTCTCTCTCTGTCTCTCTCTCTCTCTCTCTCTCCTCTCTGGTGGGTTCATTAGAGATCTGTTCAGACTCCCAGACGGCTGGCTCTGATATCAAGCCATAGTCATTAAAATGAAGCTGTGGAGGATTGCAACCTCTCTGCATTGTGACCCAGCCCATCCTCCACTTTGGAGTGTGTGTGTGTGTGTTTAAAGCTGGTCAACAGGACTGACTTGAATCCTCTTTATGGGGAGAAAGTGTGTGTGTGATGGTGTGTGTGATAGCATGTGTGTGTGACAGCATGTGTGTGTGATGGTGTGTGTGTGTGTGCGTGATGGTATGTGTATTTGTGCGTGTGTGCATGTATGTGATGGTGTGTGTGTGTTTGCGTGGGTGTGTGATGGTGTGTGTGTGTGTGCACGGGTGTGTGATGGTATGTGTGTGTGTGCGTGTGTGCATGTATGTGATGGTGTGTGTGTGTGTGATGGTGTGTGTGATAGCATGTGTGTGTGACAGCATGTGTGTGTGTGTGTGCATGTATGTGATGGTGTGTGTGTGACAGCATGTGTGTGTGATGGTATGTGTGTGTGTGCGTGGGTGTGTGATGGTGTGTGTGTGTGTGTGTGTGCATGTATGTGATGGTGTGTGTGTGAGTGCGTGTGTGCATGTATGTGATGGTGTGTGATGGTGTGTGTGTGTGTGCGTGTGTGCATGTATGTGATGGTGTGTGATGGTGTGTGTGTGTGTGCGTGTGTGCATGTATGTGATGGTGTGTGTGTGTGTGCGTGGGCGTGTGATGGTGTGTGTGTGTTTGTGTGTTTACACAGTAGGCTGCAGGTTGTCACTTTTCTGCTCCTTCATGAGTCTCTTCTTGTACACCAGAGAAGAAGAGACTGTGTCACACTTTTACACAAGAGAAGAAGCTCTTCTGTTTCTAGAGCTGAATGAAAAGTCCCTGATAGTCCTTCTGCCTGCCTGCCTGCCCCCCTCTCTCTCTCTCTCTCTCTCTCTCTCTGTCTGTCTGCATGTCTCTCACCCCCCCTTCTCTCTTCCTCTCTCTCTGGAGACTTGACCTGTTTTCTTGGCCTTGCATGTCTTCCGCCACTCCCCTCATCCTCATTCTCCAGCAGAGAAGGAGAGGGGGAGGACAGAGAGAGGGGGTGAGAGAGAGAAGGGATGAGAGAGAGAGAGAGAGAGAGAGAGAGAGAGAGAGAGTGAGAGGGGGTGAGAGAGAGAGAGAGAGAGAGAGAGAGAGAGAGAGAGAGAGAGAGGGGATGAGAGAGGAGTATCAGAGGGGGATGAGAGAGGATGTTTATTAATGACTTCTCTAATGAAGGATGGAGTCTCCCCATTGGTTGGGCGGGACATCATGTGACTCTGCCCTAAATAATACCATGGGGGGTACCCCAACCTTGACACACATTACCTGCACACACACACACACACATTACCTGCACACACACACACACACACACATCCGTACACACACACACACACACACACTGGAGAGCAACCTGGACTGTGCTGTGGATATGTAATCCATGTATGAAATCAATGTGTGGGTTCATCTCACTGTGATCAGTCTGGTTATCCTGGAGGAGGAGGGAGGAGGAGGGAATGGGTCCCCAGTGTGTGTGTGTGTGTGTGTGTGTGTGTGTGTGTGTGTGTGTGTGTGTGTGTGTGAAGATGTGTGTGTGAAGATGTGTGTGTATGTGAGACGGCAGGTAATCAATAGCAACCCTCCCAGACACCCTTGGGGCCACTTGATTGGACGCAGCGAGGAGAGATGCCATCACATTGTGACAGTGAGGACATCATAGATCTGGTTAGTGTGTGTGTGTGTGTGTGTGTGTGTGTGAGGGTGAGGGTGACAGTGATGTAGACCTGGTTAGTAGATCGGAGTTCTAACGAGCATGAAACATGAACATGGATCAACTATAGTGATGGGGGAGGGATGGATGTAGGTGTGTATGTGTATAATGTGTGTGTGGAGTCACCTGGAGTCAGGTGGCTGAGCGGTTAGGGAAGGTCCCTGTACTTACTGTAAGTCGCTCTGGATAAGAGCGTCTGCTAAATGACTAAATGTAAATGTAATGTAAATGTGTGAGTGTATACTGTGTGTATATACTGCATATGTTCAGACAGGCCCAGATGTTCCATGTTGCATGTCTGTAGAGACCTCAGCAGGACAATACTCAGCTCTGTACAGCAGCTACACCTGTGTGTGTGTGTGTTTACGGGAATGTTTGAATCCAGAGGCTGATACAGTGAAAGTATGTCACACTCAATCTCCTCCCTCCTCTCTCCATCTCCTCCTCTCTCCATCTCCTCCTCTCTCCATCTCCTCCTCTCTCCATCTCCTCCTCGCTCCCCCTTTCTTCATTTCTCTTCTTCTTCTCCTCTCTCACACACACCACACACACGCCACACACCTCAACACACCTATCTGAAGCAATTGCATCTATATCAAATATTCATTTCCTGATGCAGTGTTTTGGCTCCTAGTGTTGGGCCTCTGTGTATGTGTGTGTGTGTGTGGTGTGTGTGTGGTGTGTGTGTGGTGTGTGTGTGTGTGTGTTCCTCTGACAGCAAGATCAATGTCATGTGGGGAGCAGTTACACGCCTTTAATGACACACATAAAAGAACCCCTCCTGTTCCTAATCTTCGCCCTCTCTTCTCCTTCTCCTCCTCCCCTCTCTCTTCCATCTCCCTCCCCTCCTCCTTTTCCTCCTCCGGGGAAATCACTTTCCAGACTCTGTTCCTATCCTCTGAGAGGACACACTGTGTGTGTGTGCTGGGACAGTGTGGTAATGAAGAGGTGAATATGCGCGGTGGCATTTCCACCAGAACTGGACCTTCTGAACAAAGTGAACCGCTCTCCCGTCGCCTCCCCCCTTGCCTCCCCTCTCGCCTCCCCTCTCGCCTCCCCCTTTGCCTCCCCCCTTGCCTCCCCTCTCGCCTCCCCTCTTGCCTCCCCTCTCTCTATCCCAGGTGGAGATGGAGGCTGGCGATACGCGGCCGTGATGAAATAAAACTTGTCGCATCTTTCATGTTTTGCGTTTATGTACATGTTGACATTTACCCAAGTTGTGGGAGGGAGGGAGGGGGAGGTGAGAGAGGGAGGAGGGAGGTGAGGAGGGAGGGAGGGACAGTCAGAGGGAGGGAGAGGGGGATCACTGGAGGACGGGTCAGTGATGTTCTCCTCTATAGAACCTTCTGGAGCTTGTCTGATTTTACCAACAAGGCTTTGTACTGACGACGCTCAGGAGAGACCAGGAGCTGGTTAGAGAGGAGATAAGGAGAGACCAGGAGCTGGTTAGAGAGGAGATCAGGAGAGACTTCCATCCCTGCCCGTCTGGTTCTCCAGAGGCTGGGGGTCTGGGGTTTGGTCTCTGGTAGTCATGCTGCAGGTTTGAAGGCCCTGTCTACCTGCTCTGTTTCTGATTGGCTGGGTGTGTTTACTCCTTGTTCCTCCCCTGTTTCTGATTGGCTGTATGTGTTTATCCATGTTTGCAGGTCTGGTGAAGCTGGGGGTGCACTGTGTGACGTGCCAGAAGGTCGCCGTCAAGATCGTCAACAGAGAGAAGCTCAGCGAGTCGGTCCTGATGAAGGTACGATGCTGTTACCACGGTGACCCTGGCCCAGCCTCTGGGCTTCACAGGCGTATCGCTCGTCAGGGTGTGTGTGTGTGTGTCTGTGTGTGTCTGTGTGTGTGTGCGTGTGTGTGTGAGAGAGAGAGACCTGCAGTAGAGGACAGCGTGGGAGAACCGTCTCCTGACAGCTTGTTGGTCTGTTCAGCCTCTGTGTGTTCTGAGTCTTCCTGCTCTCGTTCTGTTCATGACCAGCGTACAGCCGTCAGAACACTCACTGCAGCGTAGTCATGGAAACGGAGAATACGGTTGTATCTCTGGGCTCCGCGCGTCCTGGGAGGAAGTGAATAGACGTTCTGATGGAACATAATTACCTTCACGTATTCCCTATCCCAGGAAATCTTACGCACATACACACTCACACACGCCTCATTATGCATATTCCCTATCCCAGGAAAACAAACTGAAAATATCTAATTTTGATTTAATTGGTCAGTTGATCGAATTCTAAAGGTTGTAGGATTGTGTGTGTTGTTGCTATGTGCGTGTGTGTATACTGTCCACCTGCAGGCCCAGCATGGCTGGGACTAATGCTTCTGATGAAGAACTCCCTGGAATGTGTGTGTGTGTGTGTGTGTGAGAGAGAGAGAGAGAGAGAGAGAGAGGCAGGATGTGTGTGTGTAAATGTTACCCAAGTGCACCTGCTGGGTAGTGAGGTTCTGTTTTTCTGATGACAAAGCTTTTGTCTCTCTCTTTCTCTCTTTCTCTCTCTCAAACCCTTTTTCTCTGACTAACGTGTCGGTGCGTTGTCAGGTGATTGGGTAGTTGCTCCCTGATAAATGAATGCAGTTCTGCTAAAAACTCCTCTTTCTTTAATGGCAGATATATGTGTGTGTGTGTGTTTGTGTGGGGGGGGCATAACTCACCCATCAGGACGGGGGCTGGGGCTAAAGTTTTGAACCTTCAGTTCAACTGCAGCCTTTGTTGTTCTAGGTTGGCAGCAATGCATATAAGAGTGTGTGTGTGTATGTGTCCATTTGTGTGTGTGTCTCCTTGGTAACAGTGAATATCCTCCCAACGGCACAGCACAGGAGGAGGGCATGTTTAAAACATGTTACTGGTATCTCTCTCTCTCTCTCACTCTCTCTCTCTCTCTCTCTCTCTCTCTCTCTCTCTCTCTCTCTCTCTCTCTCTCTCTCACTCTCTCTCTCTCTCACTCTCTCTCTCTCTCTCTCTCTCTCTCTCTCTCTCTCTACCTCTCACTCAGTCAGTCTTTCTGTCTCCCAATCTCTCTACCTCCCTCCATCTCTTTCTCTGTCACTCCCCCCCTCTCTATCTCCCAATCGCTCTCACTCTCTCTCTCTCCCTGTCTTTTCATCTTTTGACATTTAAGAAAATGTCTCATGCTCATTGTTAGTTTACTGCACTGTGTCCATGGGCTGGGAGTGTGTGAGGCAGGGTGTGTGTGGATGTGTGTGTGTGTGTGGAACAGGCCTCCCAGCCTCCAGTCAGAACAGTTCTCCTGAGATGTAACATTTACATGTCAGTGTCTCATCCTCGATCTGACTGGAGGACAGCTTCGTGTAGGAGACACGAGTATGCAGCTAGCCCCCTCCCCCCTATTCAATCTCTCTCTCTCTCTCTGCATATCTTAATCTCTACCTCACTCCATCTCTCTCTCTCTCTCCTCTGGATTCATATGGTCCTGCCATTGTCTTTACGTCAGTCTCAAGGGAGTGTGTATTTTTTTAACCTTTTGAAATCCTTTTTTCGAAAACCATTTAGCAAAAAATGACGAAAAAAAAAACAGTTGAAGGACAACAGAGAACGTTAACCAGAGTAGAGTAAAGCAGAGAACGTTAACCAGAGTAGAGTGAAGCAGAGAACGTTAACCAGAGTAGAGTAAAGCAGAGAACGTTAACCAGAGTAGAGTAAAGCAGAGAACGTTAACCAGAGTAGAGTAAAGCAGAGAACGTTAACCAGAGTAGAGTGAAGCAGAGAACGTTAACCAGAGTAGAGTAAAGCAGAGAACGTTAACCAGAGTAGAGTGAAGCAGAGAACGTTAACCAGAGTAGAGTAAAGCAGAGAACGTTAACCAGAGTAGAGTAAAGCAGAGAACGTTAACCAGAGTAGAGTAAAGCAGAGAACGTTAACCAGAGTAGAGTAAAGCAGAGAACGTTAACCAGAGTAGAGTAAAGCAGAGAACGTTAACCAGAGTAGAGTGAAGCAGAGAACGTTAACCAGTGTAGCGTGGTTTGCTCGTTTAAGATTAGTAATACTTAATTTCTAATAAAGTATAGTAGTTCTTGGGGCACCACCTCTGATTCGTGAAAGGGACAGAGGAAACCTTGTTTAATAGTATCGAATAATAGCACTCGTAATAATCAGTCTAATCTTAAGTAGTAAATTCTATGAAAGTAGAGCAGATCATATAACGTGAGAGATAAGCGAGTATTATACACAATGATTTATTTAAGAGAATGTAATTATAGTGAACACATACCAGACAAGTTATGGGTTAGTTGGGCTAAAGCAGTACAGTAGGCCTAAATTCTAATGAGAGCGCGCTACACAATGGTTGCGTAGAGCGCGTGTGGAGGGGAGGGGAGAAGTTGAGGAAGAGGTAGAGATAGGAAGAGGCTTTTATAGTAACAATGGACGATCAATGGAAACTGACCTAACGATGATTAAGTCAAATCATTTGTAGAATACAATCAAACATCAACAATTCAATCACAACATGCCAATATGTCACAAGTAAGAAATATTGCAAATCGCAGTTACTTTTGTCGGTTTGAAGAACGGAGTCAAATGGTTCGTTATGTCCAACGAACAGAATCGGAATCTCTCGTCAAAGTTCCGGGCGCTCAGTGAAGGTGCAGGTTAAGAGGAATAGGTAAGAGAGTGACGCGTTCACCCACAAGTTTATCCTACGAACAAGCAGGGGTGATTGTACGTTTGGGGGTTAAATACCCCAAAGAACAGGGGGTCATCCCTGTGAAGGTGACCTCTCTCATTGGTCAGTTACTTCCACCTGGGCGTTGTCCTGGGACCTGCCCAGAGGTGTGAAGTGGCTGATAGTTTTGAGTTCCATTATCTCAAATGTCCATGGAATGCTCAAACTTCAGAATATAACAATACAACGTTCATAACTGGTTTTGTTAGTATGATACAATTATTTTGATACCAAGATTGACTGATTTAACTATACCTGAAGGGAAGTTATAATCAAACATCAATTAACAACGTTCTAGGTAAATGAGACAAACACATTCTAACACATCGACTACTGTCCTTGAATTAGTGTCCATGAGCCATGTAGTCCTTTAGAAAATGTTTGTAAGTCCACACAAGTAAGTTCCTTCAAGTAATTCCTTTTGTTCTGACAATGTGAGACCATGGTCTCTGTTCCTGACCCCATGCTGGGTCAGGAATTTGAAGCTCCTACTCTGGGAGATAAGGACAAAAGGGGAAGGACCCTTCCCTTGTCGGGGGTAGGGGAAGGTGTGGATGGTACCATGCTTTGTCTGTGGACTCTCTGCTACACCAGAGTAGAGTAAAGCAGAGAACGTTAACCAGAGTAGAGTGAAGCAGAGAACGTTAACCAGAGTAGAGTAAAGCAGAGAACGTTAACCAGAGTAGAGTGAAGCAGAGAACGTTAACCAGAGTAGAGTAAAGCAGAGAACGTTAACCAGAGTAGAGTAAAGCAGAGAACGTTAACCAGAGTAGAGTGAAGCAGAGAACGTTAACCAGAGTAGAGTAAAGCAGAGAACGTTAACCAGAGTAGAGTGAAGCAGAGAACGTTAACCAGAGTAGAGTAAAGCAGAGAACGTTAACCAGAGTAGAGTGAAGCAGAGAACGTTAACCAGAGTAGAGTAAAGCAGAGAACGTTAACCAGAGTAGAGTAAAGCAGAGAACGTTAACCAGAGTAGAGTAAAGCAGAGTACGTTAACCAGAGTAGAGTGAAGCAGAGAACGTTAACCAGAGTAGAGTAAAGCAGAGAACATTAAACAGAGTAGAGTAAAGCAGAGGACGATTAAGTACAATAGAGTACAGTATAGCCCTCATCAATTACTCATCAATGATGCAAACCTGTTTTTGCAAAATATTTTTTTCAACCTTTCTAAAACTTTATTTAAATTATATATTTTTTAAGCCTTTCTGAACTTTTTTCACACAGTGAAAGGAGAGCACGCTAACAGAGGCTCGTGGAGGCCAACTCGAGACAGCTTTCGGCATAGTGGGACAATCTCAGCGTAAGATATACAAGGAGTTGCGTGAGAGCATGTGAACTCGTTGAAATGCGCGAGAACCCTGAATTGCGTCTAACTACCACCAGTTTCAGTAGCAACTGGCTCCATTACCAGTTCTACCACTAGCTAGCTAGCTAGCGCCGGGTGCTAACGCTAGGCGCTCTTGCACTATGCATTAGCAGACTCATGCTTGACTTGTCTGCATTTTCTCTTTAACGACTGGCTGGCTGAGTTAATGGTGTCGATACATGGTTAATAGTGTTGATTCTGCTGAGCGCCTCTTATTTGGTTTGCGCTGGCGTGTGTGTTGCATGTGTTTGGACTGTTCATGATGTGTCTGTTGGTGGTAGTGTGTGTCTTCCTGTGCATGACTTGCAAACATATTTCCCACCCGAGACAGACAGACAGACAGACAGACAGACAGACAGACAGACAGACAGACAGACAGACAGACAGACAGAGAGAGAGAGAGAGAGAGAGAGAGAGAGAGAGATAGAGAGAGAGAGAGAGAGAGAGAGAGAGAGAGAGAGAGAGAGAGATTGAATGCGGAACAGGGGGGAGGGAGAGAGGGACTTGCCCTGATCTGAAAGCAACCATTCCCATATAAATCTGTGTAATTAATTAAGAAAGCCGACACGCACTGTCACATTCGTTCGAGGAGGAGGAGGAAGGGAGAGGAGGAATAAGGGGGAGGAGGAGGAAGGGAGAGGAGGAATAAGGGGGAGGAGGAGGAAGGGAGAGGAGGAATAAGGGGGAGGAGGAGGAAGGGAGAGGAGAAATAAGGGGGAGGAAGGGAGAGGAGGAATAAGGGGGAGGAAGGGAGAGGAGGAATAGGGGCGAGTAGGAGGGGGGGGGGGGGGAAGGGAGAGGAGGAAGAGGAAGGGAGAGGAGGAATAGGGGGGAGGAGGAGGAGGGGGGGAGGAAGGGAGAGGAGGAATAAGGGGGAGGAGGAGGAGGAAGGGAGAGGAGGAATAAGGGGGAGGAGGAGGAAGGGAGAGGAGGAATAAGGGGGAGGAAGGGAGAGGAGGAATAGGGGCGAGTAGGAGGGGGGGGGAGGGGGGGAGGAAGGGAGAGGAGGAAGAGGAAGGGAGAGGAGGAATAGGGGGGAGGAGGAGGAGGGGGGGAGGAAGGGAGAGGAGGAATAAGGGGGAGGAGGAGAAAGAAGGGAGAGGAGGAATAGGGGGGAGTAGGAGGAGGGGGGGAGGAAGGGAGAGGAGGAGGAGGAAGGGAGAGGAGGAATAGGGGGAAGGAGGAGGAATAAGGGGGAGGAGGAGGAGGAAGGGAGAGGAGGAATAGGGGGGGGAGGAAGGGAGAGGAGGAGGAGGAAGGGAGAGGAGGAATAGGGGGGAGGAGGAGGAGGGGGGGAGGAAGGGAGAGGAGGAATAAGGGGGAGGAGGAGGAGGAAGGGAGAGGAGGAATAGGGGGGAGTAGGAGGAGGGGGGGAGGAAGGGAGAGGAGGAATAGGGGGGAGTAGGAGGAGGGGGGGAGGGGGGAGGAAGGGAGAGGAGGAATAAGGGGGAGGAGGAGGAAGGGAGAGGAGGAATAGGGGGGAGTAGAAGGAGGGGGGGGGAAGGGAGAGGAGGAGGAGGAAGGGAGAGGAGGAATAGGGGGGAGGAGGAGGAGGGGGAGGAAGGGGGAGGAGGAGGAGGAAGGGAGAGGAGGAATAGGGGGAGGAGGAGGAGGGGGGAGGAGGAGGGGAGAGGAAGGGAGAGGAGGAAGAGGAGGAAATGAGAGGGGGAGGAGGAGGAGGAAGGGAGAGGAGGAATAGGGGGGAGGAGGAGGAGGAGGGAGGAGAAGGGGGAGGAAGGGAGAGGAGGAGGAGGAAAGGAGAGGGGGAGGAGGAAGGGAGAGGAAGAATAGGGGGAGGAGGGGGAAGGGAGAGGAGGAATAGGGGGAGGAGGAGGAGAGGAGGAGGAGGTTGATTATTGACATGGGTCAGCAGGCTGGAGGAAGGCCTGACTTCCACAGCCTGGGAGAGAGAGGAGAGTGTGTGTGTGTGTGTGTGTGTGTGTGTGTGTGTAATCTCAAACTCAAGCCTCATGTAATTATCCAGTCATGGACAGTGTGTGTGTCAGAAGTGAGGGAGGTGTTTGATTGGGTGATGCAGTCATTTGGTTGGTCTATTATGCGTGAGAGAGTGAGAGAGTAGGGGGGCGTGGGGACGAGGAGATGGGCACTGGTGTGAACAGAACTCAATACTGGAGAGATTTTCTACCATCAATCCCTCCTCCACTGCCTGGAACAACGGATCAGAGAGAGAGAGAGAGGGAGAGGGAGAGGGAGAGGGAGAGAGAGAGAGAGAGAGAGAGAGAGAGAGAGAGAGAGAGAGAGAGAGAGAGAGAGGGAGGGGGAAGGAGGGAGGGAGGCTTTACAAATCCATGAACACATGTGAGACTGATTAACTCCAACAGTAGGAAGAGCTCAGACTGTTGAGCATGTGACTTGTACAGTTTGTGTGTGTGCATGCACTTTTTCATGCCCATCCCAGGTACCCTGGCTGTGTGTGTTTCTGCCTCTGTGTCTCTAATGAACCTTGTACGCTGTAATAGCAAGCCCTTCATACACAACTTCTGAATTATGCGTGAGAACCAACACACTGCATATACACAGTGACTAACAAATTACTGTTGATAGCAGTGTTGGAAAACGATTAAAATATTTAATCGCGATTAATCGCATTAATGTCATAGTTAACTCGCGATTAATCGCAATAAATTTTTATCTAGGCTATTCTAAATGTCTAAATTTCTTTTGGACCCATACTTTTTTCTAATTTTAATGCTTTTATCAACATGGAAAAGTGGTTTGGATTGCTTCGTGCAAATGTTTTTTTTAAATTGAAAACAACATTGCAATTGCCTGGCTTTGACGAGGGGGCGGAGAATTCGCATCAGCTGTGTGCTTGGCCATCAAGTGGTATTTCAGACTGGACGTGCTGCGATGATAGCTCAGTTCACAACGACAAAACACACAGATCACTTTGGTCTTGTCAATGGAACCATTTGGCAACTTTTCAAATTAAACTTTCAATTCAGAATTTTATTGGCATCCATTTCGGCGTCTCGGGCTCGCAATCCACTCAAAACGTGTTGCTGATAGTAATGAAGACTGATGGAGTCCCTCAGAGGGGCTTGATTCTGCCGGGCAGGGCCAGGCCAGGTGAAGGTTGATTTAATTGACAAAGTTTGGATGTCTGGATGGAGGTTTTAATGTTAAGTGTAAAGAGGATTGCCTGAAATAATCGATGCTTCTATACCTTTGAGTGTATATTGTGTATAGGAAACATTCGAACCTTTTATATTTTCTTTGGTAGCTACCCAAAACCTGGAGATTCCTGAAACTACAGAAAGTCTTGTCCCTCATCCTCTGCCCTCTCCTCGTCCTCTCCTCGTCCTCTGCCCTCGCCTCATCCTCTCCTCGTCCTCGCCTCATCCTCTCCTCGTCCTCTCCTCATCCTCTCCTCATCCTCTGCCCTCTCCTCGTCCTCTGCCCTCTCCTCGTCCTCTCCTCGTCCTCTCCTCGTCCTCTCCTCATCCTCTCCTCTGCCCTCTCCTCGTCCTCTCCTCTGCCCTCTCCTCGTCCTCTCCTCGTCCTCTCCTCGTCCTCTCTTCGTCCTCTCCTCGTCCTCTCCTCGTCCTCTTCTCGTCCTCTCCTCGTCCTCTCCTCGTCCTCTTCTCGTCCTCTCCTCGTCCTCTCCTCGTCCTTTCCTCGTCCTCTCCTCGTCCTCTCCTCGTCCTCTCCTCGTCCTCTCCTCTGCCCTCTCCTCGTCCTCTCCTCTGCCCTCTCCTCGTCCTCTCCTCTGCCCTCTCTTCGTCCTCTCCTCGTCCTCTCCTCGTCCTCTCCTCGTCCTCTCCTCGTCCTCTTCTCGTCCTCTCTTCGTCCTCTCCTCGTCCTCTCCTCGTCCTTCTCACCCCTCTACCATCCATGGAGAACAGACTAGGGCCTGCTATCTAGGCTCACTAGCTCTGTGTTGTCCCAGTCTCCGACAGTGTCTCCGACAGCGCGTGGACGACCCCCTACATAGACCGCACTGACAGAGGTTCAGATTGATTACGGTTCCACCCCACTGACTCCGATGATGTCCTCCGCCGACCGGCGTCGGCCGCACCTCCGTGCCTCTATGACAAAAAACAAATACCGTTTATTAAAGACAGAGACGGAGGAGGACTTGCAGTTTCCTGGCTTTATTATCCAACCCATCCTGGTCTAACAGCGTGGCTGGGGGGGTTGTTAGCTCTGCTAGCGGCACAGTAGCAGGACGGACGGTTCAATCCTTCATGTTTTTCACTGAGTTGGCGTTCTCCGGGTAGAAGCGGCTTCAGCGACTCAGCAGTCTGTGGTCCAGCGGTCTTTACCGGGCTAGACACCACACCGGGCCTGTGCGAGGGCAGACGGACGATAGCGTTCCGTTGCTCTGCTCTCTACCGCTCATAAACGATTTATGAACCATCAACGTGTTCTGCGACTCACAAACTCTCTACGTAACGCATAGGAATCAATAAACAGAGTCAAGCATTTGTTTTTTAGTCCTGTCAGCATTTATTGAAATACGCTGTCTGTAACCATTAGACACACAGTACATACTCTTGACATTTGATACAGTCTAATTTATACGATATCCTTCCATTCTACCCACAACCCTCCCTCCCCGTGGACGTTTGAGACACGCGCTGTGGTTTTGACGTGCAGAGATTTTATTGAGTAAGACTGGTGACATGCATACCTGCTGCGGGTTGTCGCGGGGGTGACAACTAGCAGCCATGACGGCGCGCCGCGGGCTGGTGACAGACAGATGGCAGCGCAAACTACTGGACTCGCGCTCTTTGCTTTACCGGTGGTCTCTCCCAGGGACCTTGTTATTTTAATGTACATAATAATAATAATAATGATAATAAAGTATTAATTGATCTTTAATCAAAAGTCTGTGTGTGTGTGTGGGGGGGGTGATCAGAACTTGTGACCTCTGGAGCTGTATTGATTATACCATCAATTACCTGTGGTCGTTGTTGTGTGAGAATGTGATGCTGTAGGCTGGCATGTCTGACAGATGGTTGGTTGAATGTTCTTTATTCTTGCTCACAAAACCTTTATGGGGGGAAAATTGTATGATTGTTGGCCAAAAATACCCAACTCTCTCTCTGTCTATCTTTCCACAGGTGGAGCGCGAGATAGCCATACTGAAGCTAATAGAACACCCCCACGTTCTGAAGTTACATGACGTCTACGAAAATAAGAAATATCTGTGAGTATAATTTTTCATAAATGGTTTTGCTGTTCGCCGGTGGGCCTTGGGCGCGCGGTAATGAGAACAGCCAGATGCTTACACCCGCGTTCATAAACAGCATCTCAAACTGCACCACAGGCTATTTTATAAATGCAATATGATTACTGTGCTGATAACCACCGGGACAGCTGATGTAGAGCACCAACATTTGATCTCGTCCACATGCAGCATCGTGTGGTTAGATTGGTATACAAACTGTCCGAAGCAGCGTTTGAAATAAATCAAGGGTTAATGTTCAATTCCATAACTCCTCGTTCCCCGCTGTTGTACAAATATGATGTTTAAAATCACAAAATACAAAATAAAAGTTTAAAATCACTTGGATAAACTCCCCTTCCCTGTGGCCATTTTCTCACCGGCAGTTTATTCAGTATGTAGCCTGATGTTTCACCGGGCTCACCCGGATAGCTCCGTCTGCATGTTTAATGTATGGAGCCATATTTTATCGTATGAATTAATCTGACTGGTGTCACCTGCTCTGCTGGCTTAACTCACTGTTCAATAATTGATCAAGTCGCCTCCGCTGAGTGGAACGGGAATTGGTTTTCCTAAAAATCCCAATGACACAGATGGATTGCGGACATGGGAATCAGAGTGTCTGCTTCCGGAAGTCCTACACACACAAATCATGTTTGAATGTGTTGCTAATTTAAACAGTGTTGGCAGGTGAACGGTCGAGCAAACCTCTTAATCTGCTAATAAATCAAGGAGGGGAGATGGTGAGGGAGGGAGGGGGTGTGGGAGGGAGGGAGGAAGGGTGGGTGGGTGAAGGGGAGTTTATTGTACAGGCAGCGAGTCGGGACAAACCCTGACCCCATGGTTCCCCCACTATACGTGTTTGGGAGGTTTCCATGCTGCCTGTAGGATACTCCAGCCAGGGCTCACCACACATGCACATGTGGTGGTGGTGAGGCGAGGTTAAGGTGAAGGTGAGATGAAGGGTTAAGATGGTTAAGATAAGAACTTTATTGCCCATAACATTTACATAACATTAAAATGTGCCTTTGTCATTCTGGCAAAGTGTAGGACAAACAATAAAGAACACCTAAAATTCATAAGTTGAGTCGTGGTGAGTCGTGGGATTGTGGGGAGTTGCGGGGAGTCGTGGGGAGTCGCGGGTTTCGTGGTGTGGTGAGTGATGGCCTAGGTCTCCTGCAGGTACCTGGTGCTGGAGCACGTCTCAGGGGGAGAGCTGTTCGACTACCTGGTGAAGAAGGGACGCCTCACCCCCAAGGAGGCCCGGAAGTTCTTCAGACAGATCATCTCTGCTCTCGACTTCTGCCACAGCCACTCCATCTGGTGAGTCCCTCCTACTAGGGGTGTGGAGGTCTCTGTCTCCCCCTCTGTCGCCCCCTCTGTCTCCCCCTCTGTGTCCCCCTCTGTCTCCCCCACACTGGGGAGAAAACACTGTCCCTCTCCCAAGCACCTCTCATGATCTCTCCACCCCCCTGTGTGACCCTAACCCCTGTGTGACCCTAACCCCTGTGTGACCCTAACCCTAACCCCTGTGTGACCCTAACCCCTGTGTGACCCTAACCCTAACCTTTGCAGCCACAGAGACCTGAAGCCAGAGAACCTGCTGCTGGATGAGAAGAGCAACATCAGGATAGCAGACTTTGGCATGGCCTCCCTGCAGGTGGGAGACAGTCTGCTGGAGACCAGCTGTGGGTGAGTCTCTCACACACACACACACACACATGCACACATGCACACACACACACACACATGTACATATAAGCTAAGATTGTGTGTGGTGAAGAGAAGTCTGCAGACTGAGTATGTTCTGAGGCTAACTCTGTGTGTCACCAAGAAAACACAGCAGAGCAGAGCAGGACGTTAGCCACGTATGCTAACAAGCTAACTGAGGCGAGCTCTGCTCGGCCCTGACAACATGACCCCAGTTCAAGCTGAAGGCACAGTGACTCAACAGAGATAAACAACAAAAGAGCCTTTTTCCCTTGAGTGGGGCTGCCTCAGCCTCAGACCCTATCTCGGCCTCTGCCTTTGCCCCTGCCCCTGCCTGTCAGTCTGGCTTCAAAGCGTCGGTTCAGAGAGGCGTGGGCCGGGACGCTGCCCCCTGCTGTGGCTCCTGAGCCATCAGAGTCGGTCTGGGCACACGGCCATCTCCTCCCTCTGCCCAGCCGTTGTCATGGTGATTCATATGGAGGACAGGGTGTCCACATGGGGCAACGTGGAACAGGAAGTGGCTGTTTGTTCTGACAAGGTCAAAGGTCACAAGCGAAACATGTGGGAGCGTGTGTGTGTGAATATGTGTGTCTCTGCGTGTGAACGTGTGCGTGTGAGCGCTTGTGTGTGTGTGTGTGTGTGGGAGCGTGTGTGAGGACAGAACATTGTGAGGATCTCCTCTGGATATGACAGCTTTTCATCCACAAGACGAGGAAAAACAACAAATTGATCCTTCAGTCTGACGCGACACGTCCGCTGATAAAAGATCTGAAATATGGTTAGAGATGGTTAGAGACTTCATCTGTCACCTCCCTCTGGAAGAGGAATCCTACCTGGGTGGTTAATGAACTTGTGGCGCGTTTCCACTTGGCTGTTTGACTGGTGCAAATGGCTGTCAGCATAATTGAAAACAGCAAGGATGTGTTGGTGCGTGAAGCAACGTTCGGTCAGACAGGAAACCAGAAGATCTGAACTTCAAGAACACCCAAACCTCTCATCTCCAGAAAGACTTCTCGAGGTGGGAAGAGCCTGCGTGTTTAGAAACCCTTTAAACCACAGATCATCATCTTGTTGTTAGCAGAAACCATGTTTGTAGCCCTCTGGTAGAGCCACGTCTGAGGTCTGGAAGGGGCTGAGATTCCAGGACAGCTCAGCAGGCTGGTCTCATCTGGGTCTGGTTCATTCATAAGCTCCAGGGGGGGTCTTTGTAGAGGCAGAGCTACAAAGAAAATCCAGTTTTGCTTTCAGGACAGAAAGAGCCTGGTTAGGTAACAGCACACCAGCTACAGCACTTTACTGTCGGACGTCATACTCCTCCGGCACAGTCCTAGTGTGTGTGGATAATAAGTGTGTGTGTAGCAGTGTGTGTACAGTATAAGTGTCTATTATAAGTGTGTGTAGCAGTGTTTGTACATTATAAGTGTGTATTATAAGTGTGTGTATCTTCTCTCCTTAGATCTCCACACTACGCCTGCCCAGAGGTCATCAGAGTAAGTGTTTACGGTTTCCTCTCTTTTTCTCTCTCGGTCTCTGTCTCTCTCTGTCTCTCCCTCTCTCCCTCTCTTTCTGTCTCTCCCTCTCTCTCTTTCTGTCTCTCCCTCTCTCTGTCTCTCCCTCTCTCTGTCTCTCTCTCTCTCCTCCTCTTCCCATCTATCCCTCTCCCCTCTCTCTCTCTAATGGCACCTCTAACCATCTCTGAGTGCTCCTGCTGTTCTCTACAGAGACTCTGGTTCCAGCATGTCCCTTGGGTCAGGGTTCCCAGACACGTACTATGGCTGTGTGTGCGTGTGTGTGTGTGTGTGTGTGCGTGTGTGTGTGTGCGTGTGTGCGTGTGTGTGTGCCAGCGGTTCAGCAGTAGGTGGTGTGGACAGGTTCCCTCACCTTGACCTCGTGTCATTAACTGCTGTTTCTCTCGCCCTCTCTCTTTCCCTCCTTTTTCTCTCTCCCTCCCTTTCTCTATGTCCCTCTCTCTCTCTCTATGTCCCTCTCTCTCTTTCTGTCTGTCTCCCTCTCCCCCCCCCTCAGGGAGAGAAGTATGATGGGAGGAAAGCCGATGCCTGGAGCTGTGGGGTGATCCTGTTTGCTCTTCTGGTGGTGAGTGACAACTTCCGTTGCCCTGGTAACAACCCCAAAGGTTGCCAAATCTTCTCCAGACCCTCTGGTCTAGCCTGGTATGGGTCTAAGTCTGGTCTGGTTCTAAGTCTGGTCTGGTTCTAAGTCTGGTCTAGCCTGGTCTAGGTCTGGGTTAGCCTGGTCTGGGTCTACGTCTAGCCTGGTCTGGTCTAGGTCTTGATCTGTGTCTGGTCTAACCTGGTCTGGGTAGCCTGGTCTGGGTCTGGTGCAAGTGTGTGTGTGTGTCTGTGTGTGTGTGTGTGTCATGTTTACTCTCCTGTGTTGACGCATGGCTGTGTGATTAAGATGCAGGGCAGGACAGAGTCATCTGTAAGGATGAGTCTGTCTGTGCCGTCCTCTTGTGTCATCGGCCATCTGTCTGCGACAGACACACAGCACAGCATCTCTACACTCCAGGAACGAGAATTCCCTGTTTCTCTCACCAAACAAACCAAGGTTGTCACATTAAAGGCTGTATGTCCAGGAGAACCCTGTATGTCCAGGAGAACCCTGTATG
>NC_140379.1:922500-1000000 GCF_054491055.1 Hypomesus nipponensis
GCCATGGCCCACAATGCACCTCACCGCTCTGCTGTCTGTGCTGTGATCCATCACGGCCCCGCGGGGCGCATGCAGGCGCTGCCCTCGCAGCCCGGGGGGTCATGTGACCCTGGGGAGAGCATCATATGATACCTGGTGGTGCAGTCACACACACGCACCCTGTGCAAACACACCAAACACACAGACACACACACCAAAGTCACACGCACGAGTTACACCAAACACAGGTCAATCTGAAGATGTTGTAGCAGGTTAAAGCCATCATCTCCCAGCTCAGTCTTCCAGTTCACATTGCCTACAGCAATGACTCTCTGCTGGGGCATCCTTCATATTCTGCTGTTTCCTTCAAACATACTCTTACACACACTTACAACAGACTTTACACACCATCGACTAACTGGTGTGTTTAGTTAGTCGTTCATGATGTAACAATGACCCAGCCGGCTTCAGGTAGCTTATGTTGATACAGGAATAGCCTGGAGGATCATACGTCTGCAAACGCCCTCCATGCTGGCCTGGCATCCTCTCACTGCTGTGGCTGGTTACGAACTGTCATGACCTGTCATAACAGTTGCTATGTCATTCATACCTCAGCATTGCGCATGCATAACCAGGATCTCTCTGAAGGTTGGGAGACCCGAGTCACTGGCAGTTGTTCACTTCCTGGTTCAGTTGTTCACTTCCTGGTTCAGTTGTTCACTTCCTGGCTCAGTTGTTCACTTCCTGGTTCTGCTTCATTAATGCTTGAGTAACTCTTATCTCCCATGGTGCTGCTGCTGCGTCCTGATTGGCTGGGTGTGCTAATGGCATGTTCTTCTCTCTTTCTTTCTGCACTGTCACCTCTCCTGCCTGCTTGTCACCTTCCACCCCTCCACACCTCCACCCCTCATCCCTTTCTCTTTGGTTTTCCGGCGTGTTTTTATGGCTAATAAAACGCTTGGGTTCTTATCGCCGGGCTGCGATGTTTCTAACAATAATATTTTTTACGTCACCTGGCTTTGGGCACTGCTCTCTCACTGCCTGTCCACGCTATCACGTGATCGGCGCATGGCCAATCACAGCCCGTCCGTCGCTTCTTTGTCCCGCCCCAGTCCCCAGACCTCTGCCAGTCCCCCAACTGTAGCCCCGCCCACTCCCCGGAGTCCCGCCTTAACGGGGTGGGGCCACGTCCCCCCAACTCCTACCAGCCAATGACAGGCTCCCCCCTCATGCACCCCCGCACCCAGACCCTCCCAGCCAAACCCAGAGTTTCCCCCAAACCACTGCAGACCACCCGGTCAAACCCTCTCCCCAGCCCCCTCGATGGCCCCGCCAACCCTCGGTCGGAGCCCTCCACCCCCAGCCAGCCCCCGGCCCCCTGCTTCCCAGTGGGCCCCAGAGTGAGGAGGCACCCCCCCCCTCACAGTGCCCCCCAAGCTCTCCATCCCCCTCTCCCCCGTGCCCCCCATGACCCCCCTCCGGCGGCCCCGCCTCCACCCTGACCACAACGGCAAACCTGTCCCCATCACACAGGTGACCCCGCACCCCTCCCCGAGGGGCAGCCCACTGCCCACCCCCAGGGGCACCCCGGGGCACACCCCCCGGGAGAGCCCGGCCGGCACCCCCAGCCCCACGCCCCCTCCCAGCCCCTCCATCGGGGGCCTGCCCTGGAGGACCAGACTCAACTCCATCAAGAACAGCTTCCTGGGCTCGCCACGCTTCCATCGCCGGAAAATGCAAGGTACCCTGGGAAGGGGGAGGGGGGGAAGGGGGGGAGAGGGGGAGGGAAGGGAAGGGAAGGGGGAGAGGGCGGGAGGGAGGGAAGGGAGCCTAGATAACTTTGAAATATTCAATCTAGGCTTTGTTAAGACAACAACGTTGTCATGGAAGTTACCATTCCCCCCTGACCAATTGGGAGTTATGCGATGTTGAGTCTAATTATCTTATTAGCAGTGATTTCTTCTGATTCTTCTGTACCGTAGTTAATATGCTGTTTTGATACAAGATTAGTGATAAGAAAGCCACACAGCCCAAAGCTTTAATTTAATCCAGACCACTGAAAAGTAAAGTCTTTATCCTGACTGTACTGTTCTGTTTAGAGTCTTAACTAGTCTGACTATCTGCCTGTCTATCTCCCTGTCTGCCTGTCTATCTCCCTGTCTGCCTGTCTGCCTGTCTATCTCCCTGTCTGCCTGTCTGTCTGTCTATATCCCTGTCTATCTCCCTGTCTATCTCCCTGTCTGTCTCCCTGTCTGTCTGTCTGTCTATCTCCCTGTCTATCTCCCTGTCTGTCTCCCTGTCTGTCTGTCTGTCTCCCTGTCTATCTCCCTGTCTATCTCCCTGCCTGTCTGTCTGCCTGTCTGTCTGTCTATCTCCCTGTCTGTCTGTCTGTCTGTCTGTCTCCCTGTCTATCTCCCTGTCTATCTCCCTGCCTGTCTGTCTGTCTGTCTGTCTGTCTGTCTGTCTGTCTGTCTGTCTGTCTGTCTCCCTGTCTGCCTGTCTGTCTGCCTGTCTGTCTGTCTGTCTGTCTGTCTGTCTGTCTGTCTGTCTGTCTCCCTGTCTGCCTGCCTGTCTGTCTGTCTGTCTGTCTGTCTGCCTGTCTGCCTGTCTCCACAGTCCCGACTCAGGAAGACATGTCCAGCCTCACGCCAGACTCCTCTCCAGAGTAAGTAACCATGGCAACGCCACACCCCAAGAACATGTCACATTGGCCAACAAAACACAAAACTGGATCCTGCCAGGGGCCCTGAGAGCGGGGGTCTGGTGGGGGCCAGGGGGGGAGAGGAGAGGGGGGAGGTTGGGATGATGCCATCCCTGTGTGGACTATCAGAGAATGAGGGTTGGGGGGTGGAAGGATAAGGGCATGAACGATCCATTTCAGGAAGAAAAAATAAATCATGTTTTGTTTCAGTCAATGGTGGTCCATTGAAGTAGCTTAAAGTCGGCCTGATAGCCTTCCTGGTTTGCATATATGTTTTTTAACCTTCAAATGGTGAATTGTAAAATGGGTAGAATATGCAAATGAGTTCATTAGTTGGAAGAGCTTTCTCCCATGTCCTAAGACCAAACAGACCTTCCTGGGGGGGAGGAGAGAGGATGAGGGGGAGGAGGGGAGAGAGAGAGGGGGGAGGAGAGAGGATGAGGGGGAGGAGGGGAGAGAGAGAGGGGGGAGGAGAGAGGATGAGGGGGAGGAGAGAGGATGAGGGGGAGGAGAGAGAGGGGGGAGGAGAGAGGATGAGGGGGAGGAGGGGAGAGAGAGAGGGGGGAGGAGAGAGGATGAGGGGGAGGAGGGGAGAGAGAGAGGGGGGAGGAGAGAGGATGAGGGGGAGGAGAGAGGATGAGGGGGAGGAGAGAGAGGGGGGAGGAGAGAGGATGAGGGGGAGGAGGGGAGAGAGAGAGGGGGGAGGAGAGAGGATGAGGGGGAGGAGGGGAGAGAGAGAGGGGGGAGGAGAGAGGATGAGGGGGAGGAGGGGAGAGAGAGAGGGGGGAGGAGAGAGGATGAGGGGGAGGAGGGGAGAGAGAGAGGGGGGAGGAGAGAGGATGAGGGGGAGGAGGGGAGAGAGAGAGGGGGGAGGAGAGAGGATGAGGGGGAGGAGGGGAGAGAGAGAGGGGGGAGGAGAGAGGATGAGGGGGAGGAGGGGAGAGAGAGAGGGGGGAGGAGAGAGGATGAGGGGGAGGAGGGGAGAGAGAGAGGGGGGAGGAGAGAGGATGAGGGGGAGGAGGGGAGAGAGAGAGGGGGAGGAGAGAGGATGAGGGGGAGGAGGGGAGAGAGAGAGGGGGGAGGAGAGAGGATGAGGGGGAGGAGGGGAGAGAGAGAGGGGGGAGGAGAGAGGATGAGGGGGAGGAGGGGAGAGAGAGAGGGGGGAGGAGAGAGGGAGGAGGGGAGAGAGAGAGGGGGGAGGAGAGAGGATGAGGGGGAGGAGGGGAGAGAGAGAGGGGGGAGGAGAGAGGATGAGGGGGAGGAGGGGAGAGAGAGAGGGGGGAGGAGAGAGGATGAGGGGGAGGAGGGGAGAGAGAGAGGGGGGAGGAGAGAGGATGAGGGGGAGGAGGGGAGAGAGAGAGGGGGGAGGAGAGAGGATGAGGGGGAGGAGGGGAGAGAGAGAGGGGGGAGGAGAGAGGGAGGAGGGGAGAGAGAGAGGGGGGAGGAGAGAGGATGAGGGGGAGGAGGGGAGAGAGAGAGGGGGGAGGAGAGAGGATGAGGGGGAGGAGGGGAGAGAGAGGGGGGAGGAGAGAGGATGAGGGGGAGGAGGGGAGAGAGAGAGGGGGGAGGAGAGAGGATGAGGGGGAGGAGGGGAGAGAGAGAGGGGGGAGGAGAGAGGATGAGGGGGAGGAGGGGAGAGAGAGAGGGGGGAGGAGAGAGGATGAGGGGGAGGAGGGGAGAGAGAGAGGGGGGAGGAGAGAGGGAGGAGGGGAGAGAGAGAGGGGGGAGGAGAGAGGATGAGGGGGAGGAGGGAGAGAGAGAGGGGGGAGGAGAGAGGGAGGAGGGGAGAGAGAGAGGGGGGAGGAGAGAGGATGAGGGGGAGGAGGGGAGAGAGAGAGGGGGGAGGAGAGAGGATGAGGGGGAGGAGGGGAGAGAGAGAGGGGGGAGGAGAGAGGGAGGAGGGGAGAGAGCGAGGGGGGAGGAGAGAGGGAGGAGGGGAGAGAGCGAGGGGGGAGGGACCCTGTCCCTCTGTACATGTGACACATGATGACCCTGTCCCTCTGTCCCTCTGACACATGATGACCCTGTCACTCTGTCCCTCTGTACATGAAGCCTTTGTTTGGTAACACTTTAGATGAGCTCACCAAATTCATAATTTATTAACCAATTTGTTACTTATTAGTTAATGGTTCGTTCCCCATTAGTTATTTGTTGTTCATACAAAATGTGTCATTAGTAAAGCATTAGTAAAGCTAAACCCTAACCAAAACTTAAACCCTAAACCTACACCCTAGCCCTAAACCCGAAAACTAACCCTAACTGTGTGAACAAATACTTTACTAATGATACATTTTGTATAAACAATAAATAACTAATGTTGAACAAACCGTTAACTAATAGGTAACAAATTGGTTAATAAATTATGAATTTGGTGAGCTCATCTAAAGTGTTACCCTTTGTTTTTCCTCCAGGCTGGCTAAGAAGTCATGGTTCGGGAACTTCATCAACCTGGAGAAGGAGGAGCAGATCTTCATCGTGATCAGAGACAAACCTCTGAGCTCCATCAAGGCTGACATTGTCCACGCCTTCCTGTCTGTAAGCACAGCAACACCTTCTCTCCTCTTCTCTCCTGTCCTCTCCTGTCCTCTCCTGTCCTCTCCTGTCCCCTCCTCTCCTCTCCTGTCCTCTCCTCTCCTGTCCTCTCCTCTCCTCTCCTGTCCTCTCCCGTCCTCTCCTGTCCTCTCCTGTCCCCTCCTCTCCCCTCCTGTCCTCTCCCCTCCTCTCCTGTCCTCTCCCCTCCTCTCCTGTCCTCTCCTCTCCTGTCCTCTTCTCTCCTGTCCTCTCCTCTCCTCTCCTCTCCTGTCCTCTCCTCTCCTGTCCTCTCCTCTCCTGTCCTCTCCTGTCCTCTCCTGTCCCCTCCTCTCCCCTCCTCTCCTGTCCTCTCCTGTCCTCTCCTGTCCCCTCCTCTCCCCTTCTCTCCTCTTCTCTCCTGTACTCTCCTGTCCTCTCCTGTCCTCTCCTGTCCTCTCCTGTCTTCTCCTGTCCTCTCCTGTCCTATCCTCTCCCCTCCTCTCCCCTTCTCTCCTCTTCTCTCCTGTCCTCTCCTGTCCTCTCCTCTCCTGTCCTCTTCTCTCCTGTCCTCTTCTCTCCTGTCCTCTTCTCTCCTGTCCTCTCCTGTCCTCCACTCCCTCCATCCCTCTAAATGGCTGATGTTCACATCTTTCTCCTCTGTCTGTCTCTTTCTCCTTCTCTCCATTTCTTCCTAATTGCTCTCTCTCTCCCCTCCTCCCTCTCTCTCCCTCCTCTCTCTCTGTAGATCCCTAGTCTAAGCCACAGTGTGATCTCCCAGACTAGTTTCCGGGCGGAGTACAAGTCTTCAGCAGGTCCCACCATGTTTCAGAAGCCAGTCAAGTTTCAGGTGGACATCACCTACACAGAGAGCACTGCAGCCACCCGGGACAACGGCATCTACTCTGTCACCTTCACCCTCCTATCTGGTACACACACACACACACACACTGAGGGAGGGAGGGTACAGTCTGTGTTTTGAACTGCTGTAGAACTTGACTCCCCCCTCCCCCTCGCAGGTCCCAGCCGGCGTTTCAGGCGTGTGGTAGAGACCATCCAGGCCCAGCTGCTGAGCTCTCATGAGCAGCCGGGTGTCCAGACCCAGATATCTGGTGAGTAGAGGACACCTATGACCCCTGACCCCCTTACCACTCACCCCCCCGACCTCCTCACCTTGACCCCTCTTACCCCTCTGACCCCCCACCCCTGACCTCCTCACCTTGACCCCTCTGACCCCCCAGCCCTGACCTCCTCACCTTGACCCCTCTGACCCCTCTTACCCCCCAGCCCTGACCTCCTCACCTTGACCCCTCTTACCCCCCAGCCCTGACCTCCTCACCTTGACCCCTCTGACCCCCCAGCCCTGACCTCCTCACCTTGACCCCTCTGACCCCTCTGACCCCTCAGCCCTCACCCCTGACCTTGATCTCCTCACCCACCTGACCCCTGACCCCAGCCTCTCTAAGCATCCCAGCACCTGTCACTGCTCGGCACACGCTTCAGGCACCCGGCATGCATGACCTGTCCTGGCAACACGCCTCACACACGGCTACCATGGCAACACGCCTCACACACGGCTACCATGGCAACATACCTCACACACGGCTACCGTGGCAACCAGTCTGGCACTCCCCGCCAGGCAGGTAGAGGTTGGGCTCAGAGGCACACAGCTAACGCAGTCACCCACACAGCTAACGCAGTCACCCACACAGCTCAGGGCTTCCCCTGGTCTGACACACTTCCTCTGTCTCGTTCACACACACATCCAGTATTTATAAACTATTTACATGAAATATGTATTTATGTATATAACACACAAGTGTGTGTGTTGGCACAGGGAGTGTGACCAGAGCAGAGGAGGTGAAGATACAGGAACTGAATGTTTCTCCACTGTCCAATTACAGCTCACTTAGACTGTAGCTGGCCCGCCCCCTGGAGTCACTTCTACGTTTGATTGGCTGTTTGGGCTGCCTAGAAGAAAGGGATGATTAGAGAGGGAAGGAAGGAGAGCAACCTTCTGCTGTGTTCATGTCCTTGTTGGTTCATCAGTGTTGTGGTTTTAACTGTGGTGATTGGCTTGATAAGAGCCCCCTCTGCTGGTAAGACAGGGTAGTGCTAGCTGCATGTGTAAACACATCTTCAGTTTACGTCACAAATGCCAGTATCAGCTCACCAGTAATGGCTGAGACAGGAGCGTCAAAAAGGATCTTACTTTGAAACCAGTGTGGATGTTATACAGCTACTTAGCTCCTTGCCCAGTTAGCACACCTAGCCCATTTAGCAGCTAGCACACCTAATACTGTTAGCACACCTAGCCCGTTTAGTAGCTAGCACACCTAATACTGTTAGCACACCTAGCCCATTTAGTAGCTAGCACACCTAATACTGTTAGCACACCTAGCCCATTTAGTAGCTAGCACACCTAATACTGTTAGCACACCTAGCCCATTTAGTAGCTAGCACACCTAATACTGTTAGCACACCTAACTCATTTAGCAGCTAGCCCAGTAAGCACATCTAGCACTGTTAACACACCATGCCCAGTTGGCAACTAGCCTGGCTAGCATCTAACCCAAGTAGCATGCCTAGGGCAGTTAGCATGTTCCACAAACCTTGTCACAGATGGGAACTGTTATCGGGCATTTGAACTATTCACTACCTCACCCACCCTCACCATCTAGCTGTTTGAATAACCCTCCAGTCCGTACCTTCCTCTTCCTCCCTCTCTCTTTCCTCTAAAGTGAGACCAGCTCTGCTTTATCACAGTCAGTCCAGGAAATGAAAGTTTCAGACTGACGTGGAAATCTTTTATGTTCCGACTGACGTGGAAATCTTTACGTTCCCACAACTGAAGCAGAGTGGCCTTTTTATTCTCCCTCTCCTTCCTAACCCTCCCCCCTCCCCCCTGTCCTCCCTAACCCTCCACCCTGTCCTCCCTAGCCCTCCCCCCTCTCCCTCTCCTCCCTAACCCTCTCTCTCTCCGCCGGTTCATACCATCCTGCATTTTGTCATCCTGATCTCCTGCGTGTGCAGCCTCCCCCAGGAGACAGAGTCTCTGGCATGCAGAGTGTGGAAGCGCTTCTCCTCCACACACACGTACGCACGGTCGCTCTGGCACGCCACACAGCTAGCGCTAGCTAGCCCTCTCCACTTTCCCACGACAATAACACAACTAACATAAACCCCCCAAAAATTGAATAATAATAAATGCTAAGATTTTAATACATCCTACTGTGATTAGCTACAAGGTGGTACCCTTTTCACAAAACAACTTACGTAATTTGTCATCAGTTTCAGTCCTATGAAGAGTACTATACATCGATATAAAGCAACGTCAGTGACTTATGTAAACCACGGTCCTGACACTTCGCTTCGTAGCATTCCAACAGTCGCTGCTTTAGATGGACAGAGTTTGTGCGTCCGCTGTTAACACCAACGCTAGCAATCCAAACAACGAATAACGAACCAACAGGTCGTTGTTTACAGTTCTCCGATGTTGGACCTGAAATGATCGGATGATTGTCTTGGCATTCTAACGTCTTTGTTGCTCTATTTGGCATGGCACCATCTAGGATCGATGTGGACCTAGAGCTATATGTTCTAAAACCCTCATCACAACCTGCCATTCTAAACTGAATGATAGCAGCTAGTCCTCCTCTTGTGGTGGTTGGGTCAGTGCCTGGGCTGGACTGTGTGTGTCTGCTGTGTGCAGGAAAGCAAGTGCTCCAGAGTGTCCAGGTGGTCGCTCTCCTACAACACAGGGATGACAAGCATGGCCACCTGACAGGCAGACCTACCCTAAGCCCTGTTTATGGTGGTTACATGAATGTTTATATTACTGTGTGCACCTAGAACGTGTGCGGAACCAAAGACGTTGCATGCTTTGTTGAACTGTGTTTATATGAAGGTATGATACACACAGGTAGACACCCTTTACACCACTACATACATAAATACATACAGACTTTCTAAGAGAGAAGGAGAGTGTGTGTGTGTGTGTGTGTGTGTGTGTGTGAGGCAGAGAAAAAGAAACATGTCATGCCACACCTAACTACAGCTGCAGTACTCAGACACACCTGGCTGTTCTGGACAGCAGCACTCAGAAAGACACACCTGACTGTAGTCAGGACAGACTTGATGCAGGTGTGAAGTCACCTTAACCTATGACCTCTGCTCCCAGACGTGTCTCAGCAGTCAGGCAGCAAACCCTCCAAGCGTGGTAAGATCAGCTAGCTACCCTTCACCCCCCTCCCTGCCCCTCTCACACACACACACACACACACACACAGACACACACAGACACACACACACCCTCCTCACAGGCCTACAGTGTCAGCACCCTGTCACACTCCCGTCAGTCTGCTGCTATGCCCACCACACACACACACACACACACACACACACACACACACACACACACACACTAAGGCCTTAGGGTACACCTCACCTGTGTGTGTGAGCATGTACGAGTGTGTGTGTGTGTGACAGAGAGAGAGTGTGAGTGTGCAGCACTACTCACCATATAACAGGTCTTGTGCACGGTGTCACAGTGTCACAGTGTGTTCTTCAATCTCCTGTCCACGATCTTTCTACTCTCACTAAGAAAGGTGAGCCTAGCCCCAAGTCAAAACAAGACAGAGATCACCAGATCCCAGTGTACAAACATGTTATTCCAGGATCAGTAGGAGGCTGTTGAAGGGGTATTGTGTAAACCCTAATGACAGACTAAGGACTAATGTGCTGAGGTTGAAATGTGTCACTCAGTGTGTGTGCATGTCTGCAGTATTGTCATGTTCCTGTGTGAGTATTTGACTTGTTCAGACCCCTGCTGTGTTCTGAGCAGAGCTCTGGGAGCAGGGAGGAGCTCTCTAGGAGCCTCACACACACACACCACACACCTCACACACTCTACACTGTCACAAACCACACACACCACCCACACTTCACACACACCTCACACACACCTCACACACACCACACACACCTCACACACACCACACACACCACACACACCACACACACTTCACACACACCTCACACACACCACACTCACCTCACACACCTCTCACACACACCACACACACCTCACACACCTCACACACACCTCACACACACCACACACTCTTGTTTCCTTCGCTCTACACTGTCACAGAGCCAGTCAGAGGAGGAGGAAGGAGGAGGAAGTCAACACTCTGAGGTGGCTTCCTTCCTTCTCCTCCTCCTCCTTCAGTCTCAAAGAAGTGTTTAGGCAGGAAGTCCAGATGCTCAGCCTCAGTACTCCCAGAGCTCCTCTCAGCCCCCCCCCCCCCCTTACACACACACACACACACACACCTGTTCCAGCCTGGGGAAGGAGACTCTGCCAACTAGGCACCACCTGAACCAAAGGACCACGGTTAGACTCCAACTCTGACCAGGTCTACTGGACCATAGCTGTTCAGTGTTTCTAGGCGTACCTCCACAGCTCTTGTTAAACACCCTGATTCTCCCCCCGTTATATAGACTAACTACACTGACGGGTGAGAGAAACATTATCAAACACCAAACATTATCCCCCAATCTTAGTTTCTGGCCCAAGAGTCTCCTTACCTCCAGTCCCCCCCTCCTCATCCCTCCATCAGCACCTCTCCTGGCGTTAACCCATCGCTCATTCGTTGTTTGTTTTCTCTCTCTTTTCTTCTTCTCTCCATCTGTCTTCCTAGGCAGCCCGTTGAGTAACTTCTTTGACGTAATTAAACAGCTTTTTTCAGACGAGAAGAGCAGCCAAGCGCCACGCCCCCCTGCCCCCCCAGCCACGCCCAGCCCCCCCACCAAGCATGCCCCCTGCTCCAGGCATAACGAGCCCCCGCCCACTGACTCTAAATGCCCCCCGGGCAAAGACAAAACAAAGATGGCCGCCTCCGCCAGGACACAGGAACAACCCTGATAAGGAGCTGTAGCGATGCATGGCTAGATGATGATGAGAATGATGAGGATGAGTTAACAGTTCATTAAAACAAACCCCAACCCAGAGAACTGCTGACAAGTTAGGACACATGTCCCTCTGAAAGAAACGACTTAAAAAACACGACTTTTTGACTATTGCCTAAAGACTTTTGTACTGTCTGATGGAATGCCTGTTTGAGTGGATCAGTATGTAACAACAAGTAGCACATGCAACTGTGTCCTGTGTGTGTGGGTGTGTCCTGTGTTGGTGGGTGTGTCCTGTGTGGGTGGGTGTGTCCTGTGTGTGGGTGTGTCCTGTGTGGGTGGGTGTGTCCTGTGTGTGGGTGTGTCCTGTGTGGGTGGGTGTGTCCTGTGTGTGGGTGTGTCCTGTGTTGGTGGGTGTGTCCTGTGTGTGTGGGTGTGTCCTGTGTGGGTGTGTGTGTCCTGTGTGTGGGTGTGTCCTGTGTGGGTGTGTGTGTCCTGTGTGTGGGTGTGTCCTGTGTGGGTGTGTGATGGCTTGACTTCTCTGCCACCAGGGATCATCCAAAACACCTATTAAAGTCCTGCTCCTGGAGATGTGTGGGGGGGCCTAGCACAGCTCCCTCCAGGAGCCAGAGAAAGAGACACTCTTCACAAGCCCCTTCCATTCCACACTCACACACACCTCACCCTGACCAACACACACACACACACACACACCCCTCACCCTGACCAACACACTCACACACACCTCACCCTGACCAACACACACACACACACACACACCCCTCACCCTGACCAACACACTCACACACACCTCACCCTGACCAACACACACACACACACACACACACACACACACACACACCCCTCACCCTGACCAACACACTCACACACCCCTCACCCTGACCAACACACACACACACCCCTCACCCTGACCAACACACACACACACCCCTCACCCCAGACACCGCTGAAGACACGGAGATGAGCCTTAAGACAAAGATATTCGGCAAACCTGCACACACACACACGGTCTTTCTCTTGTTCTCTCTCTCCTACACACTCACCCACTGGGGGATGTATGGACTTGCACACAGTGATGGGTGGAGGCAGAGCCCCCTGGTCCTGTGGAGGCAGTGCCCCCTGGTCCTGTGGAGGCAGAGCCCCTGGTCCTGTGGAGGCAGAGCCCCCTGGTCCTGTGGAGGCAGTGCCCCCTGGTCCTGTGGAGGCAGAGCCCCTGGTCCTGTGGAGGCAGTGCCCCTGGTCCTGTGGAGGCAGTGCCCCCTGGTCCTGTGGAGGCAGTGCCCCCTTGTCCTGTGGAGGCAGAGCCCCCTGGTCCTGTGGAGGCAGAGCCCCCTGGTCCTGTGGAGGCAGTGCCCCCTGGTCCTGTGGAGGCAGTGCCCCCTTGTCCTGTGGAGGCAGAGCCCCCTGGTCCTGTGGAGGCAGAGCCCCCTGGTCCTGTGGAGGCAGAGTGGCTCTGTGGAGGCAGTGTGGAGGTGTCAGGACAGAGGGACGCTGGCTGGATTGTAACTCTTAATGTCGTCTCTGTGAACGTCTGGGCTGTAACACTGGACTGTGGTGTTGCTGTACGAGTTGGTTTCAGGATCCTCCGATGACTGAATACTTTGGGTGGGGAGGGGCTGGGGGAGGGAGGGAGGGAGGGAGGGAGGGGAGGGTACACAAATGAATGATCTATTCTGTTGTACAGATTGAATACGTTGCATATGTACAAATGTGTAGTTGTGACATTATGTTTAGCAAAGTTGTGTTGCCACATATTTTTTCTATTTCAGGAAATGTTTAATCCTGATATCCATGAACATTTTCATCTCCTATCTTGATCGACGAGTCGTTCGGTTTGTTTTTTCGTTCATGTTTATTTGAGGTATCTGCGGGATTCAGACAACTGTAAACATATGGTGTATATTTTTGTACCTTATTGTATTTTGTCATTTGTTTTTTATTTATTTATGGTGGGTTAAACTATTTATATAAATGATGTAGAAAATGTGTTTCTTACATCTGATTATTTAAAACAAATGTTTTCCATGTTTAAGTTATTGGTCATTCAGGATTAATGCAATGTTTGTGAACATCTACTCTTTTTCCAGCTTTGATGAGAAAGCTTGTCATATACATTTGGAAAAAGGATTTACCGTAATTTAAGAATGTAGACTAGCCTCTCTGAGGGAGGAGCCTCTTGTCAGCTCCTTCCTGTGTGCGTGCAACCACCCCAGACTCACCAAACCCTCCTCCTGTAAATATGCCAGTTTGCTGATGAACTTATTTAAAACTAAGAAGGTTCCTACTCTTAGCTTTTACCTTGGATTGTTGTTTGCATGTCAAACATTTGTCTTTTCTTTGCATGTTGTTGATGTTGTTACCCTGTTCTCCTGCTCTGTTTCCTGTTCTGTTCTGTTCCTCCCCTCACATCGCTTTTTATTTATAACTTTTGTTTTGTTTTTCATTTTCTTTATTCCCTCCTGCATCTTCTGTTACTATGGTTACTCTTTCACTCATTCTCCAACACGCACACACACACAGTCCCCTAGGAGGGGCATGGCATTCTGGTGACCCAGAGAAAACAAAGCAATACCCATCGCTGTTCTCCTTCCTGGTGCACACTGGGAACACGAAGCACAGTTAGACAGCAGTGATGTTAGCTGGAACTAAACAAACTCTGATGATGTGTCCCCTGTAACATAACTGTGAACAACTGCAGTGCAAAAGAAAATAAATCTGTTAACTTTAAAGCCGCGTCCGACCTCTTTCTGAAATGACCCAGAGACGACGCCACGGGAAAGGGTTCGGTTCGGAAACTCAATCAAGATCTAACCCCAATTTATCAAAATTGATCTGTGTGAGATGACGTGACTGGGCTAAATAGACCTGCCGGTGACGGTAGGACATTTCAGGCTGTGACCCCAGCCGTGTCCTAGCCCCGGGGAGAAGGCAGTGCCCGTGTTTAGGAGGTCGAGAAGGTTTGGATGAAAAGTCATACCGTTTTTTTCCTTCGTTAACCATGTCCGAAATGACTAGGCCTAGTGGGCCTACTATAAACAAATACGTAGTGACCAATAGCAGAGGATGCCCACAGACTGATAGCCTACTCTTGCCCTCCATTTCTTCTAAAACGTCAGTTAGGCTATATCTCATTGATCAACTTTTGCAACACCGCCATGGATTTTTTTTGCATGGACACTAATAGGGCAAATTTGTCTCATTTGCGCAAATTTGCGTGTGTGCATTACGTGTGTTCGACTTCATGCAACGTCGCAACCGGCTGCCGCCGAAGAAGTGAATTGGTTACGCTTGGGACACATTGGTTGCGAAACTCCCGGAAGCGCCACGATCGGCTACGACTGTCTCAAGGCTGTTCACACCAGACGCGCATTTCTCCGCGCCATTTACCAAGACTTTTGGCCACTCTGAGCTGTCCTTTTTCACATGTAAGGTAACATGGTACATAAACATGTCATAGGCTATATCGAGGAAACGTGTTGATCCAACAGTAGGGGTCAGATGACTGAGCGGTTAGGGAATTGGGCTGTTATCAGAAGGTTGCTAGTTCGAATCCCAGCCGTGTCCCTGGGCAAGGCAATTGCCTGGGGGAATGTCCCTGTACTTACTGTAAATCGCTCTGGATAAGAGCGCCTGCTAAATAACTAAATGTAATGTAAATGTAATGTAACAGCGGCGCCAACAGCATCCCAGCATTCTACATTGTCCTTGTAAAATTGGTGCTGGGTGTCATACAAGTCCCTGTGCTTTTCAACTTCGAGAAATAATTTGATGTTGTCCATCTCCTTGAATTTCAGGCTGATTTTCTAATTCAACTTGGGGCTACTCTCAGTAGGCTATGTCTGCACGTGTAACCGGTGTGAATCGGTGAAACTCACTCCTCAGGTATGTAATGGGCCACCCACGTCAACAAATAGCTAGTTTTTCTTTGGCGTAGCTGGTAGTGGTCGCGCTTGGCAAGTCAGAGGTCGTGCGTTCGAGCCCAGCGAGTGGCGAACGACGCCTTGTAGTGACGGAGCGTGGCCACGTCCGTTACATATCGTCACACGCGTGTGTGTTGTGTGCAACGCTTGTTTCTCTCAAACAAACAAAACAACTACAGGCATGCTGGCTCAACAGATCAATCGGTTTATTTTCATTGGTTTTTATAATAAACAACCCAAAGAGCAGATAATGGTAACAACCCAAAGAGCAGATAATGGTAACAACCCAAAGAGCAGATAATGGTAACAACCCAAAGAGCAGATATTGATACATAGAAAGGATAGAAACTATGTCATTGTAATTTAATGCAAAAAAAAAAAATCAACAATAGAGTAGGTTTGTTTTTTGTTGTCCTTATCCCCTATACAAAGTGTATCTTATTAAACAAGTAGTTGTCGTCTTCCAATAATCACACAGGCACACGTTTTTATTTGAAGTTGTTGCAGCCTTCTTTAGCGGCCCGGGCATTATGTGTCAACTGACATCTTGAACTGGCAGCTTCTACATAGTACTGGACTGATCTATTTGGTAAAATAAAGCTATTTTTTTATTGTCTGGAAGTGGCTTTTAACTAGTAATTGCTCTCCAACTACAAGTTTTGATAGATAATGTCCTACAGGTGAGACACACAACTAATCACCTACAGGTGTTGCTCTCTTAGTGCTAAACATCTATGAAAATACTTACAGCTGAACGTATCTTTCTTGGTCTTGATTACAGCAAATCTTTGCAAAAGTGTTATTTTGCTTGTCTATACAAGCAAATAGTGTGCCTAGCCCTGTACAGTTAATATTCAACACTTTCAACTTAATTTTCAGTTTCAAACTTTTCAGTTTCAAACTTATAAATTGTAAATGGTCCACTGACTGCACAGTAAGAGGTAGCAAAGCGTGCCCAACCATGATCCCACTCTAACACAGCTGCTAGTTACGGGCATGCAATCTTTTTCCTGACATTAATTTGTGTGCCTAGTCTCTTCACAGTTTGCCACTGAGTCGCCGTGGCCAGTTGTGAGTCAGGAGGGGGGACTGTATTATACTTGGATGCGAGTCGGACCTGCGGTTCAGCGTTCAGGTAGTGGTAGCCATCTCTTTCCTGACAACTAATTACATATGGTAATTATACATTAAAACACCTGCGGTTTATAGTCCAGTGCGGTTTATATATGTACACATCTTTCTATGTAAATTACGGTACTTCAGCTTCACTGACTAGAGTCAGTCAACATCAATTTCATTCAAGCGACTCCTAAAAATATTTTCAGTAATTGATTTATTATGGCTTTAGATAAGCATCATCATTCTTTAACACAGAGGAGAGGAATACTAGGGACCTCCTGTGTAACAACAGGTTTCACTCTCCCATAGTGCAGTGACTGCACAAATCTTATCATACTTGCATGTCAGAAAGAAGCGGGCCTGTGACCCAGGTGGCAAAGCAATGCAAGATTTAAATTCGTACACATAATGATCACCTGCAAAGCTTCGTAAATATAATTTTTTTACCCATTCCCATTGGCCCCTCTGCACGTTTGTACTACAACTGCCCTCTGATGGGTACAATCCAACCCATGAGTTTGCAAAACATGTTTTATAATCAGTAAAGGATTTGTTAATGAAAAGGCGAGCACAGGCATAGCCACTCTCCGTGTACAGTTGCAGACTGGCTTCATAACCTGCAATCTTAGTGGGGGGGTTCCAGTATGCATCATCCAGCATGGGGCTCTCCCTGATGACTTCATCATCCTTGGTCACGAGTCGGAGCTGCAGTCCACGGTTCAGGCTGTGTCTGGTGTCTAGGTATCCGTGGCTCTCCGTAAAATTGTATGACTGTAAAACATCCCAGCTGTAGAGCTCCAACTTCGCGCCCACATTTAGCAGACTGTGAGGTATGTTGTCCCATTTCATGCGAGCGTAGCCACCTCTTGTAGTGCGAACCTCCAGCTTGATATCAGCACACTGCATTTTTAACCTGGAAGACAGATAATGCTGTTCTCGATTTTAGAATCTAGAATGCTGTTCTAGACAAATCTGTTCTAGATTTTCATAATGACTTGTTTCTGTGTTCTCTCTTTATATCTAACCGTATTATAATGCAAGACTAGCTTGATATTCTGAGGAAAATTAGGCACAATTTTAAAGCAAAGAGTGGTATGATCAATCATCTAATATTTTCCAATTTCAGAATAGTTGTCCTAGTGTCCAATTGTTTATGTACATCAAAGCAGTCAATGGACAATTAAACATATTATATTTAAACTTTCAACACAACCCAAAGTACAAAACTGAGTAGCACAGAATGAAAGATTTCCGCATCTTAAAAGGAAAGTCTTACCTGTTTGTGGTAAACCAACGATGAATCTCAGCATCTTCTCACCTCCTTTTAACCTCTGAGCACAGCTTTAACACGCCTACTATTACTTCCTAGGCAGATGCGTGTGTGTGTGGGTGTGTGTGTTTGTACATGCCCAGCAATCTCATGGTTCCATGGAATGGGCGATTGGTATCAGCGAGTCTTGACTTGTATTCTTCTATACTTGATTTCCACAGAAGTGCTGATTGCACTCCAAATTTCATTGTATGCAAATACAAGGACAATGAAGGCTTTTTTATCTGTCTTTTTTCTAGTGTCACAACCCAAGGAGTCCCTCCTTGAGTCACCACCTTACCGCGGTGGAGGGGTTTGCGTGTCCTAGTGATCCTGGAAGCTATGTTGTCGGGGGCTTTATGCCCCTGGTAGGGTCACCCAAGGCAAACAGGTTCCAGGTGAAAGACCAGACAAAGTGTGGCTCAAAAAAACCAACCATGAAGAAAAACATTAATGGTTCTCAGTTGCCCCTGCCCGGAAGCGGGTCACCGGGGCCCCCCCCTGGAGCCAGGCCCGGGGGTGGGGCTCGATGGCGAGCGCCTGGTGGCTGGGCCTTTTCCCATGGGGCCCGGTCGGGCACAGCCCGAAGAGACAACGTGGGACCCTCTTCCAGTGGGCTCACCATCCGCAGGAGGGGTCATGGGGGTCGGGTGCAGTGTGAGACGGGCGGCGGCTGAAGGCGGGGGCCTTGGCGGTCCGATCCTCGGCTGAAGAAGCTAGCTTTAAGGACGTGGAATGTCACCTCGCTGGCGGGAAAGGAGCCTGAGCTGGTGCGCGAGGTAGAGAGTTTCCGGCTAGATATAGTCGGCCTCGCCTCGACGCACACAGCATAGGCTCCGGAACCAGTCTCCTTGAGAGGGGCTGGACTCTCTTCCACTCTGGAATTGCCCTTGGTGAGAGGCGTAGAGCTGGGGTGGGAATACTTGTTTCCCCTCGGTTCGGCGCCTGTACATTGGGGTTCACCCTGGTGGACAAGAGGGTAGCCTCCCTCCGCCTTCGGGTGGGGGGACGGGTCCTCACTGTCGTTTGTGCTTATGCACCAAACGGCAGCTCAGAGTACCCACCCTTTTTGGAGTCTCTGGGGGGGGTGCTGGAAAGCGCTCCTCCCGGGGATTCCCTCGTCCGGCCCAAACGTAATGTGAGGGTCTGCTGGGAACGGCTGGCGGAACCCTCTGTCAGAAGGAGCTTCAACTCCCACCTCCGGGAGAGCTTCGATCATGGCTCGGGGGGAGCCGGGGACATTGAGTCCGAATGGGCCATGTTCCGGGCCTCCATTGTTGAAGCGGCTGACCGGAGCTGCGGCCGCAAGGCGGTCGGTGCATGTCGCGGCGGTAACCCTCGGACCCGGTGGTGGACTCCGGAGGTGAGGGATGCCGTCAAGTTGAAGAAGGAGGCCTATCGGACTTTATTGGCCGGTAGGACTCCTGAGGCAGCTGATGTGTACCGGCAGGCCAAGCTGTATGCGGCTTTGGCGGTCGCGGAGGCAAAAACCCGGGCATGGGAGGAGTTCGGCGAGGCCATGGAGAATGACTTCCGAACAGCTTCAAAAAGGTTCTGGACCACCATCCGGCGGCTCAGTAGGGGGAAGCAGTGCTCTGTCAACACTGTATACGGTGCGGATGGTGCGCTGCTGACCTCGACAGGGAACGTCCTGGATCGGTGGAAGGAATACTTCGAAGACCTCCTTAATTCCACCAACACGCTTTCCGACGTGGAGGCAGAGTCTGGGGACATCGGGGGGGGCCCTTCTATCTCTGGGGCTGAGGTCGCCGAGGTGGTTAAAAAGCTCCGCGGTGGCAGGGCCCCTGGGGTGGATGAGGTCCGCCCGGAGTTCCTTAAGGCTCTGGATGTTGAAGGGCTGTCTTGGCTGACACGACTCTGCAACATCGCGTGGACATCGGGGACAGTGCCTCTGGACTGGCAGACCGGGGTGGTGGTTCCCCTCTTTAAAAAGGGGGACCGGAGGGTGTGCTCCAACTTTAAGGGGATCACACTCCTCAGCCTCCCTGGGAAAGTCTATTCAGGGGTCCGTCGGATTGTCGAACCTCGGATTCAGGAGCAATGTGGTTTTCGTCCTGGCCGTGGAACAGTGGACCAGCTCTATACCCTCCGCAGAGTCCTGGAGGGTACATGGGAGTTCGCCCAACCAGTCTACACATGTTTTGTGGATTTGGAAAAGGCGTTCGACCGTGTCCCTCGGGGGCTCATGTGGGGGGTGCTCCGAGAGTATGGGGTACCGGATTCCCTGATCGGGGATGTCCGGTCCCTGTACGACCGGTGCCAGAGTTTGGTCCGCATTGCCGGTAGTAAGTCGAACTTGTTTCCGGTGAGGGTTGGACTCCGCCAGGGCTGCCCTATGTCACCGATTCTGTTCATTACCTATATGGACAGAATTTCTAGGCGTAGCCAGGGTGTTGAGGGGGTCCGGTTTGGTGACCTCAGGATCGGGTCGCTGCTTTTTGCAGATGATGTGGTCCTGTTGGCTTCATCGGGCCGTGACCTTCAGCTCTCACTGGAGCGGTTCGCAACCGAATGTGAAGCGGCTGGGATGCGAATCAGCACCTCCAAATCTGAGGCTATGGTAATCCACCGGAAAAGGGTGGAGTGCCATCTCCGGGTCGGGGAGGAGATCCTGAACCAAGTGGAGGAGTTCAAGTATCTTGGGGTCTTGTTCACGAGTGAGGGAAGAATGGAGCGCGAGGTCGACAGGCAGATCGGTGCGGCGTCCGCAGTGATGCAGGCTCTGCATCGGTCCGTCGTGGTGAAGAAGGAGCTGAGTCGAAAGGCGAAACTCTCTATTTACCAGTCGATCTACGTTCCTACCCTCACCTATGGTCACAAACTATGGGTAGTGACTGAAAGAACGAGATCACGAATACAAGCGGCCGAAATGAGCTTTCTCCGCAGGGTGTCCGGGCTCTCCCTTAGAGATAGGGTGAGAAGCTCGGTCATCCGGGAGGGGCTCAGAGTAGAACCGCTGCTCCTCCGCGTCGAGAGGAGCCAGCTGAAGTGGCTTGGGCATCTGATTAGGATGCCTCCTGGACGCCTCCCTGGTGAGGTGTTCCGGGCACGTTCCACTGGGAAGAGGCCCCGGGGAAGACCCAGGACAGCTGGATGGACTATGTCTCTCGGATGGCCTGGGAACGCCTCGGGGTCCCCCAGGAAGAGCTGGTGGAAGTGGCCGGGGAGAGGGAAGTCTGGGCCTCCCTGCTTAGGTCGCTGCCCCCGCGACCCGATCCCCGGACAAGCGTCAGATGATGGATGGATGGCACAGAATGAAAGATTTCCGCATCTTAAAAGGAAAGTCTTACCTGTTTGTGGTAAACCAACGATGAATCTCAGCATCTTCTCACCTCCTTTTAACCTCTGAGCACAGCTTTAACACGCCTACTATTACTTCCTAGGCAGATGCGTGTGTGTGTGTGGGTGTGTGTGTTTGTACATGCCCAGCAATCTCATGGTTCCATGAAATGGGCGATTGGTATCAGCGAGTCTTGACTTGTATTCTTCTATACTTGATTTCCACAGAAGTGCTGATTGCACTCCAAATTTCATTGTATGCAAATACAAGGACAATGACGGCTTTTCTATCTGTCTTTTTTCTAGTGTCACAACCCAAGGAGCAGATACTGACACACAGGAAGGATAGGGCACCACGCAATTTATGCTTTTGCATACGTAGCCAATGCTACATGCTTTGATACCCAAATAAATGTCCTGGTGCACTTAACTCTGTCAGGCTATTGCATTTTGTACTTCTGTCGATCAATTTATTACTTCTTGTTAGTTAGCCTACTACATCCAATCAGCGCTAAAGTGTAGTACCTACCCTTTCCGTTCAGAGTTAATGTAATGTGTTTTTGAGTTAATGTAATGTCGTTTTCCATTTGGGGGAGCGTGTTTTTGTATTGGGGGGAGGTGAACAAGTCATGGGGGATGTACTCATATTAGGGGGTGTGTTTTGCACTTCAGGGCCACCGTATTGGAGGGTCTGTCGAAAGACTGCATATCCTTTTGATTGACAGCCATTTAGGACTCTAACAAGTCACCGAAGCTATAAGAGCTCATTCCTATTGCGGATTTCTCATGCTTTCTTTGACCGGACATTTTCGCACATTATTTTTGTTTTCACTCTGAATGTTTCTGATGTTATGCGCGGTGCCGTTGACCCACTCGGCATCTGGTAACCTGAGGCCCCCCTGATCGCGAGGCCCAGGGCTGCAGCCCCTAAAGCCCATTGCCTTAATCCGGCCCTGGGAAGGATAGGGCACCAGTGTTTCTCTACAATGTTTAAGATGTTTCCCTAGACTCTTCAAAGTTTGCCGTCAAAATAACTTTAACTGTTATTTACCTAACTTGTGGAGGGATGTTTCTTGTATATCATGTGATTTGTGAACAATATTGATAGATAGCTGAGAGGTGGCAGTCCTTTGTGCTGGGCAGTCGGGTCTGTCGCTGTGGTCTGTGGTCTGTCGTGTGTGGTATGCCGGCTGTGGCCTGTGGTTTGTGGTCTGTCATCTGTGGTTTGTGGTCTGTGGTTTCTGGTTCAAAAACACAATGTTAGCGGGATACTTGTCCTCTCTTATGACAATAGTTACAGCTAAACATATCTTTCTTGGTCTTGATTACAACAAATCTTTCCAAAGTGTTACTTTGCTTACTCCTGAGATTTGACAGTTTGATAAGCCCAATAAATATGCTGCGTGTTGGAAAGAGAGTTCAGTCAAGACACTCACATATTAGATTTGAGCATTGATTGATAACCATGACATGGAAATAGGTTTGACTTTGGCGGAGTGGATGATCTAAGGCAGTGGTTCCCAAACATTGTACAGTCCCGTACCCCTTCTGACATTCAATCTCCATCTCCCCCCCCCCCCCGGCGCACATTTACAGCTTTTAACACTTCAAACTTGTCAGGGATTTCAGGACTCGGATGGAAGTTTAGATCAAAATAATCAAACTGAGTTTTATTAGCAATACATCCAATACGACCAGGAGGTGGAAGCTCTGCATCAGACTCACTGTCAGTGGCCATGTTAGTAGCTTGGCTAGCAACAAATGTACTGCTGCTGGCACCCTGATCCAAGAACTCGTAAGAGCAAGTTCTAAATTGCTATCACCGGCAAGATAATCCTCAATTGTAGGCCTACTGGTAGAAGCCAATGGTGTCTCTTTGGACGGGGATGAACTATTTCCAACCACTTGTCCATGTTCGTGCAGCCATCGGAACAAGCTCCCGCTTTCCTACACAAGTCATCAGCAAGTGAAATTCTGATGCACCGTTGTGCATGTTTTAACTATACGTCACTACATGTAGCCATTTTTTGTAGTGTAATTATTTTGCTGCATATGGCTATACATTTTTGGCAATGCAATTTGGCGATTCAGACTATTTAAGATTTCACGTCTATTTATATCTCAGTTTGAAAATGTATTATTTTAATTTTATTTTTTACTTTGAAAACGCAAATCAAATACTCTCCCCATGTACCCCCTGAACCACTTCGCGTACCCCTGGGTGGTTCCAGTTTGGGAACCGATGATCTAAGGGAAGCGCTCCCTGCCTCCTCAATGCAATCTCATGGTTCCATGGAATGGGCAGGTTTTTAAACCCTCTCCTTGGTATCAGCGAGTCTTGACTTGTGTTCTTCTATACTTGATTTCCACAGAAGTGCTGATTGCCCTCCAAATGTTGTTGTATGCAAATACAAGGACAATGAAGGCTTTTCTATCGGTCTTTCTTCTAGTGTCACAACCCAAGGAGCAGATACTGACACACAGGAAGGATAGGGCACCAGTGTTTCTCTTTGACTTTGGCGGAGTGAATGATCTAAGGGAAGCGCTCCCTGCCTCCTCAATGCGACATACATGACATATGAGGCAGGGAGCAATAGAGATATAATCCCCCTGATGGAGAGAACACACAGACAGCATGGGGAGAAGGGGATGGCGGAGGGCGGCAGCGCCTTGAGCCAGTCGTAGCTAATCGTGACGCTTCTGGGTGCTTTGCAGCCAGTGTGTCCCAGGCATCCCGGGCTGGTCACCTTTCAGCTGCTCTGAGCTTTCCTTTTTGTCAGGAGGGGGCACATGAGCTGTATGTGATGTCCTACACGCGTGATGTTCTACACGTGATGTTCTACATGTTTGATGTCCTACACGCTTGATGTTCTACACGCTTGATGTTCTACATGTGTGATGTACGGTGGCCCTGAAATGCAAAACACAACGGCAAATAGGAAAACACAACGGCAAATAGGAAAACACAACGGCAAATCTTTTAACAGGAAGGAGCGGTGAAAAACAATAACAGCACCTGTTTGAATGTTTTTTGACAGGACAGACAGCAGCACCATCTCGATTTACTGACATTTTCGGTATACTAACACATAATATCAATTGGTTACTGGTGTGTTGCATCATGTATAGGTCTCATACTTTATTAACATTCATGTATTACATGATTAACCTATAACAATAGGCAGCCATATTGTGAAGCAGAGCTAGAAATGGCTATGCTAGCACTGTAGTGATGTTGTACACATGTGATGTTCTGCACGTGATGTTCTGCATGCGTGATGTTTTACACAAGTGATGTTGTACACAAGTGATGTTTTGCACACAGGCCATTTCCTCAGTGTGATGTCACTTCCTGCAGGTAGGGTGGAGGGAGCACAGCCTCTCCACCAGGGTATCCTCCAGGCCTGCCAGCAGGGGAGGGGGGGCCTCCAGCATCAGTCTGTGGAAGTCCTCTCTCTCCAGGAGTTCCTCCATGTTCTGCAGGAAGAAACCTTCACAGAACCTCCTGAGTTCTGTCCCCCCAAAGCCCTGCACACACACACACACACACACACGCACACACACAAGCAAGCACACACACACACACACACACACACATATACATTTTGATTACTTGAGGATCTTGAAAATACAGTCCTAGTAACAGACAACCCACCAGCTTGTATATAGCTGCAGTGCTGAGTTGACCCACCAGCTTGTATACAAATATACATATATATGCGGTGGTGAGTTAAGAGTTCTTGGCTGTGGTCCCCTACCTCAGCAGCCTCATACAGCCCAACACAGCTGTCCAGGGTCACGCCCTGGGAGAGCAGCGCCTCGCAGCACCTCAGCAGCGCCCCCAGCTGGAAGAGACAGGCCACTGGCAGCAACTGGATGGAAGGGGAGGAGGCATCATTAACACCATCTTAACCATAGACAGACTCTCACCACCAACAGTACTGCACTCTGCAGTGTGTGAATGTGTGTGTGTGTTCTAACAAGGGCTGCAACAATTATTAAGAGTTGGCAACAATTTAATTATCGATGTGTTGTGTCGCGCAACTTTTACGCTACTCAATAAGTTGCGGAGAGTATTATCCACAGCCTTTACTTTTTCAATGGAGTTTCAAAACAAGTGATAGAAAATCATTCATCTTTGAAAATAGCTTAATCCTCGCAAATCTTAACTTTTTCAAAATTGTGTCAAAAAATCTCAAATATACACCAGATTATTCTAATATTGTCTGGCATACTTCCGCACCCTTTACCTTTTGAATTAAGTTTAGAACAAAATTATAAGAAATCGTTAATCTCTGAAAAATCCATGAAATCCTCACTAATCTTTACAACCTTTTCAGAATTGTACTGAAAAATCTCACAAACACCAGGTTATTCTAATAAAGTCTGGCCTACTTCCACAACCTTTCAATTTTCAATAATGCTTTTAACAAATCTCAAATACATTTCTCATCTCTGAAAACAGCATTAAATCCACGCTAATATTAATAACTTGTGTGCCTGTTTGTGCACATTCTGAGGATTTTTTGCACTGTGAATTTGTCAGTTCTGTTTTTGAATAATGGGTTGGAAATTAATGCTTTTTTGTTTGTTTTTATCCGATTCATCGATTAATCAAAAAAATAATCGACAGATTAATGGATTATTAAAAGAACCATTAGTTGCAACCCTAGTTCTAACGTCCATGGTGAGGTGTGTGTGTGTGTTATCACCTCCATGGTGAGGTGTGTGTGTGTGTGTTATCACCTCCATGGTGAGGTGTGTGTGTGTGTGTGTGTGTTATCACGTCCATGGTGAGGTGTGTGTGTGTGTTATCACCTCCATGGAGTCTTCCTGTGTCAGAGTCAGTCCTTCTGTCCCTCCACAGTATAGAGACGACATCATTTTCTGGAACAAATCACTTCATTCAGGACATTCAAGTCGAAGAAAATGTTTAGTCTAAAATGATTCTGCCCCCTCCCTCCCCCCTACCCTCTGCTGACATCACCACATGGAGCGTACCTCGAACGTTCCATACGTGATGTCACTGACGTGGATGATCCTGTTGTCAGGGCAACCGCCAGACCCACTTGGACCCAACAGAGATCTGAAGCTGAGCAGGAACACAGAGAGATGATACTCACACTCACACTCACACTCACACTCACACTCACACTTACAGGTAGGCTCACCTGGCGGAGGCTGACAGGAGCAGGACTCTGTGTCCGTGGAAGGGCCGTCCCTCCACCAGGAAGGTCACGTCAGACATCTCCTCGCTGTTCAGGAACCCAGCGTCTGACAGCAGGGAGACAGCACTTAGTATTAATCTGTACTTGGTGGCTTGATCAATATTATTTCTTGTCATTGCGCCCATTTTTTAATTTCCTGACTATCACCCACAACAAACGTAAGCTAGTCTACAAAGCTACCATGGAGAGGTACCTAGCTGTATAGAGTACCTAGCTGTATAGAGGTACCTAGCTGTATAGAGTACCTAGCTGTATAGAGTACCTAGCTGTATAGAGTACCTAGCTGTATAGAGGTACCTAGCTGTATAGAGTACCTAGCTGTATAGAGTACCTAGCTGTATAGAGTACCTAGCTGGATGGAGGTACCTAGCTGTATAGAGTACCTAGCTGTAAAGAGGTGCCTAGCTGTATAGAGTACCTAGCTGTATAGAGTACCTAGCTGTAAAGAGGTACCTAGCTGTATAGAGTACCTAGCTGTATAGAGTACCTAGCTGTATAGAGTACCCAGCTGTATAGAGTACCTAGCTGGATGGAGGTACCTAGCTGTATAGAGTACCTAGCTGTATAGAGTACCTAGCTGTATAGAGTACCTAGCTGTAAAGAGGTACCTAGCTGTATAGAGTACCTAGCTGTATAGAGTACCTAGCTGTAAAGAGGTACCTAGCTGTATAGAGTACCTAGCTGTATAGAGTACCTAGCTGGATGGAGGTACCTAGCTGTATAGAGTACCTAGCTGTATAGAGTACCTAGCTGTATAGAGTACCTAGCTGTAAAGAGGTACCTAGCTGTATAGAGTACCTAGCTGTAAAGAGGTACCGAGCTGTATAGAGTACCTAGCTGTATAGAGTACCTAGCTGTAAAGAGGTACCGAGCTGTATAGAGTACCTAGCTGGATGGAGGTACCTAGCTGTATAGAGTACCTAGCTGTATAGAGTACCTAGCTGTATAGAGTACCTAGCTGTATAGAGGTACCTAGCTGGATGGAGAGGGAGGGGTCAAGAGGAGGAACAGCAGGAATGGGAGCAGGACTGTAGCAGTGAGAGAAGATGGAGACCAGCCTCCTGGTCACCTCAGAGTCCTGGAGAAGGAAAGTCAGTAGGAGCTCAGTGTGCTGGGTTTAACAGGAGCACTAACATGTATACACAAAACACAGAGTGACTGGAAGATAAACAAGATAAATAAAGAAGATTAGATCAAAATATGTTTTTGCGTAAATGATGTAGTAACAATTTAATATGGAGCAGTTTTAACATGTTGTGTTAATCATGGATTAGCGCTTGTTGTGTCATCAAGCACCTTGCTGGAGGCAAACATGCTGAACAGCAGGGGTAGGCCGGACGAGACCAGGGCCTCGCAGTACTCCTCCGGCCTGAGAGAGGGGAAGTCTGAGAGGAGGACGAGGACAGCGTCGTCCCTGGAGAGCTGCCAGGCACTCTGGAGAGACAGCAGCCAGGCGTGGAACTGCCACGGCACGCCTGGGGGTCAGAGGTCAGAGGTGATATTTATGTTTCTAATGGGCCATACGCTGTGGATGTTACTGTTCAACTGTTGAAATATTATTGTTGCACTGTGCCTGGTAGCTGAGATGTGGTTACTTTACACTGTGCCTGGTAGCTGAGATGTTACTTTACACTGTGTCTGGAAGCTGGGATGTTAATTTTCACTGCGTCTGGTAGCTGGGATGTTAATTTTCAATGCGTCTGGTAGCTGAGATGTTACTTTACACTGTGTCTGGTAGCTGAGATGTTACTTTACACTGTGTCTGGTAGCTGAGATGTTACTTTACACTGTGTTTGGTAGCTGAGATGTTACTTTACACTGTGTCTGGTAAATACAGACATTTCCTTGACCCAGGCCTAAATACTGTAGAACTCTGAATTTCTGATCTTTGGTCTTCTTCTACCTAGATGCACTGTTTGTATGTTGCTTTTGATGGAAAGCTCTGCTAAATGACTAAAACGTAATGTAATGTAACAACAGGTGATAAATGAGGCATTTGGACCAGATGAGAAGGTAAACGGGAGAGTAGCTTTACCATACCTAGAGCCCTCAGTTCCATGGTGATGTCCAGGTAGCCGTGCTCAGCGCTGCAGTAGGCTGCCTGCTGGAGAGCCTTCATCCTGGGCTTGGACAGTCGGGGAAGGGGGCTGGAGCTGAGGGGACTGGGGGTGGAGGATGTGGGGCTGGGGGTGGGGGTGGAGGATGTGGGGCTGGAGCGGGGAGCGCTGAGGCCAGAGAGGAGGCCAGAGGTTGGGCCTCCTGGGGGGAGGGCCCCATCCTCCACCCCCTCAGCCAGGATCTCCTCCAGGGACAGGATGTCTGAGTCTGGTCCCAGCTGCCTCTGCTGGCCCAGCAGCCTGATCAACACGTCCCTGCACAGGGAGCACACACACACACATGAATACACACACATAAATATACACAAACACATACATACATATATACACATCCTCACACACACACCTGTGTCCATGAGCAGTGGCGCAGCTGAAGCAGTTGAGGTCCTCGTCCAGCGATGACCCCGTGACCCCGGCCTCCTGCTCCCTGACCAGGGGGTCAGCCCCAAACACCAGCAGCAGGCTCACCATCTCATAGTGACCTGCACACACACACGGGGTGTGTGAGTGTGTGTGTGAGTGTTAGTGTGTGTGATAGATAGGGTGTGTGTGTGCTCACCAGCAGCGGAGGCCAGCTGTAGTGGCGTCTCAGTGGAGCAGTGCTGCCCATCTGTCATGGCAGCTCCCTCCACCTCTGCTCCCGCCTCCAGCAGCAACTACACCCAGGATCACATGACCACACCCAGGATCACATGACCACACCCAGGATCACATGACCACACCCAGGATCACATGACCACACCTAGGATCACATGACCACCCAGGATCACATGACCACACCCAGGATCACATGACCACACCCAGGATCACATGACCACACCCAGGATCACATGACCACACAGGATCACATGACCACACCCAGGATCACATGACCACACCCAGGATCACATGACCACCCAGGATCACATGACCACACCCAGGATCACATGACCACACAGGATCACATGACCACCCAGGATCACATGACCACCCAGGATCACATGACCACCCAGGATCACATGACCACACAGGACGGTCACATGACCACACAGGACGGTCACATGACCAGCCCACCAGCAAAGCCACCAACAACATAGCAGCACTGAGACTGAACATGTCATGCTACTGATACAGTGAGTCCAATATGTATTTGATCCCTTGCTGATTTTGCCGGTTTGCCCACTAATAAAGACATGATCAGTCTATAAATTTATGATAATATGTATTCAAACATGGAGAGACAGAATATCAAAAAAAATATCCAGAAAATGAACCTAAGGAATATATATTAATTGATTTGTATTTCATTGAGGGAAATAAGTATTTGATCCCTTAGTATTCATTAGGAGTTCTGGCTTTTACAGACCAGGTAGACACTCCCAATCGACTTGTTACCTGAACTGAAGCCACCTGTTCTCACTACTCACTCGTGTGAAAAACACCTGTTCACAGAATCAGACAATCAGACAGATTCCAAACTGTTCACCATGGGGAAGACCAAAGAGCTGTCTCAGGACCTCAGAGTCAGGATTGTTGATCTCCACAAAGCTGGAATGGGGTACAAAAAGATTAGCAAGGTGTTGGATTTGAAGGTAACAACCATTGGTGCAATTGTAAGAAAATTTAAAAAGCATAACATGATCATCAACAGACCTCGGTCCGGTGCTCCTAAGAAGATTCCACCTCGTGGGGTAGCAATGATTCTGAGAACGGTCAAAAATCATCCTGCAACCACTCGGCAGGAGTTGGCAAATGACCTGAAGGCAGCTGGGACCACAGTTTGCAAGGAAACAATAGGCAACACTTTGCGCAGCAATGGGTTAACATCCCGCAGTGCCCGAAAGGTACCCCTTCTCAAAAAGGCACATGTGGACGCGCGCCTTAAGTACGCCAATGATCACCTGAAAGATGAACCAAGTTATTGGGAGAAAGTTATGTGGTCGGACGAGACCAAAATTGAGCTTTTTGGCCTCAATTCTACCCGTCATGTGTGGAGGAAAAAAAATGCTGCTTATGACCCCAAGAACACTGTGCCCACCGTCAAGCATGGAGGTGGAAGCATAATGTTTTGGGGGTGTTTCTCCGCCAAGGGTACAGGGCCACTTCACCGCATCACTGGGAAGATGGATGGAGCCATGTACCGTACAATCCTGAAGGACAACCTCCTCCCCTCTGCCAGGAAGCTGAAAATTGGCCGTGGTTGGGTCTTCCAACATGATAATGACCCGAAGCACACAGCAAAGGCAACAAAGGATTGGCTCAAGAAACATCACATCAAGGTCATGGAATGGCCCAGCCAGTCACCGGACCTCAATCCGATCGAAAATCTATGGAGGGAGCTGAAGGTCAGAGTGGCCAGGCGACAGCCCACCAACCTTCATGATTTAGAGAGGATCTGCAAAGAAGAGTGGGCCAAAATTCCACCTGGTGTGTGTGCTAAACTTGTGGTTAACTACAAAAAACGTCTCACTGCTGTGCTTGCAAACAAAGGCTTTGCCACTAAGTATTGAGTGTGTTTGGCCAGAGGGATCAAATACTTATTTCCCTCAATGATATACGAATTAATTAAAATATATTCTTTAAAGTTATTTTCTGGAATTTCTTTTTGATATTTTGTCTCTCCATGTTTGAATACATATTATCATAAATTTATAGACTGATCATGTCTTTATTAGTGGGCAAACCGGCAAAATCAGCAAGGGATCAAATACATATTGGACTCACTGTAGATCTAACAGGAAGTGAGGTCTGACCTGACAGGATGTTAACAGGAAGTGAGGCCTCACCTGAGCCACAGAGAGGTGTCCGTGCAGCACAGCGAAGCTGAGGGCCGTCCAGCCCCGGGTGTCTGTGTGGACAGAGGGCCGTCTGGGAGAGCATCCTGGGACCTGACAGAGACCAGCCATACAGCAGGGATGGGAGGATGACCAGGAGCCAATGGAACCAATGTCCAATGTCCAATGGAAAGTAGCTGTCCACATCTGTGTGTGTGTGGTCTCACCTGCAGGTCCAGGTGTGTGTGTGGTCTCACCTGCAGGTCCAGGTGTGTGTGTGTGTGTGTGGTCTCACCTGCAGGTCCAGGTGTGTGTGTGGTCTCACCTGCAGGTCCAGGTGTGTGTGTGTGTGTGTGGTCTCACCTGCAGGTCCAGGTGTGTGTGTGGTCTCACCTGCAGGTCCAGGTGTGTGTGTGGTCTCACCTGCAGGTCCAGGTGTGTGTGTGTGTGGTCTCACCTGCAGGTCCAGGTGTGTGTGTGTGTGGTCTCACCTGCAGGTCCAGGTGTGTGTGTGTGTGGTCTCACCTGCAGGTCCAGGTGTGTGTGTGGTCTCACCTGCAGGTCCAGGTGTGTGTGTGTGTGGTCTCACCTGCAGGTCCAGGTGTGTGTGTGTGTGGTCTCACCTGCAGGTCCAGGTGTGTGTGTGTGTGGTCTCACCTGCAGGTCCAGGTGTGTGTGTGTGTGTGTGGTCTCACCTGCAGGTCCAGGTGTGTGTGTGTGTGGTCTCACCTGCAGGTCCAGGTGTGTGTGTGTGTGGTCTCACCTGCAGGTCCAGGTGTGTGTGTGTGTGTGTGGTCTCACCTGCAGGTCCAGGTGTGTGTGTGGTCTCACCTGCAGGTCCAGGTGTGTGTGTGTGTGTGTGGTCTCACCTGCAGGTCCAGGTGTGTGTGTGGTCTCACCTGCAGGTCCAGGTGTGTGTGTGGTCTCACCTGCAGGTCCAGGTGTGTGTGTGGTCTCACCTGCAGGTGCAGGTGTGTGTGTGTGTGTGTGGTCTCACCTGCAGGTCCAGGTGTGTGTGTGTGTGGTCTCACCTGCAGGTGCAGGTGTGTGTGTGTGTGTGTGGTCTCACCTGCAGGTCCAGGTGTGTGTGTGGTCTCACCTGCAGGTCCAGGTGTGTGTGTGTGTGTGTGGTCTCACCTGCAGGTCCAGGTGTGTGTGTGTGTGGTCTCACCTGCAGGTGCAGGTGTGTGTGTGTGTGTGTGGTCTCACCTGCAGGTCCAGGTGTGTGTGTGGTCTCACCTGCAGGTCCAGGTGTGTGTGTGTGTGGTCTCACCTGCAGGTCCAGGTGTGTGTGTGGTCTCACCTGCAGGTCCAGGTGTGTGTGTGGTCTCACCTGCAGGTCCAGGTGTGTGTGTGGTCTCACCTGCAGGTGCAGGTGTGTGTGTGTGTGTGTGGTCTCACCTGCAGGTCCAGGTGTGTGTGTGTGTGGTCTCACCTGCAGGTGCAGGTGTGTGTGTGTGTGTGTGGTCTCACCTGCAGGTCCAGGTGTGTGTGTGGTCTCACCTGCAGGTCCAGGTGTGTGTGTGTGTGTGTGGTCTCACCTGCAGGTCCAGGTGTGTGTGTGTGTGGTCTCACCTGCAGGTGCAGGTGTGTGTGTGTGTGTGTGGTCTCACCTGCAGGTCCAGGTGTGTGTGTGGTCTCACCTGCAGGTCCAGGTGTGTGTGTGTGTGGTCTCACCTGCAGGTCCAGGTGTGTGTGTGGTCTCACCTGCAGGTCCAGGTGTGTGTGTGGTCTCACCTGCAGGTCCAGGTGTGTGTGTGGTCTCACCTGCAGGTCCAGGTGTGTGTGTGTGTGGTCTCACCTGCAGGTGCAGGTCCAAGTGTGTGTGGTCTCACCTGCAGGTGCAGCTGGGCCCCAGCCTCTAGCAGGATCTGGACCAGAGCTTCGTCTCCAGACGCACAGGCAAACATCAGAGGACTCAGACCCTGGACGGCAGGACACAGCTGGGGTTGGTGGCTGGATGGACCGTGAAACTATCCTCCCCCCTCCTCCCCCTTGCTCCCACCTCCTCCTACCTGCAGGTCCAGGGTGTTGACCCCCTCCTCCCCCAGCAGCAGCAAGGCCGGGGTCACCAGGTCGGCCCTCCCACTGGCCAGCATCTTGAAACCCTGCTCTTGCTGTAGGCCGGTGCAGAGGGCCTTCACAGGCCCCGCCCAGTAGCCAGGGAGACACTCTGGCCTGGAGGAGGGAGGGAGGGAGGGAGGGAGGGAGGGAGGGAGGGAGGGGGGATGGGGAGAGGGAGGGAGGGAGGGAGGGAGGGAGGGGAGGGAGGGAGGGAGGGAGGGAGGGAGGGAGGGAGGGAGGGAGGGAGGGAGGGAGGGAGGGAGGGAGGGAGGGAGGGAGGGAGGGAGGGAGGGAGGGAGGGAGGGAGGGGAGGGAGGGGGGGGGAGGGAGGGGGAGGGAGGGAGGGAGATGAATATGGGTTGTTTCTCTGTTTTCTGTTAACTTTCTGTAAACGTAACATTACTGTGTTTTTTGTTCAAAGTGTTTTGCAAGTTTTAACCAAAGTGTTCTGGTAACTGCACATTTGTAAACTACACATTTTTTTTAACATGACCTGTTGTAAACTGGACAGCATGTTAGTTTGACCAGTTATTAAGTTGACCGTCTCACCACAGCTGTCGGGGCTTGCAGTCCAGCCCTGGGAGGAGCTGGCGAGACGTCTGCATGACATCATCACTGTCCACCAATAGGCTCCTTCGGTGCTCAGCATGCCCCACGGCAATTCGGATCCACTCCACGAGAGGGGCGAGGAAAAGGAAGTGCCTGTTGAGAGGAGAGGAACATATAAGTGAGGAACAGGAAGGTGTGGAACAGGAAGGTGTGGAACAGGAAGTGGAATAACAGGAAGTGGAGAAGGAGGTGGAGGAGCAGAGGAGGGATTGGATTTGAGACAAATGGATTACTAAAGCCAGTGGTTGTAATTGATGACAGATAAAGTGACAGAAAGTAAGCCTGAATAGCACATACACACACACCTGTCTTTGTGCAGGGTCATGGTGGGGGGGTTCTCCAGGGACTCTTCCTGGGACGACAGGAAGTAGAAGAGAGTGTGCAGGGCGTCTGAGGCCCAGGATACTGGCTGCTGATTGGCTGGCCGAGCAGTGCTAAGGGTGGGGCCAACTGTTCGGGAGCGATGCATGTGGCGCATGGCCCGAGACACCAGGTCACCTGACAGGAAGTAGTCATTTTATATTTAATACAACACAGCACATTTATACATATATACAGCAAACCAGAGCTATGTGTAAATCTTCCCCTCTTGTTCAGGGGTGACCATAACCGAGTCTGAGAATCCACACTAACACAAACCAGGTTAGAATGTTCTGGACTTTATTCAAGTGTTTTAAATGGATCCTCAGATGAGGTGAAACACACAATGAGGACACTCATAAAAAGGGTGTGAGTGTGTGTGTGTGTGTGTGTGTGTGTGTGTGTGTGTGTGTGTGTGTGTGTGTGTAGGAGAGAGCGGGGGTGGCGACAGAGGGAGGTGAATGTGAGGCCTTGTTTTCCTGGAACAACCAAGAGACTGTTACCTAGTGTCAGTGTACTCACACACACACACACACACACACACACATAGAGCCCACCCCCACACCCACCCAGACTCACTGAGCTCTGAGATGGTTCCTACACAGGTGGAAAGCAGGGCATGTTCCAGGCTGCTAAGCTCCATCTGCAGGTACACGTCCTCCCTGCTCCCCCCTGGAGCCTGGGCACCCAGCAGGTAGCAGCTCACCTGGCCTGGAGCCGACAGCTCACCTGGAGGATGGGGGTGAGGGAAGGGGTGAGAGAGGGAGAGGGAATGGATCAGAACAATTATTTAGAATCCAGGAGTGCCAATAATACATTGGAGGAGATACCCTCCTGTAGGGTTACACTCCAACCCTGCTCCTGGAGAGATACCCTCCTGTAGGGTTACACTCCAACCCTGCTCCAGGAGAGATACCCTCCTGTAGGGTTACACTCCAAACCTGCTCCTGGAGAGATACCCTCCTGTAGGGTTACACTCCAACCCTGCTCCTGGAGAGATACCCTCCTGTAGGGTTACACTCCAACCCTGCTCCTGGAGAGATACCCTCCTGTAGGGTTACACTCCATGCCTTTTCCAGCACACCTGATTCTAATAGTTTGCCAGTTGCTGTGTTGAGTCAACCTCCATGCCCAGAAAACTTTGAATCAGACACTTTTTTTCTGCATGAGGTCTGAGCTACCCAGCCACTCATATGTTAAGAACATCATCCACCCCCCCCCCCCCCATCCTATAAAGAACACAGGACCCAACTTACACACACACACACACACATGGAAACGCTACAAAAAAACACACGGTCATTGTGTCATGATGAGAGGGGTGTTTAGCTGACTCTGTCTCCTGAACAATAGAAACAGCTTTCTCTACTGAGGCCAGGTCAGGGAGTTAGGGGGAGGGAGAAGGGGGAGAGAGGGGTGGGTTGGAGAGGGGAGAGGGTTGACTGTGATTCCAAATTCAATAGGTCGTTCAACTCCTAACATTGTAATAACAAAGTATTCACAGAGGGCTGCTTTGTGTGTATGTGTGTGTGTTTGAGTATGTGCATGTTTCTGGGGGTAATTGAGGTCAGACTTCATCACCCTGGTGTTGATGCCGACATAGAACCATCCCCCTCCCCCAGCTTGTTCATAGTGAGTTCAGATTGTTATCCACACAGGCCCGTTCACACACCTACTGAACAGCCCTGTGTGTGTGTGTGTGTGTGTGTGTGCGCGTGCGCGCGTGTGTGTGTGCATAAAGAACAGGGCTCTGTTCATGTAGACCATTCATTCACAACAAGAGGCCTCAGAGAGTCTTCAGGGTGGACAAAGCACAACATCATGTTTTCTGATCCCTACCTGTGGTGTGTGTGTGTGTGTGTGTGTGTGTGTGTGCACGTGTGTACCCTCCATGTCCATGCTCCCGTAATCATCTGTGAGTCATTATGTTCACTCTCCACTCGTGTGTGTGGTGTGGTGTGTGTGGTGTGTGTGGTGTGGTGTGTGTGGTGTGTGTGGTGTGTGTGGTGTGGTGTGTGTGGTGTGTGTGGTGTGGTGTGTGTGGTGTGTGTGGTGTGGTGTGTGTGGTGTGTGTGGTGTGTGTGGTGTGTGGTGTGTGTGGTGTGTGTGGTGTGGTGTGTGTGGTGTGTGTGGTGTGGTGTGTGTGGTGTGGGTGGTGTGGTGTGTGTGGTGTGTGTGGTGTGGTGTGTGTGGTGTGGTGTGTGTGGTGTGTGTGGTGTGTGTGGTGTGGTGTGTGTGGTGTGGTGTGTGGTGTGTGTGGTGTGTGTGGTGTGGTGTGTGTGGTGTGTGTGGTGTGGTGTGTGTGGTGTGTGTGGTGTGGTGTGTGTGGTGTGTGTGGAGCTCTCTGCAGAAACTCAGGATCTGTTGGGTCAGAACATCCCCCTCATATATTATTTATTTATAATTGGTCTCCATATGCAACTGGTGTTATTGTTTTATATATTTTTATGATTATTTATTGTATTAACTTTGTACATTTCTATGTATACTTCTGTACACTTTACTGATGCAATGCCCAAATTTCCCCATTGTGGGACAAGTAAAGGATTATCTTATGTTATATGTCCATGGGTGATCAGGAATGTCTTTATTCTCTGTCATGTTGACATTGCGAGTCTCATCACTAAAGAGAGGACAAAGAAGCCTAAAAAGAATAGAGTACAGTAGAGTACAATAGAGTACAATAGATTACAATAGAGTACAATTGAGTACAATAGAGTACAATAGAGTGCAGTAGAGTACAATAGAGTACAATAGAGTGCAGTAGAGTGCAGTAGAGTACAATAGAGTACAATAGAGTACAATAGAGTACAATAGAGTGCAGTAGAGTGCAGTAGAGTGCAGTAGAGTACAATAGAGTACAATAGAGTACAATAGAGTGCAATAGAGTGCAGTAGAGTGCAGTAGAGTACAATAGAGTACAATAGAGTACAATAGAGTGCAGTAGAGTACAATAGAGTACAATAGAGTACAATAGAGTACAATAGAGTGCAGTAGAATCCAAACAAGTACACATCAATGATGCAAACTTTTGGGGGAAAATCTTCTTGTTGCCTTCTGCCTTGCTCTATGGTAGCTTTGTTTGACTAACTTACGTCTGTTGTGCATCCAGGGAAAAAAAAAAAAAAAGGTGCGCAAATACAATAAATCATATTGATCATGCCAACAAATACAGATTCAAACTAAAGTAACGAGCCTGGCTTTAAAATGTAAGTAGAAAGTACCTATATTTGTGTACAAGTACAGTAACAAAGTATTTGTACTTTGTTGCTTACCATCCCTGCTAACACACACACACACACACACCGACCAAAACACAGACAGACGACCAATATACGCACACGCACACACGCACACACGCACACCCTGGCTCCAGTCATCCCGAGGGGTGTTCAGTCACCAGTGGTCTGACACCAGCAGGATTAGGCTGTCATCACTGATGACTCATCACTGCCTTCCCGCCCAAACTGAGAGGCAGAACAGAACATATTCTGCTCCAGTTCAGACTCACGTCTTTAACAATGTACAAAAGATACAGCCCCACTGTGGTGCCTGATAAACCGTTACAACCATTCCTGCCTAACTGAGGCGAGTTAACACCAGCAACGTGTGTGATTAACAAACAGGAGTCAGAACACAGTTTTAACATGAGGGATGGTGATACAGGGATCCAACTCGACACAGGTTTAGATTTGACATGTTCTTCATTTAATTTTTCATTCTGCTAAAGGAAGACTTGTTACACTGAAACCCACCGGTATGTAGGTTAAACTCACATAGCCCCGGAACAGTAGGCATTAAAACTCACCGCTGGCGTTTTTACCGCAAATGAGGTGTTCGTAGTTCTGCAGGACCCCCCAGAGCTCCGTGTCATTGCTCACGAGCCCCTCCAGGAACTCGGCGGTCACCGTGATCTGAGTTTCCCCGCGGCCCCTCTCGTGCGCCATCACCATGCGCACCGCGCGCCCACCTCCTCTGCCAGGCTCTCTATGCACGCGGTCATGCATATTGCGGCGTACTCGTGGATACGGACGGACACACGGGTGTCCACCATCCACCGGAAAAACCGTCCTACGGAGAGAGTCAGCCCGCAGCGTTCGGATTTGCCCCGTTTACGGCGCGTGTCACCTGATCTCATGCAGTGCAGTGAGATGGCCCTCACCGTCCCCGCCACGCACCTTTCCGCGAGCCCCCAGCTCAACACCAGCCTCGCGGCACTCTGGACCTCAAAACGTGTGCATCGCTGATGCAGCTTGCTGAGTCTCTGTGTCTCACGTGAGATCCGAACAAGAGCTCTCCGCAAAAGCACAGACAGACGGTGGATAGCGTCTGCGGAGAACGCGTCGTCTTCGATGCCGTTTTTACGCATGACCTCACCCACCTCCTGATCGGTCCAGGGGTATTCTTCCAGCTCCGGTAACCGGGGGCATTTAGAGAGAATGTCCTCCGTGTCCTCCGGTCCAGCGCTGTCCGTGTCCCAACTCCCGGTCCTGCTGTTCAGAGAGCCGGCGTGGTGCCACCATGGCCCCAGCGGCGGGGAGCTAGCGTGCGCCTGGGAGTGTCGGGATCTGGACGAGGAGATGCTTAGAGACTTACCGGAGTCCGAGGCTCCGTACCCCGAGTCCAGACTGACGTCCTCCAGGATCTTCATCGGGAGACAACTCGTCTTCGGTAGGGTTTGACTGGTGGGTATCAACACGGTTTAAGCTACGCAGGTCTCTTTACGCACGTGAGACATAAGTAAAAGCAAGCCCGCGTTTCTGTTTCACCACATTGGCCAGATACACAAGACACGCACTATACAGATTCCGTGCTGCTCCTAGCAGTCTGACGGATAGCTGAGGTGGAATCGAACAGGTCTGTGTGTGGAATTGCCAGTTGTTTCTGAAGTATGACTGCGTTCTCTCACGCACGGTCTTGAAAACTATAGCCAACTTTAAAAAGGGAGGGCAGACCTTACAGAGGACCAATCATCTGTTGATGCTCCGTAACCAATCAAACACCGGTCACCGCTTATACATGCGCACAACAAACACAAAACATTAAGTTTAGAATCAATATTAAACGATGCTGTTTATAGGCTATACAGTCTGATTAGACTAGACGGATTTTATTAATACGCATGATAGCAGTCATCCATGTTTTAAGAACACTCTTCCACCTACCCAGGACATTTCAACGTCAATCAAGCAGAAAACCTGTAAAGTCCAAAGATAATGTCACCTTTATTATAAGTCTACGTTGTCTTCTTACTATTCAGATAAATACATGTTTTTTTAACGAATTCACCTATACTTTAAAAATATATTTATTACATATAAGTAGGTTCCAGGGGCAATTCTAGGGTCAGACCTTTAGGGGGGCTCAGCCCCCAATGAGAATGTGACATGAATACAGTGCCTTGCAAAATTGTTAAACCCCCTTGATAATAAATCACTAATTTAACTGGATGACAAATATTACATGTATTATTATTACTATGCAAAATATTGAATGAATGAAAAAATTGAAATCTGCGCCATGAAATTACTACCTACTTTTTCTCCTTTGGTTTTAGTGGCAGACTACCAACGTTGAAGGTGCATGGCGACATTGGATATTTAACCTGTTTATACCATGGTCTGGGTGAATACCCGATTCTGATGGGCTGCAGGGGTGTACATTATAGGGTGATAACGGACACCTACTGCGTCATTGCAGCAAAACTGTGTTTTCACAGTTCTAAATTATTCCGCTGGCTACACAGAAGCCTGTACAACATATCTGAAATAAGTAACCATAACAACAGGGACGGAGTCAAAGCCTCCATTTACTATTTGGAAAGACTTTAACAAGCTAACTTGTATTTACAACAATGAGTGACTTCAATATTTATTTTAACCTATTTGAAAAATGTTTCTTTTCTGAATGTAGTGTGTTAGTGTCACGTAACCGCTCATCTCACATCCCATTCGCTGTTCACCTCGCTAGTCAATCTAGGCCTACTTCAGACAGGCTGCAGCCACACGACAGTAGCAACAACTCTACACATGGCCGATTATTTTCTTCGTAAAAATCTTGATTTTATGACAATGACATGGCTCGATAGATGGTTAGTCTTGTTGTTAAACATACTGTCAAATTATTATATTAATAATCACTGTTTGGAGAAAATGTCAACTTTGATGCGATCATCTCACAACCATTTGCTATTCAACTTGCTCCACAGGCTGCGGCCATACTGTAGCCCCTAGTATGACCGATATTGTTCGTGAAAATCTTGATATTGATTTTGGGACAGTGACATGGCTGGTTAGCTAGCAAATCTTATTGTCAAACATACTGTACAATTATATTTACTCTTTGTCAACCGTACACAATGTTATTGCCTCTGAATCTTGCTAGCATAACGTTAGCTTTCAGGCTAATAGCTCAGCCAAGGGAAAGCCGGTGTTGGTTCTATGAGCTGAGCGGACTATAAAATATCAGAGTTGGCTAACGTTAAAAACGTTAGATTTATTTTGCAAAACGCATGAAAACATAAATTAATGTTTGTGAAAAAAAATCGTTGGCAAGTGACCATGGTATAAGCGGGATAATGCCCTTCGAGGTGCCCAATATCACCTGATAAACTCCGCTGCGCGTCGAACGGTTCACGCCTCCGCATCGTCCATTATCAGGTGATTTTGGACACCTCGTCGCGGGCATTATCCCTTACATAAAGCCCTTTGAACAAGTTATGTTTGTTATCTGTCACTAACAGACATGTTTGCAAATTCTTACGTTTGAGCACTAAAACCTATTTAAGATAATAATAACTAGGCTACTTACTAACCGAGAGTGCGGTCATGCCGGGAAATATCAAACTGAGGCTGGAACGTATAATAATATATTATTACATGGCAACGACGGTACGAGCTTTGTGATTGGCTAATGGGAGTCATGCCCATAGAGTTAGGTCATGCCAGACGCGTGCCCTCCTCAACGGTCAATACGGCTCCGTATTGCCCTCTGACGTCATGTTCAATATGAGCGACGAGTCAGCTGCTGAGTTTTACTATCCAGATGATGCTGAAAAGATTTTTCACTGAAAGTGAGGATGAAGACTAGACTCTTAATCACTTGTGTCGTTATTTTGTGTTGAAATTAAAGCCATTTTAGCAGAACCATGTTGTCCGCTTTCTATCAAAAGTAATGAGTTGCTAGGCAACACATGAAACACAGCGTGAGAAGACTTGAGAGCTAGCTACAATTAGCCTAGAGGTACCATTTATTTTCGTTTACAAAATGAAAAGAAGCTAAAAATGCCATATAATAAACTACTTACTAACCTCGACCGTTCGGTCATGCCGGGAAACATCAAACCTCGGTTCCATACGTTCCAGCCTCAGTTTCATATTTCTCGACGTGACCTCACTCTCGGTTAGTAAGTAGGCTAGTTAATAATGAAAATGTTGTATATTTTTTATAATTATTTTTAGGGGTGCTGAGATTTAATGTAGGTGCGCTATGACATCAACTTGCCATGAAACACAATAAGAGAGACAGGGTTAAACGACATAAACACAATAAGAGAAACTGAGTTAAACGTTGGAAAGCATTTATTTGACCAAAAGACCAGTGTCCAGGTTCATAGCATAGCCTGCTTTGCTATTCATAACCCCAAAAGAATGTCTTGACTTTTAAATGTAGTCTACACCCATGACGCCTGACAACTAGACTTCCTATGTGGAGAACAAAATAAAAACCTACAACTCTAATGACGATCAGAGAACACTTTCTGTTCTCTTCTCCGTCCACAGCACTCAATTTTGCTTAGAAAAGCTGAGAAAATAGCTTACAAGCTTTTGGACATGGAATTGTTTTTAAGGAAAATACAATCAAGCAAAAATGAAAACAATTCCAAGTTGACTTGACAGTTCCGTCTCTGATTCCTAGAAGCACCATGTACGTGTTCATAAACATTCCACTATGTGTCGCACTACCACAACCTATTCTCTGAAAACTTATTTCCTTACAAACTAACTGACTACAGTTCGATTAAGGGACACATTATTTGAAATGAGGTCACACTTTAACGTTATTATCATAATACAAGGGAAGTGTTGACCATGTCAACTATTAGTACCTACATTTTTACAATCGTCATCGTTTCACCATCTAAGCCTTTTTAATAAGGTCTCCTTCTACATACCTAGGCCTACTGAAATACAATAATAATTATTAACAAAAATGAACAAAAATGTACATCATCCTCTCATCAAACTCTTAAGTGTGTTTTAAATACCAAACATTCCAGCCAAACAAAAATATTAAGCCAAAAGGATGCGTTACCAGCACAACGTTACAGCTTTCATCCTGCTGCTTTTACTTACTAAATAAAGTTTGACGAGAGAACCCAGAATCTCCTCTATTCTTGCAGCCTGCTGGTGTGGCCCTGGTGGGGCCTGGAGCCTGCTGGTGGGGTGTCACTCAGATCACTCATATGGAGGTGGAAACGCCCTGCTTGATGAGTTTAGCCTGCATGGCAAGATTACTGTTGCGATTACTGTAGCGCTGACCAAAATAAGGCAATTATTCTTATACAAACAACAAAGTAGCAAAAATATGAATACAACTATGCTCTAAAATTGTTTACAAAGACTTCATAAAGACAATGTCTCTAGCTAAACAAGTTGCTCATCAATAAAAACATTACTGGACTATAAAAATGAAGGAGGCTGTTTCAGATGGATTAGGGGGGCTGGAGGGGGCTGGGGGGGGGCTGGAGGGGGCTGTGGGTGCTGGGCTGGGGGGCTGGAGGGGGCTGGGTGGGGGGGGGGGGCTGGAGGGGGCTGTGGGTGCTGGGCTGGGGGGCTGGGCTGGGGGGGGCAGGCCTGGGGGGGGCTGGGCTGGGGGGGGGGGCTGGGCTGGGGGGGCCAGGCCTGGGGGGGGCTGGGCTGGGGGGGGGGGGCAGCGAGGAGGCTTCCTCCAGGCATTGAGCAGTCACTGAGTGACAGGCTGGCAGGCCAGGTCAGCCTGGAGGCCTGGGGTGGAGCCTGGGCCCATGGTGCAGACTGAGTCCTGGGGATCCTGCAGGGCGAGTGGGGAGCGCTGGGGGGCGAGGAGGGGGTGGCAGGCAGGGGCACAGGTCGAGGCCCATCAAGGCTCTGCTGTGTGTGAGGAGGTGTGTGTGTGTGTGGCGGTGTGTGAGGAGGTGTGTGTGTATACACCAGCAGCTCTCTCTCTGAAGCACTGCCCCCTGGTGGCTGGTATGGGGGAGGCCCTGCATGCAGGGGCCCGTCCGGGCTGAGGGGGCCCTGGCAGTGGACAAGAACGGGGTCTGGGGAGGGTGGGGGGTCGTCCTCCCCCAGAGCCTCCTTCCTGTCCTCCTGGGGGCTGTGGTCAGGAGAGATGCGGTCTGGAAGGTAGCTGGAGAGGTGGAGCCTCAGGCCAGCTCTGGGCCGGTCTGTCCCGGGGGAGGGGGCTCCGCTGGGGGGCCAGGCTGGGCCGGGCCCTGGGACCTCCACACCCAGAGGCCTTTGAGGAAACTCCTCCGGTTTGGCTGTGGACAGAACACATAGCAGGGTTAGAGGTCAGGGTGTACCTGGGGGTCAGGGTGTACCTGGGGGCGGGGTCAGGGTGTACCTGGGGGCGGGGTCAGCTTCCTCCTGCGTAGCTCAGTCATGGAGGCCTGCAGCTGCTGGATGATGATGTCATCACTGTGGAGAAGAGAGCGGCCAATGGTCTCCTGCAGGAACTCCCTCAGGTCCTCCAGACACATGGCCTGTAGACACTCTGCACACACACACCACACACACCACACACACCCCATACACACACCATACATACACACCACACACACCACACACACCACACACACCATACACACACACACACACACCACACACACCCCATACACACCACACACACACCACACACACCATACACACCATACATACACACACACACCATACACACACCATACATACACACACCCCATACACACCATACATACACACACACACCATACACACACCACACACACCATACACCCCATACACACCATACACCCCATACACACACCATACATACACACACACACCATACACACACCATACATACACACACACACACACACACCATACACACACACACCATACACACACCATACATACACACACACACCATACATACAAGAGAGAGAGGTAAATGTTGATAGTCCCCCCCCCCGTGTGTGTGTGTGAGTGTGTGTGAGTGTGTGTGAGTGTGTGTGTGTGTGAGTGTGTGTGAGTGTGTGTGAGTGTGTGTGTGTGTGTGTGAGTGTGTGTGAGTGTGTGTGTGTGTGAGTGTGTGTGAGTGTGTGTGTGTGTGTGTGTGTGAGTGTGTGTGTGTGTGTGTGTGTGAGTGTGTGAGTGTGTGTGAGTGTGTGTGAGTGTGTGTGTGTGTGAGTGTGTGTGTGTGTGTGAGTGTGTGTGAGTGTGTGTGAGTGTATGTGTCTGTGTGTGAGCGTGTGAGCGTGTGGCCTCACTGTGGTGCACCCTCAGCAGGGTGATGGCCATAGCTGTCAGGACACGCTCTCCCTCCAGCATGAACACATCCCACAGCCGCAGGGTCAGGGTGAAGGGGGTCTGGATCACGTCCACCACACACACACACACACACGCGCACCACAAATACACAAAATTATACAGTACAGTCACTTTGTGGTTTTATTTCCATCAGGATCTCTCTCTCCCCTTTCCTCCTCAACAACCCTCTATCCCCCTCTACTGTTCAGGAGTTCAGACTTGGTTCTGTCCCAGGCCACAGCCCCCCCCCCCCCCAGGAACATGCTGAGAGGGCTCGTTCCCCTCCAGACCCTCCTCGCCCACAGGGCTGAGGGCTGTGGATGCTGAGAGGGTGATGAGTGGATGTTTGGTTAAGCCTCTCTGGATCGAAGGTACATTTTGTTAATGTCCAATGCAGATGTAAAATGTCTGGGAAAATGTTCCTTAATGGCTGCCAGGAATTCTGACTGCTGTAATGTTGCAGTGATGTTGGATTTTTGAACCTTTCAAAACAGTTTTGAAAATATTTTTCCAACCTTCTTTTCAAAAAGATTTTTTTCAAACGTTTTAAAATATATATTTGTTGAACCGTTCAAAACTTTTTTCAAAAATATTTTTCCAACCTTTAGAAACTTTGTATACAAAATGTTTTTAGATTTTTTTTTTACCTTTTGAAACATGTTATCGAAACGAAATATTTTTTCTCACTTTCAAAACTTTTTGGGGATTTTGTCGTTGTTGAAAAAGACTTGTGCTGTTCTCACCCTGTCAATGAAACACTGCAGGAACCACTTAGTGCTGTAGATGCCTGTAAACATCTGCTCCTTGTCCTGGAGAGAGGGGATGAAAGAGGAGGGGGGAGACAGAGAGAGAGCGAGAGAGAGAGAGAGAGAGAGAGAGAGAGAGAGAGGGATCAGGAGGGAGAGTGACAGGGAAAGAGAGAGAGGGATGATCAGAGCTCATGTCTCTCAGCAGGTGTGATAATAAAGTACCAGATCCTATCGTTCATAACCTGTTCTTAACTCCTTAACCTGCTTGCTTAACGCAGGGCACCCTAAAGGTGGACCTCACCAGATGTTTCTTCAGCTTGGGAAGCAGCTTGGAGATGACTTGGTCATGATGCGCCTGGAACCTCAGCAGCTTGGGAAAGCCAGGGACAAAGAACCCTGGGACAGGAAAAACATCCTGTTTAACATTTATGAATAATATCATGTTCTCTAGAATAACATTTACACTTTTATCCCAACATCACTGAGGTAATAACGAGAACCAATGAGCGTGTTTATTTATTTTGTTTATAAATAAACACGCTCATTGGTGTGATGTGATTGGTTAGACCCCTGCACATGAAACATGCGATTGGTGGAATCCCATCATATCTGAGTGTTGATTGGTCCGCTCACCGTGCATGGCATGTTTGTGATTGGTCAGCAGCTGCGCCAGGGCCCAGAAGGCATCCTCCTCGTTCAGGAACATGAGCAGCAGAGCAGCCACCTGACTCATGCCCTGACAGTAGCTCACTTCCTGGGGTCAGAGGTCAGGGGGAAGGGGTGGTTGTTAACCTTTGACCTCTTGTGTGTGCATGCAGATGCTCTAACCACTAAGCTGCACATCACACAGCAAGCAGGGCAGTCTCACCGTGTTGTAGACAGAGTACGCAGACAGGACCTGGAACAGGGACTGCTGCCTGGGGGAGGGAGAGGACAGGGGAGGAGAGGAGAGGGGAGGGAGAGGAGAGGAGAGGAGAGGAGAGGGAGAGGAGGGAGGGACAGGGGAGGGAGAGGAGAAGGGAGAAAGAGGGGGGAAGTGATTAGCTGAATCGCCCTCCACCACCCCCACCACCCCCCCATAGCAGCAAGGTTACAGCTCACAAACCCACACAAACACACACATACACCCGCCCACCCACACGCATGCAAACACACACAGCTGGTAACTTACTTGATTCCAAATCGATCCATGAACATGATATGGTTCCTGAACGTTCTGTTGATGTCCAGATCAATCTGTTTTATTTCGGAAGAAGATATTCTGGCTTGCTCTTTCATTTTCTAAAAACAATAACAAATTCAGATAAAACAATGACACTGCTTAAGCTACTTCTGAAACAACGTACAATAATAATATCCTTTTATTTTGTTGTTGTTGTTTTGAGTAAACAGGACAGGGGTGAACCTCTGGTGTTTGTGTTTCTCACTTTCATCTCCATCTGTTGGTTTAACTGATGTAATCCTCTGGGTTTTGGGGGGGAAGCATTTGGTGTGAGTGTGTGTGTGTGTCTGTGTGTCTGTGTGTGTGTGTGCGTGTGTGCGTGTGTAATCCTTCAGTTCTGACATCTATGAAGAACAATCCGGCCATATTGTGTTTGTGTCTCTGTGGGTGTGTGTGTGTGTGAGAGAGAGAGTCCTACCTCATACTTCCCCTGGTGTTCAGTCTTCATCTTGTCCAGGTCTAGCAGCAGAGCCCAGACCTGCCCTCTCACCTGCAGGGGTAGGCCCTTGTACACTCTCCTCCTCATCTGGGGGGCAGGGAGAGGGCACAGGGGGCAGCGAGAGGGCACAGGGAGAGGGCACAGGGAGCAGGGAGAGGGCAAAGGGAGAGGGCACAGGGAGCAGGGAGAGGGCAAAGTGAGAGGGCACAGGGAGCAGGGAGAGGGCAAAGGGGGCAGGGAGAGGGCACAGGGGGCAGGGAGAAGGGGCAAGGGGAGGGGGCAGGGACAGGGGCAGAATGTAAACACATGGTGGGGTGAGTGCAGTAAGAGGCTTTCTACCCTAAGTGTGATTTGGATGTGTGTGTGTGTGTTAGTCTCACTCTGTCACTGTTTCTATATTTATCCCATTTCTTCATCATCTTCAGCCATTTGTCCACCCTGTCCACCTCCTGCTGCTTCCTCTGAGAAGGAGAACACAGTCATACACCGGCCCCCCTACACCCCCCCCCACCAGCCCCCCTCCCCCAGCCCCCCTCCCCCGGCCTCCCTCCCCCAGCCCCCCTCCCCCAGCCCCCCTCCCCCGGCCCCATACCTTCTCCTCGAGGGCAGTAGTGTTCTGCAGCTCCTCTTCACTGAGGGACAGAGGAAGAGCAGGTGAGATCAGGAACACTGGGGGCCACCACCACTGATACACACATGTGTCACAGAACAGGTGCGTGTGTGTGTGTTAGAGATGACTTACTGCAAGAAGCCAAAGCGGTCTGTGACTCTGTAGAGACTGTAGTCTGCATCTTCCCACTGCTCCCTCTCTCCTCCCTCCTGCCTGCCCTGGGCGCACACACACACACACACAGGAGTCAGATGCAACTTAAACTCAAACACGCACACACATGTAAAACCATTCAAGAGCTTCAGAAAGCTAGAAAACCATGAACACGCTGGAACTCCTGGAATCCATCACACTACTTAATGAGCACAGGCGACCTCACCTGTATGCAGTACCTGGCTACACAGTAGCGATGAGGATCCAGAACCTACCTTGTCATACTTCAAGATGATGTCTGCTCGTTCCTCCGCTATCAGCATTGCAATATCTTTCTTCATGTCAATATCTGCGAGGACGACAACACAAAATAATATAAAAATGTCCGAAAAATATCTTTCTCATCAGCCAACGCAGAAAAACTGAAGGCAACAGATGGCTGTGGGCGAATGATAGGTTTTCAAAACAAAGGATGACAGATGCTTTTAAACCCACTCAGATCTTTGTATGATAGTTAAGAAAGGGTTAGGAGGGGTTACCTAACCTGGGTTGGCATTTCTACAGTACATGTTTGACCTTGGAGGGGAAGGCATTGACCAATGTCTGAGTTCTGGAGAGGTTAATTAAGGTTAGGAAGTTTTAATATTTACAGCAAGGAAAACTCCAACCCCAACCCCAGCCCCAACCCCAGCCCCAGCCCCAGCCCCAGCCCCAACCCTTTCCTCACTAGCCGGAAGGGAAACCACTAAACCAACCAGACTGCTTATAAAAATCTTCCCTCTCAAACAAAGAGTGGAGAGGCGTAATCCCAGTTAATCCACATTCTCCAGTGCAAGATCCCAGGGTCATAATCTGGACGCACGTTAACCCTCTGGATTGGGAATATCTCCCACAGCAGGATTATGTAATCAAAGTGTGCGATTCAGGATTCCAGAACAAAGGGAGTTCCATCAAACAACTAATGTGTGGTTTAGGCAGAGATCTAATCCTAACCCTCGTTTACCCTCTCTACAGCAGGGTCTCTACACACCTGTGTGGTCAGGGGGCAGGGTCTCTACACCTGTGTGGTCAGGGGGCAGGGTCTCTACACACCTGTGTGGTCAGAGGGCAGGGTCTCTACACCTGTGTGGTCAGGGCCAGGGCAGGGTCTCTACACCTGTGTGGTCAGGGGGCAGGGTCTCTACACCTGTGTGGTCAGGGGGCAGGGTCTCTACACACCTGTGTGGTCAGGGGGCAGGGTCTCTACACCTGTGTGGTCAGAGGGCAGGGTCTCTACACCTGTGTGGTCAGGGGGCAGGGTCTCTACACCTGTGTGGTCAGGGGGCAGGGTCTCTACACACCTGTGTGGTCAGGGGGCAGGGTCTCTACACCTGTGTGGTCAGAGGGCAGGGTCTCTACACCTGTGTGGTCAGGGGGCAGGGTCTCTACACCTGTGTGGTCAGAGGGCAGGGTCTCTACACACCTGTGTGGTCAGAGGGCAGGGTCTCTGCACCTGTGTGGTCAGGGGGCAGGGTCTCTACACCTGTGTGGTCAGAGGGCAGGGTCTCCACACCTGTGTGGTCAGGGGGCAGGGTCTCTACACCTGTGTGGTCAGGGGGCAGGGTCTCTACACCTGTGTGGTCAGGGGGCAGGGTCTCTACACCTGTGTGGTCAGAGGGCAAGGTCTCTACACCTGTGTGGTCAGGGGGCAGGGTCTCTACACACCTGTGTGGTCAGAGGGCAGGGTCTCTACACCTGTGTGGTCAGGGGGCAGGGTCTCTACACCTGTGTGGTCAGGGGGCAGGGTCTCTACACCTGTGTGGTCAGAGGGCAGGGTCTCTACACCTGTGTGGTCAGAGGGCAGGGTCTAGATAGGATACAGTGCAGGAGACCAGGGGATGTGTGAACTCTGAGGTGGTGTGAGGACAGCAGAGTTGTAGAGGAGCTGATGATGTCATGTCATGTTATGACTGAACTGATGCAGTAGGTCACTCTTAACTGATGGGGTTCCTCTGCAGGCTCAAACCCTTTTCTCTCTCTCTCTCTCTCTCTCTCTCTCTCTCTCTCTCTCTCTCTCTCTCTCCCTCTCTCCCCCCTCCCACTTCACCCCCCTGCTGTGTGGGGGGATGTGGTAACTGGAGTGCTCCTGGTAAATAGACCTTTCCTGGACTCTGACCACAGAAATACACTGTAATTTGACTCTATTTGAACGTCACTTTGGACCAAGGTGCTGAATGAAAGTGTAATAAGTGAGAGTGTGAAACTGGATTGTAGGATGACCTCTATTATCTGTGATGTCAGTCATACATCTGGACTAAAAATCTCTTTCACTCCCTTATTGTTCCTCTCTCTCTCTCTCTCTCTCTCTCTCTCTCTCTGTCTCTCTCTTTCTCTCTGTCTCTCTCTCTCTCTCTCTGTCTCCCTCTCTCTCTCTCTCTCTCTCACTCTCTCTCTCTCTCTCTCTCTCTCTCTCTCTCTCTCTCTCTCTCTCTCTCTCTCTCTCTCACAGGTACAATGAAGCCTAACAATGCCAAACTTATGAAACCCTCGTGCATCTGTATGTTAACTATGATGATAACACTATTCAAGCTCGAGCTGGTTGATGCAGAGCCGTGTGTTGTTATTTACTTCAGCGGCCCAGTTTCACCTCAAATTTAACAGAACGTCATTGAATCGCTCACATTTATTTAACATCGACCACCAACGGGTGAGACCTAGCACGTTAAGCCACTGCGTTGTGTAGAAATATAGATATTTGTATGTCGGTATTTATGTGATAACTAAGCGGTACATGACTACAATTTTTTTAATAGCGGTGTATTTACCTTTTATTTAGGATATCTCTCTGCGCTATCCGTGCAGTTGCAAAACAAATACTTCCTTTTGGCATTATTTAGTCGCTCGTGAAATGTTGAGACTCAGCGGAGCTGTCACCGAAATCGCAGAGATGACAACAATAGCCCGTTCCCGGTCCGCCGGAACGCACGCAGCCAACGGGGTCGCGAGCCTGTGATACATTAGTGCAGAACTGTGCACTGAGCACGCGCGGCAGCGTGGCACTGGTGACAGAAACACACGAGAGCTTTCTGATGCTTTCTTAAAGGAACAGTGATGCAGACGGTTTGTTATTTTTGTCTCGACTCACCTCGTGCGATGTGGTACCCGGTTGGGTGTATTTGCGCTGTGGCGCCCTCCGCTGGACATAGTTGTAGTCGTTTCTATTGTGCCTACATGGAGTATAGACATGTTCGCTATTCTGCTAGCTTTAGATAATTTTACCTCGAAAACAGAGTTAAAGTACTGACCGCATGGCTCTCAATGCGTGACACTTGAGAGCCCTGTGACCATCACAACAAAACACAGTTCTCATGACCGTCTGGTAGACGGTACCGGAGCTTCCAGTCTGGTAGACTTTTGTTGTTGCCATATTTGTATTTATGTATTTTATGTCGGCAACTGTGTCGCTAATGTCTCAATGCCAGATGCCTTTCCAGGCCCTAATCCTAGTTTTTACTACGTCTGCTGCAGCGTTTTATATGACGTTCACTTTTATGTCACAATCATTTCACTGTCCAGAATGGCCTTGTTATACTGGCCACATGACACCTTGTTATACTGGCCACGACACTAAGTCTCAGTTTGGTGTCAATTTCCTTTATTAAGTGATCTCTTCGTGATCTTTGAGTATTCAGACCTGATGCATGACAGGTGAAGAACAAGCGTAACAGCATAGTGTGCAGTAGTACAAAACAGCAGAATGGTTCTGAACACTACAAGGTTCATGAATAACCCTGCAGATGTGCTGGCAAACAGAGGTCAGAGGAACATGGTGTGACAGGAGAGATCACAGCTGTAACAGGAAGACATCCTTCTCTTACCTCCCTCTCTTCATCCCTCTCTTACCTCCCTCTCTTCATCCTCTCTTACCTCCCTCTCTTCATCCTCTCTTACCTCCCTCTCTTCATCCTCTCTTACCTCCCTCTCTTCATCCTCTCTTACCTCCCTCTCTTCATCCTTCTCTTACCTCCCTCTCTTCATCCTCTCTTACCTCCCTCTCTTACCTCCCTCTCTTCATCCTCTCTTACCTCCCTCTCTTCATCCTCTCTTACCTCCCTCTCTTCATCCTCTCTTACCTCCCTCTCTTCATCCTCTCTTACCTCCCTCTCTTCATCCTCTCTTACCTCCCTCTCTTCATCCTCTCTTACCTCCCTCTCTTCATCCCTCTCTTACCTCCCTCTCTTCATCCTTCTCTTACCTCCCTCTCTTCATCCCTCTCTTACCTCCCTCTCTTCATCCCTCTCTTACCTCCCTCTCTTCATCCTCTCTTACCTCCCTCTCTTCATCCTCTCTTACCTCCCTCTCTTCATCCTCTCTTACCTCCCTCTCTTCATCCTCTCTTACCTCCCTCTCTTCATCCTCTCTTACCTCCCTCTCTTCATCCTCTCTTCATCCTCTCTTCATCCTCTCTTCAGCCTTCTGGAACAGTTGCATGAAAGGAACGTTTTCAAAGGATGGTGTGGGTGTGTGCGTTTGAGTGTGTGCGCAAGTGTGTGTGTGTGTGTGTGTGTGTGTGTATGAATGTGAGTAAAAGGCTGCCAGCTACACAAAGTTAAATAAGCAGAATCCAGCCAGTAATGGCGAGGAGGCATTCTGGGTGCGCTGCATGACGCATTAGCCTCATTCTGTTGCTTTAAGCCTGAGTGCAAAGTTACAAATGAAAGAAAATAAACAAAACAAGGTCTGTGTATCCCTCAAAGCAAAACATGCTTGTGACAGTCAGAACATCAGCTCATATAAAAGCACCACCACAGTAATGAAGGCGTCATTATCAACTGGGTAACTCAAACATATTTTAAGGAAACTAAAATTATTTTACAACATAGCAAGCCAAATGCATGACTATAACAATTAAAAAGATTAAACTATTATACTGCTTAACCAACTAGAATTACATTCACGTTTGTCACCTCATTAGGAAATCCTAAATGTTCTCTAAATTGGACTAAATCACTACTGAAGGGCAATTTGGTTGCAAAGTTATTAACCCTAAATCGATGTCCATTAGAGGGGATATAAATAATAAACCAGATTTGTCTGTGTATCATATTATATTAATATCATATATTATACTCCTGTCATTTTACTGGCTGTGCCTCAGGAAGCTATGCAAAACATACAAGAAGTGACATCATCATTGTATGCAACAATGCAGTGGATTTTACATTTCATCATTTCAAGTGGAAATAAACCAGTAACATGTGTCCCTTCTTTAGTTAACTTTGAACTTTCTCCAATCACATCAGTCAAAAATAACTCCAAAAGACCTCGGATCCAGAGGATGCAACATGACCTTGGATGCAACATCTAACTGCCGATCATGAAGGTATTTATTCTGTCTCTATGTCTTCCCTTTAGTTGCTCCTGTGTTCCTCCTGGGTGAGGGGGTCAGTGGTGAGGGGGGTCAGGGGGTGAGGAGGTCAGGGGTCAGTTGATCCAGGCGTAGCTGTAGAAGTCGTTCTCCTCCCACAGTCTGCAGCGGTCAGCAGAGTAGGAGCTCACCACCTTCAGACTGGCCGACAGCACTGCAGTGCCTTCTGGGTACTCTGGCCACCCCTCCGGCATCTTACCTGCAGATGAGGAGAGGAGGAGGAAGAGGAGACAGGTTAGGATGGACAGGAGGAGGAGGAGGATCAGGATGAAGAGTGTCTCACCCTCTCTGGCCAGGTGGACGAGGCTGTGGATGATGAGCTCCTGGAAGGCTGCGTCCTGGGACGACAGCCCCCCCAGCAGCCCCTCCAGTCCCAGGAAGAAGGCCATGGTGTCCAGGCCGTGGAAGGAGAACCGGCCAGGGAAAGACCACAGCCCCCCCCCGGGGGCCCCGGGGCCCCCCTGGGCCGCTACCGGCCGGGACGGGGTGTGTGTGACCAGGTAGCGGTACACAGGACTGCTCAGAGCCGCTGTGGGGGATAAACACGGAACACACACTTTGAGAAAAGGCCCTTTACGCAAACGTTTTAATCTAATCTGACTGAAGAGCTCCAAGGCCCTGTTTCACAGACATGGATTCATCATCGTCATAGAAATCTTCATGACATGTTCTGTAAGTTCAGGACTAAGCTGAACCCCTTCAGGTTGGTTGTGGGAGCTGATGCGTGGGCACTGAAGCACTCGGAGACAGCTTGGGCTGTACGGAGGAGGATCCGGGATGTGAGTGCCCACCTGCTGCCCTCCTGGCCAGGTGGTTGTTGGGGCAGGTGGCCCTCAGGTCAGACACCATGGTGGTGAAGGCCCTCTCTGGGCAGCGGACAGGGGTGGGGCAAGGCGCTGAGCTGGGGTACAGAGACAGCGCATCCTCAGAAACATTCCCTCCAAACGAGTCGAGTTTCTCTGAATAGACACACACAATAACATAAAAAAATGTTGTATATATGAAAGACATTATATATTATTTACTATTCATCCTTCTCGTTAAAAAATCTAATGATGTTTGCTGTATAAATTCATGACATTGTATGTAGGTATTAACGTTACGTGACAATGGTATTAACGTTAAGTGACGATGCCTACAGCCATTGGGTATTACTGCCCCCTGCTGGCCGAATAGAAGGAAGTCAACAGTTGGTTCTCACCCCTCACGAACCAATCATAGTCCCCCCATGTCCACATGGAGATGTTGTCATAAGGCGGTCTAGGACACACACACACACACAGTTAATGTAAATGTGTCAAGTGTAACTATAATGTACACCAGACCAGGTCCACATATTGGAGGATGGCTCACAGGAAGTCCGTCTCTTGCTCTGTGGTTCCTATGAGGAAGGGCACGTCGCTGAAGTGGCCCCCTTCCTCCCAGATCTGCAGGGGGGGAGCCGGGAGGAGGTGCCCGTCCACCACTGCCACTGCCCCCAGCATCTCCCCCCGGGTGGGCAGGTCCAGCAGGGCGTCTGCCCCCCATGACGGGAACTGGCTCCAGGGGATGGCCTGGGAGGGGAGGGGTCATGAGGCTGTGTCTGAGGGCTGTGTGTGTGTGAGGGCTGTGTGTGTGTGTGTACCTCCAGTATCTGAGTGGTGGTCAGCTGTCTAAGACAGGCCAGGTGAGAGCAGCCGGTGTGGTTCAGGAACACCAGGTTATCTCTCTCCGCCCTCTCCAGCGAGGCGTTTAGCAGAGCCGAACCACTCTGGTCCACCGCCGCCCGGAACAGCCCCCTCGCCAGAGGTGACATCATCAGCACCCACACAGAGGTCCCACCTAGAGATGGGAACCAGAGGGGGTTCTACCATCATGTACCACTGAGCTATACCCATCCCCATGCTCTACCACTGAGCTATACCCATCCCCATGTTCTACCACTGAGCTATACCCATCCCCATGCTCTACCACTGAGCTATACCCATCCCCATGTTCTACCACTGAGCTATACCCATCCCCATGCTCTACCACTGAGCTATACCCATCCCCATGCTCTACCACTGAGCTATACCCATCCCCATGCTCTACCACTGAGCTATACCCATCCCCATGTTCTACCACTGAGCTATACCCATCCCCATGCTCTACCACTGAGCTATACCCATCCCCATGCTCTACCACTGAGCTATACCCATCTCCATGTTTTACCACTGAGCTATACCCATCCCCATGTTCTACCACTGAGCTATACCCATCCCCATGTTCTGTGTGCTGGGGCTAGGGTGCTGGGGCTAGTGTGCTGAGGTGTTGGTACCTGAGCTCTGGCCCAGGATGGTGACCTTGTGAGGATCTCCTCCGAAAGCTTGGATGTTCCTCTGGACCCACTGCAGGGCTGCGATCTGGTCCATGAAGCCGTAGTTTCCTGGGGGAAATTTTAAGGGTAGCATTTTAAGGGCAGCTACATTATCTAATAAAAGTATGTGATTTAGAACGCAGCCTTAATCCCAGTTTGATTAGTCCTTGTTTCCTAACTGGTCTACTGCACCGCTATAGCTCTCCACCTACTGATGCTGCTCTCCCTAACGGGAGAACAGAAGAATTAGGCCTTTTTACATACAACCCTATGGGAAAAGGAAAAAGGGAACGCCTTTTTAAAAAGCTTCCGCCTTTTAAAAAACTTCTAAAAAAGCGCTGAGCCCGACGCCTTTTTGAGTTCAGTTTTCTCAACTTTTCAGAATAGCGCTGGGTGACGTCAAGTGCCTTTCTGATAGCTGATCAGGACGAGGAGAGTAGTCACAAGTGTGTCCCTCCCTAGTAACCTTCAACCTTAGTTACCATGCTTTGGCTCCTCAAACGCCAAAGCTAAAGCAAGTAATTGCATTTTATTGGCCATAGTAGCTAGCTGTCGATTAATAACTAACGGAAAATAACTGATAATAATGTTAAAAAAAGGAGTCAAGCGTGAACATGGCCTTAGGGTGAAATAGAATGATTTTATAGAATTAAACGTAACAGGCCTGCAGTAAATGCTGTGTGTGTAGGTGTGTGATGTTCATGCATGTGTGTCAGTGTTTGAATGTCTGTGTGTGTGTGTCTGTCTGTCTATGTGCATGTAGGGGTTTGAATTGAATGTGTGAGGGTCTTTGTGTAGGAAGTAAAACCTCAAATTTCTGGCAGTGACAAGAGAAACATATTACCACTAATGCAAAATCACTTCTAGGCCATTAAATATTCACATTTTAATGGATAGGTGTACACAGTTTTAAACAGCGAACACAACAGGGAACACAGCCTAAATACTATGAATATTTCAGAGTTGTGTTTGTGCGGTAACCAGCTGAGATCCATCCCCTCCCCCTCTCTCTCCCCTCCCACTCTACCTCAGCCTTTCTCCCTCTCCCTCTCCCTCTCCCCCCCCCCTCTCTCTCTCTCTCTACCTGAGGTGTTGGTGGGAGACCCCTCTCTCAGCACCTCCAGGGCCAGGAACCCAAGGGCGTTAAGCCGGTAGTTGAAGCTGACGTAAACGATGCCTGTCTGTGCCGCCAGCGCCTCCGAGGGAGCGTAGCCCTCTTCCGCCCCACTGAGCATGTGCAGGAAACCCCCATGCAGCCACACTATGACGGGCAGGGGCGTGGCGGGCGCCATGCCGGGGGTCCACACGTTGAGGAACAGGCAGTCCTCGTTTCCCATCACCGTCCCTGCGGAGGACAGAGGGCGCACCTGGGGGCACATGCTGCGCACCCGCGTGGCGTCCCTCACCCCCTCGCCGCACGCTGGGGGCTCCGGGGGCGCCCAGCGCCGCTGGCCCGTGGGGGGCGCGGCGTAGGGAATGCCTTTGAAGGAGTAAGCGCCGTCTTTCTGAGGAGGACAAGGGGTGGGGGGGGGGGTGTATCTCAGTGGTGGTTTTGGAATCCCCCCTGTGCAGCACACAGTCTGGTCTGGGCCCTGACAGCACATACAGTCTGGTCTGGGCCTACCTGCGTTCCTCTGAAGCGTCCACAGTCCGTGGTGACCTCCAGGTGTCCAGGGCGCGGGGTCTGTGCCAGGTAGGCCAGATAGGCGGCGAGGAAGAGCAGGGCGGCTACTCCCACACAGAGCAGGAGTGAGCAGCGCCTGGACAGGACCAGGGCAGGGCCCACGTAGCGTCTGTGACGAACATACTGCACCTCCTCCTCCTCCTGAACCAGGTAGCGGTACTCCATCCTCTCACTCACCTCCAGACCCTCCTCACTCACCTCCAGACCCTCCTCACTCATCCCAGCGAGGACAGCACACCTGCAAAGGGAGGGAACAGTGGAGAACTCTTCAGAGTGGTTTTAATTTGGTCTGCTTTATGTTACTGCTGGCCTAAGACCTTTAGATTCATCTAGATGTCAAAGCAAGTACTATTAGAACAAGAACCAAGAACTATTTATTTGTCAGAATACCGAAAAATAAAGCTGTATTGCGAGAATTTAAGTCGGAATTCAAAAAAAGGGAATCTCAATTGGCATTTATATGTGGTAAAAAGGGGCTTTCAAAAAGAGGTGTGCAAACTGTGCTCTGTGCCCGGTAAAAACAGACCGTTCCATGACTCTGACCACCGAAACACTACAACTACAAACTTCTGATTCTTGATCTTCTGTTGTAGTCATATAGGCATTATTTATATGTCGCTTTGGATTAAATAATTTGTGAAAAGAATTAAATGAAACAGGATACTTACGGATGGTTTTCTGACTATGAATTAAGACTCGAATTCCTTATAAGGAAAAATATCCCATCTTTAAGAACTTAGTGTTAACTACTACTGTGACGGTGGGTAAATTCGATGGGAAAAACTATTTAAGGAATAGCCTGCTACAGTAGTTACGGCCTGCCCTGTAGGGTAATCGTTGCAGCTGCCAAGCTTCATGTTCATAATCAGCGGAAATGCACGTTTCCCTTGTTTCCAGACACAATGTAACTAGTGACAGCCTCGAGTTCTGTAAAAAATAAACAGTTTTCTGTTTTTTTTTATGGAATTGTCTTTGATTAACTACTTTTTGTAATAGGAGTGTCTGCCTTTAGGAGCTACTGCGTGCAAACCAAACAATATTAGTAACAAGACGGTCTTTTAAGTTTTATAGACTACTTACGTTGCTAGCTTCCAAACTCTGCCTTGCTGAGACAACTGTAGACTATATCATATCCATATTTAAATAACACGTTACATATTTCATACAAACACTAAACATAACTTCTCAGTGTAAAACACACGTGAAATTGTCAGCTCTTATTCTCAGACGAGAAATTGTTTGCGTCTGAAACCGTCATAAACATGGCATCACGTTCCAAAACATTCGTTTTCTCATTTAAAGGGGCAGTTGCGATCCGGTTGCACTGAACTTAACAGTGAAAAGAAAAGTAATACTGCTCAAATATGAGCAGGAAAATATCTCTAATGATTTATATAGGCAATGCAAATACCATGATCTACAAATGTTCCACTATTTAAAAATGTGTTTTTCCCATCCACAAGCACAGCTCCATTCTGCTCCTGCCTCCCAAATTGGCATTTAAACAGAGATGAAAGTAGATTTTTCTGGCATCAGTACTTTACGTCACTATTTTTTTTACTCGTAACTTTCTTTACACAAATATATGTACTTACACTGTGTGAATTTGTATTTATTTTTGGTTATTACGTTTTGAAAGGTTGAAAACTTTTTGGCAAAATATTTTTTCAACCTTTCAAAACTTTTTTGCCCAAGCTTTTTTTCTGAAATATATTTTGTTTTCAAAAAAAGTTTCAAAAAGAGGTACAAAAATGACATACAGTTTTTAAAGGTTTCAGTATGTTTATGTATACTTGATTAAAAAGTGTAGTCAGTACTTCAACTTTTACCAAAGTCTTTTTAAACATTAGTTTTTGTACTTCTACCTGAGTGAAGGGTGTGTGTACTTTTTCTATTTCTGCATTTGAATCTATATTTATGATTTACATTTAGTTATTTTAGTCATTTTTGATTTGTATACATAAGGGTCTATTTGTAAATACATCCTCTGGGATTTGTAAAAAATCTTAAACTTTGTGTGTGCGTTTCTCGAAATGGGTGGCCAATTCTAGGGCCCAGTTGGAATTACTTGACACTGATATAAATAAACCTTGCATGTGAATAGTTCGAGGTATGGCTAGCGTTAGTTGTAGCCGGAGCCTTAGAAAAAGAGAGTTGTTACACTCCCCTAGACTTCCATTGTAACAAAGAGTATAGAAGAACAATATAAATCATTTGATTGTAATCGAAGAGTGCGGAAGTAATACTTGTCATGGGCCGACCCATAGTTACAAACGTTGTGTAATTCCATCGTTCAACCCCATTCGTTTTCAGTGTTTCCGAAGCACATTAGCTGGTATGTTGATCAAATTACGGATTTTTCTTCATATTTAAACACAGTAGTGGACCTCTTATCAATTGAGTATATCGTGATATTTCATATAGCCAGCTTTAGTAAACGTTTATCGTAAGATAATAGCCTGTTAGACTAATATCAGTAGTTAACGTACGCAACACCATTACTGTACAGTAGTTAGAGTACTAGTAACACAACCGTCAAATTAGTTATGCTTTTTTTTTATGAGTGATATCCGCCGTGTTACTCTGTCTTGTTTTCTCCCTCTCCCTACCACCTTAACTTACACATTTTCTGTGGGAAACCCCGCCCTATATGATGTTCCAACACATCTGGTTCAAATGAATGGTCGTTATCAGGCTTCTGTTGCGCTTCATAGTAATCCATTCATTAGAACAAGGTGTGTTGGAAGAGGGAAACATCTAGAACATGCAGGGCAAGGGGGTCCCTGAGGACAAAGGTTAAGAACCACTGATCCAGACTAAATCCATGTCATGAGTTAAGAAACTAGTGAAATAAAATCTAAAGGAAAGTGGAACTTTCCATCAGGTGCTGTAATCCATCAGGTAGAAGACCTGCTGTGAACACACATCCAGTGTGTATCTTCACTTTAAAGTTTAAAGGCATGTGAGTGTAATGATGTGTAATTAATGTCATTTCACATGGATACGGTGAGCAATAGAATGACTTGCAGATAGTATGTAGATGTGTGGGAGAGGAGATAGAGGGGGACTTGAAAAGAGGATTGAGGTGAGTGACTACCTGGCTGTGTTCCTCCATCCAAACACCTTTCCTCTCCTGGGGGTCCAGTATTTTTTAGCACTCGCTTTACCCACAAACTATCCATTTAGGGAGGCAATGATATAACCCTGGGCAGGGCTATTAAACAGGTGAGGGAAGGGAGAGAGGGAGGGGGAGGAGGGAGGGAGGAGAGGGAAAAGGAATCATCATTTTCAGTTGAACCCTGCTGGATAATATTAACACAGCCTCAAACGTATTTACTACCCGAGAATGAGCATCCATCTTATCCAAGGAGCGAGCTGGACGAAGTGGCTAGAATTACACTGTGATTTATGAACACAGGTGTGTGTGTGTGTGTGTGTCCCTTTTAGGAGCTTTTGGTATCTCAAACAAACTGGAGACGCCAGCCCGCTGCACACAGCCCCCCTGGGGGCAGCAGTGTGGGCAGGGCCCCCCTGGGGGCAGCAGTGTGGGCAGGGCCCCCCTGGGGGCAGCAGTGTGGTCAGGGCCCCCCTGGGGGCAGCAGTGTGGGCAGGGCCCCCCCTGGGGGCAGCAGTGTGGGCAGGGCCCCCCTGGGGGCAGCAGTGTGGGCAGGGCCCCCCTGGGGGCAGCAGTGTGGTCAGGGCCCCCCTGGGGGCAGCAGTGTGGGCAGGGCCCCCCTGGGGGCAGCAGTGTGGTCAGGGCCCCCCTGGGGGCAGCAGTGTGGACAGGGCCCCCCTGGGGGCAGCAGTGTGGTCAGGGCCCCCCTGGGGGCAGCAGTGTGGTCAGGGCCCCCCTGGGGGCAGCAGTGTGGGCAGGGCCCCCCTGGGGGCAGCAGTGTGGGCAGGGCCCCCCTGGGGGCAGCAGTGTGGGCAGGGCCCCCCTGGGGGCAGCAGTGTGGACAGGGCCCCCCTGGGGGCAGCAGTGTGGGCAGGGCCCCCCTGGGGGCAGCAGTGTGGGCAGGGCCCCCCTGGGGGCAGCAGTGTGGGCAGGGCCCCCCTGGGGGCAGCAGCGCTGGCCAGGAGGGATGAGGCTTGGGAGGAGATTTACTCCTCAGAACTAAAACCCATAAAAGGTTATCTCTCACCACCAGAGGAGAGGGTCTGGCATGTTTGGGAAGTTGTATTAAGGGTCTTGTGAACACACGCACACACACACACACACACATACAAACGCACACACATACACACACAGATATCTGGAGGTGTTGTTTGTTCCAAAACTCAGACGATGAAGAGAGTTGGAAATCATTCATTTCACTAGACGTGTGTGTGTGTGCACCCTGTAATTTTTTCCTGTCTGCCAGAGCCTGATGGTTGCTGTTTATCAATGTAACCTTCAGCACGTGACCGTAGAAGTATTTGGTTCTGCTCCTCTGCCCTGCCAAGCTCGAAACCTGCCTGCCTTCTCACGTGTGAGAACCGGACCTGGACGGCCGTCTGTTACCATGTCAACAGCGTCGCGTTTCACGGATAAACGCATAGAAAGAAGGCATGGAAACAGTCGATGTGGGTTAAAGTTTCAGCATTTAAATTTCCCCATCTCTTGAGGTTCCTGTGTTCGCAAGGGCTTCACATGTATTCTTCCCATTTTGGCCCTTTCTCCAACGGATTGTTTAGGCCGTCCAAGCCTATCTGCGGCCCGTAAGAGGATTTAATATGAAGACAGAGCGGTCGTAATCCTCAAGTTAACTGTCTTAGAGGAATCATTATAGAAACAATTTTCCCTTAATCTTTTTCAAATCTACTTTTATTCAAATCAAATTACACACACTGGGATTACAGACCACAGCGCGACCTGCTCCGACCCATTTTACTCTTTGAGTGCTGAGAACAATAGCCTTCAGTGCACGTAGCCTATAGGCTAGTCTACCAGGACATCTAGCACAGCTGAGCCGGTCCGCTGGAATGACGCACAACACAGAAAAATAGACCTATAGTCTTCTGAACTCCGTAAAATAAAAATAAAAGAATGGATTTTCCAACCGCCGTCAGACTGCGTTAAGATCGTTGTTGCCTTTTGAAACAGCGAACACTAGGGGTTGAACTCAAACTCGCTGTACATGTAGTCTTGTCTCCCTCCCTGCATTTCTCGAGACAGTGCGAGCGTCACAACTGTACAGTTATACGACTATCGGGAACGGTGGTTGTCTTCGGAGCATAGATTTTCTCTTTGTCCCGTGGAGGAATCATCGAAGATTACGTCGACTACTGGTGCGTCTGACGGAGGATTAGCCTACTCAGGTAGGTTAAAATGTTAGTCTCTGGCAGGGAGACAAACATTTAAAAACAAGTGTTTTGACATCGCAGGTGGTTTTAAAGAAGTCGATCTTAACGTCGCGTGTGAGCTAGATAAAGAGACCATTCTGTGCAGAATTAAGAAATAAACCCGCAAATGTTTTTGGACTGGCTGTGATTTCGTGATTGCTTAATAGCAAAAACATTTAGACAAGATCAGAATATTGACGGAGAACAAAGTTCTCGGAACATATTCAGAGAAACGTCCTGCATAAAGCAAACAGCCCAGGTATGTTGGCCCAGTGTACATTAAACTTGCAACAACATGTAGCCTGAATGAGTGAACAGCGTGTTAACTGTTAGTTTCTTCCCTAGACGTTTCACGGACATTGACGGAGCCGCACCACGGTAATTACAGCCGTTTCGAAGTTATTAATGATACAGCCTAATTAGGCCTCATTGATTAGAAACCCTACTTTTCAACTAGAATTATTAATGTTAATGATGTTGGCTAAATCTGAAACATAACTAGAAAGCATGTCATTGATGTACAACTAGGTTACAGTATCATAATTCAGGCAAGTTGTGCTGAAACTAGCCTTGAAGGCGGTGTTTGTAACAACAAGTAAGAAGGATGTAGTTTTGCGCACGGGACCCCATGCCCGTCCACGCGCTGAGCTGTACCTTGGTCAGTGCTCTCAGTGTAGCTCATCGTTAACGGTAGCCTAGGGTCTATTCAACAGAGATCCTGAGCAGATCTCTGGCTGACAACATGAGACAGCGTGGGTGTGTGGAAGTCCTCATGATCTTTTTTGCCAGCTCTTCATTCTTCACCTGATAGAAGAACTTAATCCCTGTCCCTGTGTGTTTTCCTGGTTCCCTCCCTCCCTCCCTCCCTCCCTCCCTCCCTCCCTCCCTCCCTCCCTCCCTCCCTCCCTCCCTCCCTCCCTCCCTCCCTCCCTCCCCCCTCCCTCCCTCCCTCCCTCCCCCTCCTCCTCCCTTCCTCTCCTCTCCTCTCCTCCCCCTCCCCCTCCTCTCCTCACCCCTCCTCCCACCTCTCCTCCCCTCCCTGGTCTCCATCTCTTCATTTCTCTCTGTCTTGCTCTGGTCCCAGAGGGCTGGAGTGGGCTGATTATCCGTCTCTCCCTCCGTCTCTCCCTCCGTCTCTCCCTCCTCCCCCTCCGTCTCTGATCTAAAGGACACACACACACACACTGTAATATAAAGACCTTTCATAATCATAAAACACCATGTTCCTTCATCCTCAATGTATATAGAAGAAATTGCAGCAATAAAGGTGTGAAGACTTCTCTCCTCTACCTCTCCACCTTCCTCCTTCCTTGCCACACCCATTTCTAATGGCAGCTCGGATTGGCAGAGCTCTAATTGTGAACTCCCTTCTATGAATCATTGATGTTCGTCTCGCTAAGTGGGATGATGAAATATTAACAGTGTTTCGTGGAAGTCTATTTTGAAGCGTGTTTGGTCTTATGCCAGTCCGAGAGGATGTCAGACGTCTGGGTTAGTGGTTTGGTTTGACTTGAATTGTTGAATGTTTTCACTTTCATGTAAGTCTTATTTGAAAAGCTTCCAGCCCTGCTGTGTAGAATCCAGTCTTAGTTTGTGTTAATCTATCCCAAAACATGTTTAGGAAGCATGCTTGCCAGTAGACTCACCCACACACATGATCTGACTATGCACGTCTGATTAGACTGGGTTAGGGTGTATGGTACAAGTGTGTATGATCTCTGTGTGTGTGTGTATGATGTGTGTGTGTGTGTGTATGATGTGTGTGTGTGTGTGTGAATTGGAGGAAGGCATGTTGCCCTCCCACCCGCACCTGGTACAGAACCAAAATAGAAGAGTCCAGATGAAGCAGTCATTTTGACAGGCATTTGGAAACACTCTCCTTCTCTCTGTCTCACACACAAACTCTCCCTCTCTCTCTCTAACACACGTTGTGTTTTGCTGTCTTTTTCTGTCTCTGACACACAGTCACACACTATCAGTGAATAAAGATTAACCTTCCAGAGTGTTTGGATAAAGGGTTGTGTGTGTGTATTCCTAGGTAGTGTGTGTTGCGAGGATTTATGTGTGTGCTTCCAGGTTCTGTGTGTGGGTGTTGCTACGTTGTTTGTGAAACCAGGTTGTGTGTTGCAGAATGTGAGTATTTAGTAAATTATTATATAAATACTTAATTATATACATTTTAGTAAAGTATTGGGTCCTTTTGATTACCACCTACCATCAGCCTGAGAAGTAACCCCAGTCTGATGAGCTCTGCTCTCACAAGCCTTCACACCAAACACTCCCTGTGTGCTTAGAGGGACAGGAAGCTGTCATGAGCAGTCTTCACTCCCTGTGTGCTTAGAGGGACAGGAAGCTGTCATGAGCAGTCTTCACTCCCTGTGTGCTTAGAGGGACAGGAAGCTGTCATGAGCAGTCTTCACTCCCTGTGTGCTTAGAGGGACAGGAAGCTGTCATGAGCAGTCTTCACTCCCTGTGTGCTTAGAGGGACAGGAAGCTGTCATGAGCAGTCTTCACTCCCTGTGTGCTTAGAGGGACAGGAAGCTGTCATGAGCAGTCTTCACTCCCTGTGTGCTTAGAGGGACAGGAAGCTGTCATGAGCAGTCTTCACTCCCTGTGTGCTTAGAGGGACAGGAAGCTGTCATGAGCAGTCTTCACTCCCGCTGTGTGTTAACAGCATGTGGTTGCACCTCATGTCTCACAGCTGAGATGTGATGACTTGACCCAGGACAGCATGTTGCTCCCCTGACTGGCCGGGACAGCCCTCAGCCAGGCCCGAGCTCAGCGCTACAGACGCCGTGTGGACCCAGGGTGTCGGCTAACGAGTCAGCACAGCAGGCCCCCGTACTGTATGTGGAGCTGAGGAATACCACATACTCCCTTTGATCAATGGAAAAGACGTGAGTGTGTGTGTGAGTGAGTGTGGTAAACATCTCTGATAACAGGTATCTGGGCAGCAGTGAGTGTGGTAATCATCTCTGATAGCAGGTATGTGGGCAGCAGTCTGGTTGAGTGAGTGAGTGTGGTAATCATCTCTGATAGCAGGTATGTGGGCAGCAGTCTGGTTGAGTGAGTGAGTGTGGTAATCATCTCTGATAACAGGTATGTGGGCAGCAGTGAGTGTGGTAATCATCTCTGATAACAGGTATGTGGGCAGCAGTGAGTGTGGTAATCATCTCTGATAACAGGTATGTGGGCAGCAGTGAGTGTGGTAATCATCTGTGATAACAGGTATGTGGGCAGCAGTGAGTGTGGTAATCATCTGTGATAACAGGTATGTGGGCAGCAGTGAGTGTGGTAATCATCTGTGATAACAGGTATGTGGGCAGCAGTGAGTGTGGTAATCATCTGTGATAACAGGTATGTGGGCAGCAGTGAGTGTGGTAATCATCTGTGATAACAGGTATGTAGGCAGCAGTGAGTGTGGTAATCATCTGTGATAACAGGTATGTAGGCAGCAGTCTGGTTGAGTGACCTGATCATCCTGACCTGTAACAACACTGAGGAAACTGAGAGGTCCGTTATGAATCACCTAGAGAGAGCTGTCCATCTCTCTCTCCCTCTCTCCCCCCCCCCCTTCCTTGTTTAAACAGTCATCTTACACCAGCTCGCCCCCCCGTGTCTTCTAGATCATTCCTGTTTAGCCCGAAGACGCAGCAGGACAATTTCAGGTCATTTTTCTTCTGTTTTGTTTGCTGCAATCCTCTACTCTCTGTATGTGTAGGAGTGTTTGTGCATGTGTGTGTGTGTGTGCATGTGTGTGTGTGTGTGTGTGTTTATTTACCCAGGCGCTGTATGACATTTGTTCATTCAGGAGAATAACTAGATTCTGCCATGTTTTTGAAGCCGTTTGATTTGCATAGTAATATCAACAGGAGTCAAATTATGATGCAGGAGGGAGGGAGCTAGGGGGAGGGAGGGAGGGCAGCTAGGGGGGAGGGAGGGAGGGGTGGGAGGGAGCTAGGGGAGAGGGGCGTGCTAGGGGAGGGGGGGGGTGCTGTCAATAACACTCTGTGTGGCCAGTCTGAACTGTAAGGAGTGTTCTGGTTTACGAGGTGTTGCTGTGGGACGTTGGTCCTCATGAAGACGTTCCTGTCTGGGGGCACGGTGCGTCTCCTGGTTTCCAGGGTTACGGTGTGTGTCAGCGATCGTAGCTGCTGCCAGGGTCAGCGACCCTTCCCCGTCCTCCTGACCACCGGAATGTTTCAGACGGTTTCAGATCTCTGCCGTGGGTCAGCCGCTGGGATCTAGGACCAGGACCAGGGAGGATGCTATCAGGCCAGAACCACGGAGATCTGAAACCAGGATCTGTCAGGCCAGGCCAGGCTAGGGGGCTCCTTCTGTTGAACTGTGTCTAAAAATAGTTGACATTTACCAGTGGCTGGACCCTGTGGCTGTGTGCTAGTGAGATGCATGCTGGTCTTGACAGGAAGGTGAGGGAGGCTGGTTCAGAGGCAGGAGTGCCGGACATGGCTTCCCCTGCGGTGTCAGAGGAGGGAGCTCTCCCCTGACACCCAGAGGAGGGAGCTCTCCCCTGACACCCAGAGGAGGGAGCTCTCCCCTGACACCTGGAGGAGGGAGCTCTCCCCTGACACCCAGAGGAGGGAGCTCTCCCCTGACACCTGGAGGAGGGAGCTCTCCCCTGACACCTGGAGGAGGGAGCTCTCCCCTGACACCCAGAGGAGGGAGCTCTCCCCTGACACCCAGAGGAGGGAGCTCTCCCCTGACACCTGGAGGAGGGAGCTCTCCCCTGACACCCAGAGGAGGGAGCTCTCCCCTGACACCTGGAGGAGGGAGCTCTCCCCTGACACCCAGAGGAGGGAGCTCTCCCCTGACACCTGGAGACACGTTTCTCACCTCGTCTATGCAGGTATGCACACTCATTGATATATGAGGCTGTCTGTTGAATAAAGGAAATCACAGCTTTCTAAATGTCTGTTCACTAGTAGAAAAATGCATACACACACACACTACTGCAGATTGTAAATGTTGCTGAATGGTGCTGTGATGGAAAGAGGTTGAAAGGGATAGAGGAAGTTGGTGTGTGTGTGTGTGTGTGTGTGTGCAAGCAACTTTCCAACTTTGGAGGTTTTACCCAAGTGTTGGGATGGGAGAAGGTAAATCTAAGCTGTAGTTTCTAGTCGTATGCATGTTCTCTTTGGAAAGGCTTCAGTTGTCCCTTCTGGAAGGCAGGATTCTGATGCAGCTTCTGCTGTTACAGCTGCTTGGACACAGACAGTGCTATACACCATGTGTGTGTGTGTCTGGTAATATATATGTCACAGTGTGCGTGTGTGTGGTAGAGAGTATGTTAGTGTGTGTGTGTGTGTGTGTGTGTGTGGGAAAGAGTGTTGATGTGTGTTTACATGTTTCTGTTTGTGTTCCATTTGTGTGAAGTACGATATTATGTTGACAGATATCTCCTCTCTCTCTCCCTCTTTCTCTCTTTCTCCCTCTCTCTCTCCCTCTTTCTCCCTCCATCTCTCTTTCCCCCTCTCTCTCTCCTTTCTCCCTCTCCCCTTCTCCCTCTCCCTCCCACTCTCTCCCCTTCTCTCTCTCCCTCCCTTTTCCGAGTCTCACATGTCAACAGATATGCTATAATTATGTTTTACCACATTCTCATCACAAGAACCGCCACAGCAATGCACACTCACACCCACACACCCACACACACACTGCACACACACACACACACACACACACTGCACACACACTGCACACACACCCACACACTGCACACACACACACACACTGCACACACAGACACACTGCACACACACACACACTGCACACACACACACGCACACACACACACACACACACACACTGCACACACCCACACACACCCACACACCCACTGCACACACACACACACACTGCACACACACACACACACTCACACACACACACTCACACACACACACACTGTGTTCTCTCCTGTGTCGTGCGTACAGTATCTCATATTGTAATGAGGTGACAGATGTGTTTGTGTGTCTCTGCTCTGATTGGTTTAGTCGCTGCTTGTGTGTGGGCTTCATGTGCAATTAGGATTCACACCCCATCTAGCTTCAGATGCTGTGTGTGTGTGTGTGTGTCTGTGTGTGTGTGTGTGTGTGTGTGTGTGTGTGTGTGTTTGTAGCCACATTGGAAGGTGAGGATGTCAGACAGACTAAGCTGATAGGTCAGCTGCCTGCTCTGACCCAAAACACCCTTTAATTAAATAACCCTCTCAGCTGTGTGTGTGTGTGTGTGTGTGTGTGTGAGAGAGAGAAAGTGGCTACACTCTAGTTGGGTATGTGTGTGTGACAATTCTTTAGTTGTGTGTGTTCATTCTATAGTTGTGTGTGTGTGTGTGTGTCTGTGTGTGTGTCTGTGTGTGTGTGTGTGTGTGTGTGTGTGTGCTCTGCAGCTAGTGATCCTGCACTTCTTCCTACTCACCAGCAGAGGTCAGTAATTCCTCCTGAGTCACACACACATACCCAACTACAGTGTAGCCACTTTCTCTCTCACACACACACACACACACACATACACACACATACACACACACACACACACACAGGGAAATAAACTGACAGTAGATGAACATCTCTCCCTCTTTCATTCTCCTGTTCACTTCTCCAGACCCAGGCCTATAATCTCAGAGTGTGTGTGAGAGGGTGGTGGGAGCGCACACTCATGCACACTCCACCACCATAGCATGTGTTGAACTGGATGATTAAAGGTTAATGGATTGTACAGCAGTGAGACTCTGCAGTAATCGTGTCCTAATTAGCCCTCATTCCTATCTAGGGGCCGGCGCTGGCTGCTCCTTCAGCCTCTCCTAACAATCAGCCTCTCGTCTCCCCTGTCAGGAGCTCCACTTACAGGGTCCTGGAGGGACCAGGAAGTAGGGCGGAGGAGTCACTCTGTGGTCAGGCCCAGGGGCACGTATCCCTCCACAGTCACGACCTTGTAACTGTTGAGTCACTCTCCTCTTGTCCTTTCGACATGGCTGTTCCTTCTCTCCTCTCTCCTTCCTCCCTCCGCTCCCCTCCAAGACCTTCTCCTCTCCTTTCTCTGGTCCACCCCCCAGACTCTGTCTCTGGCCTTCATCTGTCACTCTGCGTCAGAGTTCTGTGCATACATTATAGCCTGACCAATGACATTTCACTGAGCTAATTCGACATGACACATGATTGGCCAAAACATCATCTTCCCTGAAGGTTGTGCTTTATGGCTGTGAGTGCATACTGGTGACATTATGGAAGTCTGTCTGTGTGTGTGTGTGTGTGTGTGTGTGTCTGAAAGTCTACATTCATGTGTGTGCATGTGTGAGTATTTGTGTGTGTGTGTGTCATGTTATTTTACATCTCAAGTGAATATGAGTCTTAATGTGAAAGCTGAATTGCTGGAGGATCAGAACCCTGGGGCAGGGAGAGAGAGAGAAGGGGAGAGAGAGGTTGGTGAGCAGGAGATATGAGAGAACACATTAGCATGCTTAATTTCCCCCGCTCCGGCACTCCTCCTACCTCCCCCTCCATCCCTGCTCTTGACTGTGGGAGAAGCACTTCTATCTATTGGAAGTTTAAAAGAAAGTGTTCCAGGAGCTTTACGGGCTGTGGGTGTAAGTCAGAGTGTGTATCTGTGCTTCATCGTGTGTGGCTGTGTGTGTCAGTAGCAGGTGGGTGATTAGGAAAGTGTCCCATCATGGACATTGAAAGGCCATCATTCCACACTTACTGTATAGATTTGGACCTAATTCATGTCAGACTAAGCTTTCCTGACCCTCAGGGGGAGAAAGGGAGGTGTGTGTGTGTGTGTGTGGTATCCAGCCTAGTTACAGATAATAGGAGTGTCTTCTTCCTTGCCTTCTCAGAAGCTGACCTTTATATATAACAATGTTCTCCCAAACTCACTCCCCGCCTCTCTCTGTGTTTCTGTTTCATTCTATCCATCTCTCATCACACAATTAGATATTAGATATTTCTTCATTGACATGACAAATCTCAAAGAATTTCCAAATAAAACTTGAATAGTTAAACATGAATTTAATATAAATGAACCTGTTTAGTCCAGCCATCCTCTCCAGGCCTCTCTTGGCCTGACGCCAGCAGCACTACGCTGTTTATCACTTCCTGTTACACCTCTATACTTCCTGTTACACCTCTATACTTCCTGCTAAACCTCTATACTTCCTGTAATACCTTCTCTGCATGTTGCATTAGAGATCCTGTTTTACCTCCGTCTTGTAAGAGAGGCACTCATGATATTGTTTGATGCACTCAGGATGTTTATTTCTCCTGTCCTGTCCTCTCTCTTCCCTCCTCTCCTCCCCCCCTCTCTTCTCGTGTTTCGATGACCAGCTCCACTTTAAAAGCTGCCTCAATCACACTACCTCGGGGGGAGGGGGGGGGGAGAAAGTGACAGAGAGACAGCATTTCTAACACTCTGGTTGAGGGTGTGTGTGTTCGTGTGCGTGCGTATGTGTGTGTGGAGGCAGCTGGAACATGTCAGGAAATGGCTGTCATAATCGTTCGTTGTAGCTCAGATCACTTCTGCTCGCACGCCAGCGTGAGTCACTGTCACCGGACACACACCATCCACACGTCCACACACACACCATCCACACACACACCATCCACACACACACACACCATCCACACGTCCACACACACACCATCCACACACACACCATCCACACGTCCACACACACACCATCCACACACACACACACACCATCCACACACACACACCATCCACACGTCCACACACACACCATCCACACACACACACCATCCACACACACACACACCATCCACACGTCCACACACACACCATCCACACACAGACACACACACACCATCCACACGTCCACACGCACACAGCGTGTCAGCGGAACATTGACAGCTTCATGTCATCACTGAGCTGATAAGGAGAGCTGTCTGGAGAGACCAGCTCTGAGTAGAGACACCTGATGATCTCTCTGGCTCTCCTCTCGCTGGCTGTCTCTCTGTAGATTTATTCTGGTATCAGTATTTACCTTCATTATCCAATGTTCTGACTATGGGCTTCTCTCTCCTCCTCTCTCTTTTCATGTGGATTGTGAAAAAAAGTTACCCTAAAAAAGTTTGACAGGTTCGCATTTAAAAAAAATTTGGGGGGGGGAACGTTTTGAAAAAAATAGATGTTTGAAAAAGAAAATAACAAAAAGGTTTCAAAAGATTGACAAAAATATTTTCAAAAAATCTAAAGGTTGAAAAGTTAAAATAAAAATGTTTGTATCATTGATGAAGACTCTCCTATACTCTACTGTACTCTCCTATACTCTACTGTACTCTCCTATACCCTTCTGTACTCTACTGTACTCTCCTATACTCTACTGTACTCTCCTGTACCCTACTGTACTCTCCTATACTCTACTGTACTCTCCTATACTCTCCTATACTCTATTGTACTTTGCTGTGCTTTACTCTGTTTAAGAGTTCTCTGTTTTCCACTCTACTCCTTTTTCACTGTGTGTGAAAAAAAGCAACAAAAAAGTTTCAAGGTTAAAAAATATTTTCTAAATTCAAGAAAGCTTAGAAAAACATTTAGTAAAGGTTGAAAAAATATTTTCGCAAAAAAGTTTAGAAAGGTTGAAAACATATTTTCGCAAAAAATGTTAAGAAAGGTAAAAAAATTGTTTTTACAAATTCAAGAAAGCTTATAAAAAAATAATAAGGTAAGGTTGAAAAAAGATTTCCCAATTTTGTTTTCAAAAGGTTGAACAAAATGTGCTGCATGTCTTTGTCTTTTTGTATTAATATATGAGGTCCAGTTACCACCGTAACACTAAAACAGGTAGTAATAATGGCAACTTTTTACTTAATTGTATGTCAGAGCCCACACTTAACTTACTTGAACTTGAGTGAATTTTTTTTGTCAGCACTTCAACTTTTACCAGTCTTTTTAAACATGACTCTCTGTACTTGACTGAAGGATATGTGTACTTTTGCCATCTCCTCATAACCATCTCTCCCCCTCTCTGTCAGGAGCAGGTCATGTGACCTGATGTTTCCTGCTCAGAAGGTGACCAGGACAGAGGTCAGCTCCACTCCTTGGAGGAAGCATGGCTCCTGAGGACCTGGAAGGACCTCCAGAATACAGCTGAACACTCAATCAGCAGATCCACCTGATCAGTAACCAGGCAGGTCTGTGCATTGGTGATTATTCTCGTGGTTTCAGCTCCTCTCTGTCCGTGACTGTAGACCCAGGCTCTAGATATCCAGGCTCTAGATATCCATGCTCTAGATATCCAGGCCCTAGATATCCAGGCTCTAGATATCCAGGCTCTAGATATCCAGGCTCTAGATATCCAGGCCCTAGATATCCAGGCCCTAGATATCCAGGCTCTAGATATCCAGGCTCTAGATATCCAGGCTCTAGATATCCAGGCCCTAGATATCCAGGCCCTAGATATCCAGGCTTTAGATATCCCAGTGGAGACGTTATTCACTACCGTCGTGGAGCATCATGTTCCCCTAACCCTGTTCCATCTATATCTGTCAGAGATGAAGCTTGGCTTTCAGACTCTTCTTGAATCTCCTGGGAAGGAAGGCTTATAATACTTGGGAATGAACTGTGACTTGGATGTGAAAGTGAAGTACCCACAAAGAACATTGAACACACTTGCATACACATGACACACACAAACAAGCACACACACACACAAGCACACAATGTGTGACCTGAGGTGTCATTGTGACCTAGATGACCAGAACACCAACTCATCATTTATCTGAGAATAACATCTACCTGTGTCTCCCCCTTCTCTCTCTCTCTCTCTCTCTCTCTCTCTCTCTCTCTCTCTCTCTCTCTCTCTCTCTGTGCCCCTCTCTCTCTCTCTCTCTCTCTCTCTCTCTCTCTCTCTCTCTCTCTGTATCTCTCTCTCCCTCCTCATCCTCCCTCTGTCTCTTTCAACCTACACTCCCTCTCCTCTATATTTACTTCTCATCCTCCACCTCTCCACAGATCATTTCCTTCAGCTAGCGCTACATGAGGCCATAATTGGTGCTCTGAAACTGAAATACCCTCTGCCTCCCCCTGGGGATTAGGGTCCACTACCCCCCCCCCCCCCCCCCCCCCCAGCAGCTAATCCTTATGACTCAGAGCCTTTCTGGTTTGGAGCACCGGAGCACACAGACAGTATCTGACCCTGTGTGTCCAGATACCTCTCTGTCTCTCTGTCTCTCTTTCTGTCTTCCATGTTCACTGAGACCATGTAAGGACAGCTCGTCTACGACATGTAGTGCATGTATAGGAGGGATGAGGGGGGGCAGCTCAGGGACGGAGCCCCCCCATGTTTGTCACTTTGGATGAGAGCATCTTCTGAATGGACACCCTATTATTAAAGGTCTCACCGTCAGCAGATCAAGATGTTTATGATAATGAGTGCGTGGGACACATTGTGGTGATGTAGATGGAGGGCTGTTCTTATGGTGCAAATGAGGCCCCAGCTCATTGTCAGGGTGTTCAGAACCAGAGTGTTTCAGAGGCCACAGTGTGTGTCATAATTCTCTTGTTCTCCGGCTGAAACAAACTGGAGCATCTTGTGTGTTTCTGGTAATGTCCTCGCTGGGCTTATATCCTGCTCCATACAGAGCACCAAGCTGGGCTTATATCCTGCTCCATACAGAGCACCAAGCTGGGCTTATATCCTGCTCCATACAGAGCACCAAGCTGGGCTTATATCCTGCTCCATACAGAGCACCAAGCTGGGCTTATATCCTGCTCCATACAGAGCACCAAACTGGGCTTATATCCTGCTCCATACAGAGCACCAAGCTGGGCTTATATCCTGCTCCAAACAGAGCACCAAGCTGGGCTTATATCCTGCTCCATACAGAGCACCAAGCTGGGCTTATATCCTGCTCCATACAGAGCACCAAGCTGGGCTTATATCCTGCTCCATACAGAGCACCAAGCTGGGCTTATATCCTGCTCCATACAGAGCACCAAGCTGGGCTTATATCCTGCTCCATACAGAGCACCAAACTGGGCTTATATCCTGCTCCATACAGAGCACCAAGCTGGGCTTATATCCTGCTCCAAACAGAGCACCAAGCTGGGCTTATATCCTGCTCCATACAGAGCACCAAGCTGGGCTTATATCCTGCTCCATACAGAGCACCAAGCTGGGCTTATATCCTGCTCCATACAGAGCACCAAGCTGGGCTTATATCCTGCTCCATACAGAGCACCAAGCTGGGCTTATATCCTGCTCCATACAGAGCACCAAGCTGGGCTTATATCCTGCTCCATACAGAGCACCAAGCTGGGCTTATATCCTGCTCCATACAGAGCACCAAGCTGGGCTTATATCCTGCTCCAAACAGAGCACCAAGCTGGGCTTATATCCTGCTCCATACAGAGCACCAAGCTGGGCTTATATCCTGCTCCATACAGAGCACCAAGCTGGGCTTATATCCTGCTCCATACAGAGCACCAAGCTGGGCTTATATCCTGCTCCATACAGAGCACCAAGCTGGGCTTATATCCTGCTCCATACAGAGCACCAAGCTGGGCTTATATCCTGCTCCATACAGAGCACCAAGCTGGGCTTATATCCTGCTCCATACAGAGCACCAAGCTGGGCTTATATCCTGCTCCATACAGAGCACCAAGCTGGGCTTATATCCTGCTCCATACAGAGCACCAAACTGGGCTTATATCCTGCTCCATACAGAGCACCAAGCTGGGCTTATATCCTGCTCCAAACAGAGCACCAAGCTGGGCTTATATCCTGCTCCATACAGAGCACCAAGCTGGGCTTATATCCTGCTCCATACAGAGCACCAAGCTGGGCTTATATCCTGCTCCATACAGAGCACCAAGCTGGGCTTATATCCTGCTCCATACAGAGCACCAAGCTGGGCTTATATCCTGCTCCATACAGAGCACCAAGCTGGGCTTATATCCTGCTCCATACAGAGCACCAAGCTGGGCTTATATCCTGCTCCATACAGAGCACCAAACTGGGCTTATATCCTGCTCCATACAGAGCACCAAGCTGGGCTTATATCCTGCTCCATACAGAGCACCAAACTGGGCTTATATCCTGCTCCATACAGAGCACCAAGCTGGGCTTATATCCTGCTCCATACAGAGCACCAAGCTGGGCTTATATCCTGCTCCATACAGAGCACCAAGCTGGGCTTATATCCTGCTCCATACAGAGCACCAAGCTGGGCTTATATCCTGCTCCATACAGAGCACCAAGCTGGGCTTATATCCTGCTCCATACAGAGCACCAAGCTGGGCTTATATCCTGCTCCATACAGAGCACCAAACTGGGCTTATATCCTGCTCCATACAGAGCACCAAGCTGGGCTTATATCCTGCTCCAAACAGAGCACCAAGCTGGGCTTATATCCTGCTCCATACAGAGCACCAAGCTGGGCTTATATCCTGCTCCATACAGAGCACCAAGCTGGGCTTATATCCTGCTCCATACAGAGCACCAAGCTGGGCTTATATCCTGCTCCAAACAGAGCACCAAGCTGGGTTTATATCCTGCTCCATACAGAGCACCAAGCTGGGCTTATATCCTGCTCCATACAGAGCACCAAGCTGGGCTTATATCCTGCTCCATACAGAGCACCAAACTGGGCTTATATCCTGCTCCATACAGAGCACCAAGCTGGGCTTATATCCTGCTCCAAACAGAGCACCAAGCTGGGCTTATATCCTGCTCCATACAGAGCACCAAGCTGGGCTTATATCCTGCTCCATACAGAGCACCAAGCTGGGCTTATATCCTGCTCTCCTTCTCTCATCAGCCCAGTGAGACTGCAGATGACCAGGGGTGTGTGTGTGTGTGCAGATGACCAGGGTGTGTGTGTGTAGATCAGGGAGAGGGCTTGACAGCAGGTCAGTATCATATCATCACCAGTCGATCATTAAACCCTGATCTCGTATCTCCTTCTGAACCTGACAGCTGCTGGTATCACCTACACAATTAGGTCCGTGTTGTCTTACTTCCTGCAGTGCCACACACACACACACACACACACACACACACACACACACACACACACACACACTCTCAGGTGTCTGTATCAGTGTCTCCTAGCCTCGTCCATCCAGCTCAGATGAACCTGCAGGAGTACTTATAGAACAGAACAGAAATGTAACCTTCATATTCTGTGTGTATTTCCTGCAGTGCCACACATACCCAGTACATATGAAGGCAGGGCAAGTGGAGATGACCAGGCCTCCTCTCCTGGTCTGACCAGGCCTCCTCTCCTGGTCTGACCAGGCCTCCTCTCCTGGTCTGACCAGGCCTCTTCTCCTGGTCTGACCAGGCCTCCTCTCCTGGTCTGACCAGGCCTCCTCTCCTGGTCTGACTAGGCCTCCTCTCCTGGTCTGACCAGGCCTCCTCTCCTGGTCTGACCAGGCCTCTTCTCCTGGTCTGACCAGGCCTCCTCTCCTGGTCTGACCAGGCCTCTTCTCCTGGTCTGATCAGTCCTCCTCTCCTGGTCTGACCAGGCCTCCTCTCCTGGTTTGACCAGTCCTCCTCTCCTGGTCTGACCAGGCCTCCTCTCCTGGTCTGGGCAGACTCCTTCTATCAAGGAGGCTATGATGGCTCATGTCAAAACAGCTTTTGAGTGATGGGCAGTTCAGCCAAGTCTCCTGGAGTGTGTGTGTGAGTGTTTGGGTGTCATTTTTCACTCTTGGCCCAACCGTTCTGCCATGTATTTAGCGTGTTCGTGGCTGTGGTGTCCTGGTTCTTGATAGAGGTGTTGCCAATGCCTCATGTAACTCTGTTATGAGGGGCACTCGAACAAGAAGGGTAGGGGTCACAATAAGAAATGGGATTAGACCGCCCGGTCCCAACACAAGCTCTTCTCCTCTCTGGGCCCCCAGTGGTGGAATCAACTCCCCACCTCCATCAGGGACACTGACTGTCTCTCCACCTCCATCAAAGACACTGACTGTCTCTCCACCTCCATCAAAGACACTGACTGTCTCTCCACCTTCAAGAAAAGGCTCAAGACACCGGAGGGATCTTGAGCCTAAAGTTCCGGGAGTACAACAGAACTTAAGAATGGTTTGCTGGACTCTCCCCCTCTCTGTCTCCCCTACCCCCCCCCCTCTCTCTCTTCCCCTCTCTCTCTTCCCCTCTCTCCCTCTCC